>NW_028270168.1:55444138-55749854 GCF_037043375.1 Chiloscyllium plagiosum
TCCTGGGATGTAAATTTTCTTTGTTCTTTTTCTTTGATGTTGATTTAACCTGAGGGTCACCATTTTTCAAATCATGTATAAAAGCAAAATACCGCAAATTCCAGAAAGCTGCATTCAAACGAAGAAATGTGCTGTTAAATTGGTCAGCATAGGCAAGTATAATGACAGATTTGAACAAACGTTGAATTGAATATTTCTGGCCAGCGGTGCTAATTTATGAGCACATTTGTTTTCGAGGCAAGGTCCACAATAAGCTTTCCTTCTGGTGGTCTGAGTTCCTAAAGTTTACTCAGCTGCAGTCAGGTAAGTACAACATACAAAAGAGTAGCAATTAATTCTTTTGTTTTATACAATTGAACACAATTTTACACCATTCTAGAATTCTGGAATTCCCTTTGGCTTGACGCGTCAAAAGTTGTATTATTATCTCTGCTCTGTAAGATTAATCATTGGATTTCTATTCCACTGACATTAACACTGTATCACGGTCAACATGTGGAAACATTTTGTCCATTGTTTCACGTCGTTGTCTTATTTTGCAATGACATCAAAGATAAGCTTACTGCCTCACATGTTCGTAAGTTGACTGATACTTCTTGTGTGTGTGGTGTCATATCATTATTCCCATATTCTATGAGATCTTCTATGCTCTGCCAGGCTTTTCAGGCACTTTGGAAAAACCTGTTTGCACAATCTGCAAAAACCTGCATCAACCAGATTTGCGATTCTCAATCGGACATTTCCAAACAAGCAGTTCTCTGCATAAGATCTTTCCAATAATACATCATGCGTGATGCTTGTTGCTTGTGGTTATTCTGCTGTGTGCTACAGAGAGGGCAGTTTCTATTCTCGATGTGAATACAGTGCGGTTATTGCCTGACTTTGAAAAACCCAAGGAAGTGGATAGATGTGTTGACACTGTGATTGTCAGCGTGTTGATTGGTTATCAGCGAGGTGTGACAGAGGGTACACGTTTTGATGGACTGTATTGGTCAATCTGTTCGGTGAACGAAGTTCAACTATCTCAAGGAATAGTTCATGTTTAACTGTATATCAAGTTGGGTTTGTAGGCGGCAGTTATGTGAAAAGACACGAGATGCTGTCTTGTTGCATGATCATTTTACCCTGAGGGAGTGGATTTCGGGACATGTTTGAGTTGGTAAAGTAGTTGTCTGCTGGGTAGACAGTGCTGTGTTTCGTGCGTTGATCAGTTGAATAGAGGTCTAGTATCTGTATTTCCTTCACGGGAACTCAGCTTGATATAAAAGCCAATCATTCTTCCTTCAAAATTTACATTAGAAATGATCGCCTGTTGCATGCACAAACTAATGCAAGACACAGCACGCCTTTCATCGACTTGGCACAGCGTGGCAAGTGCAATGTCCATCACGAAGTATCAACTCCAATTTCTCATTGATTTAAAGATGTCTCTTGGTGAATTTAACTTATGGATCCCGTGGCATTGAGTGGAAAACAAAGTAAATGATTCCCTCCAGAGAGCCAACGTGATATTGCATGCTTGAACAGCTGAAGTAACTATTGATTTTGTGTGCATAACCATAAGCTTTCTTCGATCAGGGATTCAAATATCCACACAGGATATGAGAGATTCTACTGTTCTCTAGCCTCTTGTAAATGTAAAATATTGTGAAATATTCAATATAACTGGGAATTAACAGAATAACCTGCTGGACTGATGCACATGACTTTATGGTGTTCAGTCACTATATATTACACAAGTATTAGATCAAAGTATTAGACAAAATTTCAAAGATATTCAATGGAAAAGTTATTTGTCAAGAAAGCCAATAAAAGTGAAGGCTGCAATGTGAATGCGAGTTCATGTTGGCTTCCTTCATTTTGTATTTTTGAGCATTTTCGAAAAGAGTCTCAATTGATATTTCATAGCATTCTTTCCCTCCTCTCTGATTTGACTCTGCGTCCCAGCATAAATAAATGGATTGATGCAAGAGCTCAACAGCTGAAGCATGTATCCGCTTTGTTGGACAATAAATATGACTCTGCTGATATCAGAACCAGATGAATAGGGAATATTTGCAATTCGGACGTAAATGATTGTAACGAAGTACAACAAATATAACAAGATGAAGCTTCCCGAGATGCCAAAGAGTAAAACTATGGACTTTTTGCGCTTCTCCATCTCTGGGTCACTCTGATTCTCTCCATTGCTCTGAGCCCGGAGTCTCCTACGGGCTCGATTGCCTGCAAAAATATGCCTGACAGTCAAAACATTTAGCAATAAAATCAGAATGAAGGGAAGACAAGGAGTTAAAATGGAACGAATCCAGTCATATGCAGCCCATTTCATGGTCGTGTAATATTCTACTTTTAGACCACAGAACCGGGGTGTATTGTCAACTATGTATATAGGTTCATAAGCAAAGTACACAAAGATATTTTTTATCAAGAACAGTGCAGACACAATTCCTATCACCCAGGAAGCCACCCTCTTTGTGCAATATTTTAATTTCAGATTTTGGCAACATATGGCCACAAATCGATCAAAGGTGAAAGCCACTGTTAACCAGACAGAACTGTCAATGAGTGCAAAATTTACTGAATTGCGAACACTGCAAACTGGTGTGATAGACAGGAAACTAAATCGGAAGTAAATCCCAGCAATCCGGTTTAATATTACAACCGTGATAATGACCAGCAGATCTGTTGCTGCCATCGAGACAAGATAATATGTGATACATCTCGGGAGACCACATCTTCTTCGAGACAAGATCACAACCACTGCCAGGTTTGCTGCAATGGAAAGAGATAAGAAAAACAGATACGGGTTGCAATTTTGACTTCAAAAAGCAATAATCCGTTTGGTGAATTTCTCATAAAATTTAGAATGTTTATCTTAATTCTATGTTGAAGGAATCCTTTACATTATGAGCAATTGTACATTAGCCTCACCACAGCGCTCCACGTTTATAATGAAATGTTTTGATAGAATTTTAAAAATCATAGGAATCTGAAGAAACTTCATAAAGGAGAAACCAAGGAAACAAACACATGTCGGGACTTATATTACAAAAGAAATATTGAAAATACAGGGAAAAAAACAAAAATTTAAAAGTCAGTATAAATTTGGAAATGTAGAATTATGAGGACTGCATTCCACAGACAGTAGACGTGTGTCATTTCAATTCACTATCTTGGAAACATTTGCATTCATCTTGTTCATAAATATCCTAAAACAAACGTAAGTGAATCAGCACAGTGGGTGGCACGGTGGCACAGTGGTTAGCACTGCTGCCTCACAGCGCCAGAGACCTGGGTTCAATTCCCGCCTCAGGCGACTGACTGTATGGAGTTTGCACGTTCTCCCCGTGTCTGCGTGGGTTTCCTCCAGGTGTTCCGGTTTCCTCCCACAGTCCAAAGATGTGCAGGTCAGGTGAATTGGCCATGCGAAATTGCCCGTGGTGTTAGGTAAGGAGTAAATGTTGGGGTATGGGTGGGTTGCGCTTCGGCGGGTCGGTGTGGACTTGTTGGGTTGAAGGGCCTGTTTCCACACTGTAAGTAATGTAATTCTAAATCTAATTCAGCATTCTTGCGACTTTGTGGAGGTTGTTTACATAGGATATAATTGAAAATTTGATCTCTTCACTGGATTATGACTTGACAGCTTGAACCACAGGTTAAAATATTATATATCTTGGGTCATGTTGGGAACCATTGTTTTACCTAGGGTTATTGAATGCATTGAAGAAGTTGGGATTATTTGCCTTGGAGTGTAAAAGGCGGAGACGTGATTTGATTGATGTTTTCAAAAGCAAGGATGGATTGGAGAGTGCGCAGCGAGAAGCTATTCACTGTCATAAAGGGGAAAAATGAGAGCATATAAACCTAAAGCGCTGTAATAAAGAAGGAAGGGTGAAGTGAGATTTTTTTTTTTGACACAGTGACTACCTAGGGTATGGAACAAATTTCCAAGGCAGGTCATGAAGGCAAGTGCAATTTCAGCATTCAAGACTACATTAGATAAGTGTGCGGATGAAAATTGTGTGCAAGAATATAGCGGAAAAGGCAGATATTTGCGCTCGGTCATGATGCTCCTTCGAACAGCCAATGGAGCTATGAAGGGCTTGACGATACTGTGGCTATAAGCAGAGAATTTGGCCCTGTCTCAATTACAGACTAAAGTTGGTGGGGGTGGGGTGGGGTGCTCTCTGTCTGCTACAGGAGTTGCGTGTGAGACAATCTGTTTTCGGAATTTGCATTTCTCCAAGCGACGTTATTATATTGGAACAGTTAATTAGTATTTGTTACCGTATCTATTACAGTATTGTGCTAAGTTTTCCAATACAGTTAAGTTAATCCAATTCCTGGCTTCTTTCATTGTATTTTAACTATAGTGAAAGGATAAAGTGTGTTTTTCTTTAAATGCAATAGTTTGGTAATATCAATTGCATTTGGAATGCAATACATTACATTTGCCTTTACAATAATAAAAACGTTAAGGTCTGGAATATCCACATATTTGAGGGGATTTGGTTTGGTCTATAGCACAGTGGGGACTCTTTCTGGGAACAAAGCCTCTGATTCCAGATTGATTTGACAATTATTGGCCTCAAAAGCGGCAAATGATAAAAATTAGTGTCTTTCATTTCACATGTTCAATGCGATATTTCAGCCACAGCATCAGTCGCAAGTTCATGATGAAATCTCAATTACACTGTGATAATGGGGCGAAAATATTATTTATGCTCAATTCAACCGCAGTTACGCCAATTAAAATTCCTGGTACTTCATTCAAAACCGCTTTATCAACAACGTAAATGCAATTGCAATTACACTATGAATATAGTACATAAATTCAAACTCAAACGGTAGTAATGTACTATACCTACGTCTCCGTCATTAGATGCTGTTGGAAATCGGACAGTTGAAGCAATGAGTGTTACCTGACACAAGAAGTCGTTCTAAATGTACAGATAAGGAATTGTGCAGGTAATATGAGGATATTGCGCAATGAAAGTGGTGAAATGCCAATAATGAAGAAGACAATTTCGTTTACATTAAGATCATAGATTATGTCAGTAACATCCTTCATCTGATAAAATGTGGAATTAACACCGTTACTGTTTAAAATGACGCAAAAGTAATGATAAATTACATGAGTGAATTTTATTCGGACGGGACTTCTTATTGAATAAAATTGGAGAAAAAAAACCTTTAAAATGAAGAGAAAAAAACACGACAGATGGAATGTAATTCCAAACACTTACTTGATGATTAACACATCAGATACTAACGAGAATAATTTACCTGGAACTCCAATAGCGGCAAGGATCGGATAGTAAATGGCAAACACTGGACCTATCGGTATCCCATGCATTTCAAACTACACATTTGAGAGTTTTCTGCACTTCCTGGAAAAGTACTCACATTTGTACCTGATGTCAGTCTCCTGGGATAAAATTAAATCTCCAGGCGTGAAGTTTATTCTGAGAAAGAAAGTAGCGCAACTGGTGCTCATTTATTTTTATCTGTTGATGGAACGATATTTTCTCATGTATTGAGATAATTTCTAAAGAGAAAAAAGGTATGTGTACAGAATTGTCCAAATAATATTTATTCATAAGAAATAATGGACGCTTGGACAGTACCACTTAGTGCCATGGAGGAGAGACCGCTCCTGACCAAGCATGGCGAAGTTTTTTTTTCGAATATATGAGGACGTGTTTTCATTTTGATTTTCTGTGATTGCGTATGCTTACCAAAAAGTAATGTGATCCCACATTGTCCAAGATACTTACTCTCGTAAACATCATATGCATGCCTTAAGTGTGCACAGTCCAGTTCAGTACTGCACATTGGGTGTATAGAGGCAGACATTTTCATGTGTACCATACTGTAGTTTGACGTTAATGTTATGCTTATTTGTGACCTGCACAGTTGCCCGAGAGCAGGTCCATTTCTGCAAAGTTCATTCAGGCTGAACTTGTGAAAGTTAACAGAGGTGTATTCTGTGACAACATATCCTGTTCAGCAATTTGCATGTTTACCGAAAATTGGTCTATTTCATCAGTTACATTCTGTGTTCAATGTCATTCATTTAAGTTTAATAATGCAGAGTACGGCCAGATCCCGTTCAGGACCCGAACTTACATTTGGTGCACTGAAGATTATGTTCTATTTTGGCAGACCGGTCACTCAATTTAGTTGGACAGGTGAGCCAGTTCATATCGAAACAGGACAAGGCTAGTTCAAGAAATGCATATTCAGTTTTGACAAGTGCTGATCTGTGCACTTACATTGAATGTGAAGTTGTTTTGTTCAACGGTTTCATTTCAATTTTGATCAGTCCCGGTTTTCACAGGCAGCACCGAAGATCAATTATTCGAATTTCCATTTTCGCCCTTTCAAACCTTCATTTTAAATTTTGATACTGACTTTCAATGCATTAAACTTTTCCAGTTTCTGACTATCAGCTGTCAATCATGATCACGGTGATGCAATCAACATGCACATCAACATTGAATGGACTCCGCTACATTGGCTTGTTTTAAATTGCATATCCCAGTTCACTATGTTTGTACATGTACAAGCCAGTTATACCGATGAAGCAACTTCCTACAGACAACGTTAAATTCGACATTTCCTGTTGCTTTGCTGGCAACAATCACCCAAACACAATTGGAAGATGCGAGAACAATGTCCTTTCCCGTTCCATGCGTCCGCTTTAGCAGTTTGTCCAAAACATGCACTTCAATGGCTTCTGCTAAATGATGGAACAGGTCCAGGGCAAGTTCACAATTTCGATCCAAAATGTGGATTCTTGACAGGAGACAGAGGATGGTGAGAGACGGCTGTTTTTTTGACTGGTGCACGGTCTGCAGTGGCGTGCCACAGTGGTCAGCGCTGCACTCATTATTGTTCCATAACTGTTTGTGATATCCATAAATTAAAGGTAAATGTATGGGAATGGGTCTGAGTGGGTTACTCCTTGGAGGGTCGGTGTGGAGTTGTTAGGCTGAAGGGCCTGTTTCCATTCAGTAGGAAATCTTTAAAAAAAATCTTCAAAAAATATTTTTGACAGTTTGCTGATCCTGGGGGAATGGATAGAAAGGGACGGGGAGGGACGAGGATGGGGTGTGGGGGCAGGGGAAGGGTCTATGGGTCAGGAAGGGGAGTAGTGAGATAAACAGTGGACAAGGGTTTTGTGGTGGGTTGGCCGGCAAAGAACGGCCACAGTTTCCAACCCACCCATCCCGCTCTATTCTCTGCCACTACTCCCTGCTCCACTCTCTCACATTAGCAACCAACGCAGGAATAACGATGTGCATGTTCCTGCTCCTTGGATGCTGCCTGACCTGCTGCGCTTTTCCAGCAACACATTTTCAGCTCTGATCTCCAGCATCTGCAGTCCTCACATACTCCTCAGTCAGCACAGCAATGATTTGACGCAATAACCTTTTTTCAGCTCCATTCACACCAAGAAAAACAAACAGTTAAGGGAGAAATAAAAAAAATACAAAACTGACCAGGTAACTTAAGCAGTTTCCATGATGAATTAAGCTTATGCCATTTGATTAAAATATGCCCCTCGTCTTGAAATCCCCAGCCGAGGGATAGGACACTTGCCATTCATCCTATCTATGCCCCTCAGGATTTTAGAAACCTCCATAAAGCCAACCTCAACCTCCTATGCTCCTGTGAAATTATTCCCCGCCAGTCCCGCGTCTAATTATATCCCAATCCTTCCATCTCAGCAACATCCTGGTACATTTTGTTTTGAACCCTCTCCATCTGAATCAAACATCCTGACACAAAATCCTCAGAGACTCTAGCCATACCACCATACATCAAAGACATCTCTGAGATGACTACCAGGCTACTCCAATCCCTTGCCATCATGGTAGCCCACAAACCTACCAACATATTAACACAACTACTGATGAACATAATGGACCCTAATGTACCAGATTACTAAAACCTTTATATGCCATTACTGGAAAGACGGCTCGGTTTGAATGGGGATATGGACAGCCGAAAGCATTTATAACCGCTAAAGTTGCCGTAGAACTAACAGGTCGCCAGCTCCTTGGATATCTGGCTTCGCCTCTGAATGACAAGTCGCGAATGGAGCTTGTAGCAAAGGCAAAAAGGTAAAGCAATACCTTTGGGCTTCAGGTCCAGAAAACTGTCTGAGGCAGCTACGCGTTACACAGTATTTGAAAATCAATGTCCGGCCTGCTATTGGGCTCACGTCGGGCAGACCGGTGTGCAGAAAATGCTCCTCAGACCTGAATGACCAATTCTGATGAGAGTGTTATCTGACATTGTGACTCACAAGGTCGGTACAGACTAACAAAGCTCCATTGTAAAATGGAAATGGGACATAACTGATGGAGACAAGAAAGGCACGGTGCCCCAATGGTTAGCACTGTTGTCTCCCAGCGCCAGGGACCCCGGTTCCTGCTAAACTGCCCATAGTGTTCAGGGATGAGTAGGTTAGGTGCATTAGTCAAGGGTAAAATGTAGATTCGTAGGGTAGGGGAATGGGTCTGTGTAGGTTAATCTGGAGGGTCAGTGTGGACTTGTTGGACTGAAGGGCCTGTTTCCACACTGTAGAGATTGTATAAAAAAAGGAAAAGAACAGATTGCCAAACTTCATGAATGAATAGCTGAATACCCATTAGGTGAATAAACCCAAGTTCCGACCTGGCCATGTCTGCAGCTCCCGTTCATTGCGGCGGGTGTTCCGGTCAAACAACTGCTCGAAGATCCGCGTCACTGGGCTCGGTTCTCTGATGGCTCTGTCCCTGGAAGGCTGGCCGATGTTATTGGCCACTGGCTGCATTGAATCCCGCTACACAGAGTATTATCTATTGTGAAGGAGGTGGGTTGGTGGGGGTGGGGGGAGGTGGTGGTGGGGGTGAGGGGAAGGGCGTCGAGCCGGTATGCCGAATGGGCAACTGTGGTCGGAGCACGAGACGAAGAGTCAGATTCTGCACATGTATACTGACTCGTGGGTGGATGCTGATCACCTTGGCTGTATGGATGCCGAACTGGCAGACACATAATTGGAAGATTGTTGGGAACAAAATAATGTAAACAAAGATGGGCGAAGGCGCTGCAATAAAAATTACTGTGTAGCATGTTAATGTCCATGTAAAGAATGGTTCGGAATCTGCTGATCATAACAATACTGGAGACGGAATAATAAAAGCCAGAAGAATTGAAGATACCAGCGAAGAGTATCAGGCTGGAAAATTGCCTCATGAAAGGTCAGGACATTTAGGGTGTCACGGCACTTTGCAATGGGCAAGAAATCTAGGTTTGCACTTACCCACGGCAGGTGTAAAATATCTGAACAAGAAAAACACGTATCACTGCCGAAAAAGCCAATCAAAGTTGGAGATCGACCTGCTCAAATCAGCAGATTGAATATATTGGCCCGTTACCATGACAACAACGATATCAGTATCTGTTAACCACAGAGGTTACTTACAACAGGCTCATGTTAGCTTTCCCGACAATCAAAGCAAATCACAGTAACACTGGAACAGTTGATATCCGAGTATGATGAACCATCAGAAATACACTCAGATAAAATGCCTCACACTTCACAGGTCAACAGGTGCCGCAATGGGAAATATTGGATGTTCCACATTCCTTATTACCCTCAACCTTGTAAAACGAATGGGTGGATTATTAAAACAACAAACATTGTGGGGGTGGATCAAAGTGCCAATACAGGCATCGTATAATCTAAATAATCGACCTCAGAAAGGAGGGACATCGATGAGAGCAATATTGAAAAGAGGTGGCCAGTTACATCCTCCTAGTAAACCTACAACATCTGACGACCTTTGTACAAGGGGAAAGGTGTGAGTGTACTTCCCAAAACACCCACTGAAGATTAGAGTGGTGCTGGAATCTAGTCTTGACTCTGATCTCCATCGTCTGCAGTCTTCACTTTCGCTCAATATGCACTCACTGAAGCTGCTACCTATCGACAGAAAAAGGGATACCTAATGGATATTGATAACAGAACAGGAAGTAGCAGAAAGTAGGAAAATTAACGAAAGGAGCATGTTTTGTCAAAGATACTAGCTTCCCTCCAGCATGGAAATAAGCCCTTCAACCCAACAAGTCCACAGCGAACCTCAGAAGAAAAACCCACCCTGACCCATTCCCCGACATTTACCCCTGACTAATGCACCTAATACCACGGGCAATTTAGTATGGCATAGGGGACTGGCAAAGAATACAGGAGAATATAGATAGACTGGAGAGTTGGGTGGAGAAGTGCCAGATGGTGTTCAAGTTAGGCAAATGTGTGGTGATGAATTTTGGGAAGTCTAATTCTAGAGTTATTCAGTAAAGGGAAGAACCTTGGGTAAAGTTGATGAGCAGAGAGATCTGAGAGTGCAGGTCCATTGTACCCTGAAGGTTGCTGCACAGGTGGATAGAGTGGTCAAGAAGGTATATGGTATGCTTGCCTTCATCGGACGCAGTATTGAGTGTAATGCTAACATTGAACCATACATTGGTTCGTCTGCATTTAGAATTCTGTGTACGGTTCTGGTCGCCACATTACAAAAAGGACGTGGACGCTTTGCAGAGGGTGCAGAGGTTTACGAGGATGTTGCTTGGTTTGGAAAATGCTAGCTATGAAGAGAGGTTTAGCAAGTTAGGATTGTTTTCATTAGAAAAAAGATGGGGGGGGGGATGATTGAGGTCTACAAAATCATGAAGAATATACACAGGGTGAATAGAGATAAGCTTTTTACGTGGGTGAAGGATTCAATAATGAGAGGTGAGAGGTGAAAAGTTTAAGGGGGATACGCGTGGCAAGTACTTTACACAGAGGTTGGTCAGTGCCTTTTGCAAGCGGAGGTCGGAGAGGCAGGCACGGTAGATTCATTTATGATGCACCTGGACAGATGCATGAGTAGGAGGGGAGCAGAGGGATACAGATGCTTTGGAATTGGGCGATAAGTTTAGAAAGTGGATTTGAATTGGTTCAGGCTTGGAGGGTGAAAAGGCCTGTTCCTAGGCTGTAAGTTTTCTTTGTTCTCTGTTCTTTGATGTTGATTTAACCTGAGGGTCACCAGGTTATTGTTTCAAACGAGTTGGTCAAACCATATATAAAAGCAAAATACAGCAAGTTCTAGAAAGCTGCATTCAAACGAAGAAATGTGCTGTTAAATTGGTCAGCATAGGCAAGTATAATGACAGGTTTGAACAAACGTTGAATTGAATATTTCTGGCCAGCGGTGCTAACTTATGAGCACATTTGTTTTCGAGGCAAGGTCCACAATAAGCTTCCCATCTGGAGGCCCGAGTTCCTAAAGTTTACGCAGTCGTCTCGCTACAGTCAGGTAAGTACAACACACAAAAAAGTAGCAATTAATTCTTTTATTTTACACAATTGAACACCATTCTACAATTCTCGAATTCCCTTTGGCTTGACGCGTCAAAAATTGTATTATTATCTCTTCTCTGTAAGATTTAACAAATCATTGGATTTCTATTCCACTGACATCAACACTGTATCACGGTCAACATGTGGAAACATTTGTCCATTGTTCCACGTCGTTGTCTTATTTTGCAATGACATCAAAGATAAGCTTACTGCCTCACATGTTCGTAAGTTGCCTGATTTTTTTTGTGCGTGGTGTCTATCATTGTTCCCATATTCAATGAGATCTCCTATGCTCTGCCAGGCTTTTCAGGCACTTTGGAAAAACCTGTTTGCACAATCTGCAAAAACCTGCATAAACCAGATTTGCGATTCTCAATCGGACGTTTCCAAACAAGCAGTTCTCTGCATAAGATCTTTCCAATAATACATCATGCGTGATGGTTGTTGCTTGTGGTTATTCTACTGTGTGCTCCAGAGAGGGCAGTTTCTATTCTCGATGTGAATACAGTGCGGTTATTGCCTGACTTTGAAAAACCCAAGGAAGTGGATAGATGTGTTGACACTGTGATTGTCAGCGTGTTGATTGGTTATCAGCGAGGTGTGACAGAGGGTACACGTTTTGATGGACTGTATTGGCCAATCTGTTCGGTGAACGAAGCTAAACCATCTCAAGGAATAGTTCAAGTTTAAAATTATGTTAAGTTGGGTTTGTAAGCGGCAGTTATGTGAAAAGATACGAGATGCTGTCTTGTTGCACTTTGTTCCATGATTATTTTACCCTGAGGGTGAGGAGTTCTGGAGATGCTTGAGTTGGTCAAGTCTCTGCTGGGTAGACAGTGCTGTGTTGCGTGCATTGAGCAGTTGAATAGAGGTCTAGTATCTGTATTTCCTTCATGGAATATCATCTTGATCTCAAAGCCAATCATTCTTCCTTTAAAATTAACATTAGAAATGATCGTCTGTTCCATGCACACAGTAATGCAACACACAGCACGTTTTCCATCGACTTTACCCAGCATGGCAAGTGCAATGTCCATCAAGAAGTATCAACTCCAATTTGTCATTGATTTAATGATGTCTCTTGGTGAATTTAACTTATGGATCCCGTGACATTGAGTGGAAAACAAAGTAAATGATTCCCTCCAGAGAGCCAACGTGATATTTCATGCTTGAACCGCTGAAGTAACTATTGATTTTGTGTGCATAACCATAAGCTTTCTTCGATCAGGGATTCAAATATCCACACAGGATATGAGAGATTCTACTGTTCTCTAGCCTCTTGTAAATGTAAAATATTGCGAAATATTCAATATAACTGGGAATTAACAGAATAACCTGCTGGACTGATGCACATGACTTTATGGTGTTCAGTCACTATATATTACACAAGTATTAGATCAAAGTATTAGACAAAATTTCAAAGATATTCAATGGAAAAGTTATTTGTCAAGAAAGCCAATAAAAGTGAAGGCTGCAATGTGAATGCGAGTTCATGTTGGCTTCCTTCATTTTGTATTTTTGAGCATTTTAGCAAAGAGTCTCAATGGATATTTCATAGCAGTCTTTCCCTCCTCTCTGATTTGACTCTGCGTCCCAGCATAAATAAATGGATTGATGCAAGAGCTCAACAGCTGAAGCATGTATCCGCTTTGTTGGACAATAAATATGACTCTGCTGATATCAGAACCAGATGAATAGGGAATATTTGCAATTCGGACGTAAATGATTGTAACGAAGTACAACAAATATAACAAGATGAAGCTTCCCGAGATGCCAAAGAGTAAAACTATGGACTTTTTGCGCTTCTCCATCTCTGGGTCACTCTGATTCTCTCCATTGCTCTGAGCCCGGAATCTCCTACGGGCTCGATTGCCTGCAAAAATATGCCTGACAGTCAAAACATTTAGCAATAAAATCAGAATGAAGGGAAGACAAGGAGTTAAAATGGAACGAATCCAGTCATATGCAGCCCATTCCATGGTCGTGTAATATTCTACTTTTAGACCACAGAACCGGGGTGTATTGTCAACTATGTATATAGGTTCATAAGCAAAGTACACAAAGATATTTTTTATAAAGAACAGTGCAGACACAATTCCTATCACCCAGGAAGCCACCCTCTTTGTGCAATATTTTAATTTCAGATTTTGGCAACATATGGCCACAAATCGATCAAAGGTGAAAGCCACTGTTAACCAGACAGAACTGTCAATGACTGCAAAATTTACTGAATTGCGAACACTGCAAACTGGTGTGATAGACAGGAAACTAAATCGGAAGTAAATCCCAGCAATCCGGTTTAATATTACAATCGTGATAATGACCAGCAGATCTGTTGCTGCCATCGAGACAAGATAATATGTGATACATCTCAAGAGACCACATCTTCTTCGAGACAAGATCACAATCACTGCCAGGTTTGCTGCGATGGAAAGAGACAGGGAAAACATAATTTGGTTGTAATTTTGACTTCAAAAAACAATAATCCATTTCCTGGATTTCTCATAAAATTTAAAATGTTTATCTTAAATCTATGTTGAAGGAATCCGTTACATTATGAGCAATTGTGCATTAGCCGCACCACAGCTCTCCGTGTTTATAATGAAATGTTTTGATCGAATTTTAAAAATCATAGGAATCCGAAGAAACGTCATAAAGGAGAAACTAAGGAAACAAACACAAGTCGGGACATACATTACTAAAGAAATATTGAAAATATAGGAAAAAAAACCCTAAAATTTAAAAGTCAGTATAAATCTTGAAATGAAGAATTATGAGGACTGCATTTCACAGACAGTAGACGTGTGTCATTTCAATTCACTATCCTGGAAACATTTTCATTCATCTTGTTCATAAATATCTCAAAATAAACATAAGTGAATCAGCATTCTTGTGACTTTGTGGAGGTTGTTTACATAGGATGTAATTGAAAATTTGATCTCTTCACTGGATTATGACTTGACAGCTTGAACCACAGGTTAAAATATATATCTTGGGTCATGTCGGTAACCATTATTTTACGTCGAGTGATTGGATGCACTGAAGAAGATGGAGTGTAAAAGATGTAGACGAGATTTGATTGATGTTTTCAAAATCAAGGATGGATTGGAGAGTGTACAGAGAGAAGCTATTCACTCTCATAAAGGGGAAAAATTGAGAGCACAAAAACCTAAAACGATGTGATAAACAAGTAAGGGTGAGGTGAGAAAAATCTTTTTGACACGGTGACTACCGAGGGTATGGAACAAGTTTCGAAGGCTGGTGCAATTTCAAGACAATATTCGATAAGTGTGCGGATGAAAATTGTGCGCAAGAATATAGAGGAAAAGGCAGATATTTGCGCTCGGTCGTGATGCTCCTTCGAACAGCCAATGGAGCGATTAAGAGTGTGACGTTACTGTGGCTACAAGCAGAGAATTTTGCCCTGGGTGATATTTGAAGAAACGTTTAAGACAGTCGTGGATAAAGAGTAGAGCTGGATAAAGTACAGCCGGTCAAACTGCATCAGACCAGGAGTGGATTCAACATTTCAGGTCAGCACATTTCATCAGAACCTGAACCGGCGACTCCTTTCCTCCTCTGTGCTTTTTCCGGCTACAATATTAATTTACTCTGACTCTCCAGCATCCGCAGTTCTCAGTATCTCCGAGTGGTACCAAGCAGTGCACCAGGACCAGTAAACGGCTCGTGTCGCCTTGTTTTCTTTTAAAGTTGCAACAACTGGAACAACCTGTCTGGGTGCGGCCAAACGCTCACGAAAGGAAGATTTTTTGTTTAGTTTGCCGCAGTTGCTCTAGGAGTCTTAAAAAGATGGAAGCTATTGTTTCCCTGTCTCAATTACAGCCTAAACCCGGGGGGTTCTCTGCCTGCTACAGGAATTGCGTGTGAGACAACGCAATCTGTTTTCTGATTACGCGTTTCTCCAAGCGATGTTATTATATTGGAACAGTTAATTAGTATTCGTAACTGTACCTATGACAGTACTTTTAAGTTAATCCAATTCCTGGCTTCTTACAATGTGTTTTAACTATAGTGAAAGGATAAAGTGTGTTTTTCTTTAAATCATATTGTTTGGCAAGATCAATTTCATCTGGAATGCAATACATTACATTTGCCTTTACAGTAATAAAAACGTTAAGGTCTGGATATTCCACATATTTGAGAGGAATTGGTTTGGTCTATAGCACAGTGGGGATTCTTTATGGGAACAAAAACTCTAATTCCAGATTGATATTAGGATTATTGGCCTCAAAGGAGGCACATGATAAAAGTGAGTGTCTTTCATTTCACATGTTCAATGCAATGTTTCAGCCACAGCATCAGTGGCAAGTTCATGATGAAATCTCAATTACACTGTGATAATGGGGCGAAAATATTATTTATGTTCAATTCAGCAACAGTTACGCCAATTAAAATTCCTGGTACTTCACTCAAAACCGTTTTATCAACAACGTAAATGCAGTTCTAATTACACTATGAATATAGTACATAAATTCAAACTCACTAACGGTAGTAATATACCATACCTACGTCTCCGTCATTAGATGCTGTTGGAAATCGGACAGTTTGATGCAGTTGAAGCAATGAGTGTTACCTGACACAAGAAGTCGTTCTAAATGTACAGATAAGGAATTGTGCAGGTAATATGAGGATATTGCGCAATGAAAGTGGTGAAATGCCAATAATGAAGAAGACAATTTCGTTTACATTAAGATCATAGATTATGTCAGTAACATCATTCATCTGATAAAATGTGGAATTAACACCGTTACTGTATAAAATGACGCAAAAGTAATGATAAATTACGTGAGTGAAACTAACTGAATTAAGTCGGATGACGACTTCTTATTGAACAAATTTGGAGACAAAAAAAACAACAGGTGAAATGTAATTCCAAGCATTTACTTGACGATTAACACAGTCAGATGCTAACGAGAATAATTTACCTGGAACTCCAATAGCGGCAAGGATCGGATAGTAAATGGCAAACACTGGACCTATCGATATCCCATGCATTTCAAACAACAAATTTGAGAGTTTTTTGCACTTCCTGGAAAAGTACTCACATTTGTACCTGATGTCAGTCCCCTGGGATAAAATAAAATGTCCAGGCATGAAGTTTATTCTGAGAAACAAAGTATTGCAGCTGATGCTCATTTGTTTTTATCTGTTGATGGAACGGTATTTTCTCAGGTATTGTGACACTGTCTAAAGCGAAAAAAGATATGTATCCACAATTATCCCAATAATATTTATTTTTAAGAAATAATGGAAGCCTGGACAGTACCACTTAGTACCCTGTAGGAAAGACCGCTCCTGACCAAGCATGATGAAGTTTTTTTTTCGAAGAAATGAGGACGTGTTTTCATTTTGATTTTCTGTGATTGCGTATGCTTACCAAAAAGTACTGTGATTCCAAATTGTCCAAGATACTTAGTCTCGTAAACATCATATGCATGCCTTAAGTGCGCACAGTCCAGTTCAGTACTGCACATTGGCGTACAGAGCCAGACGTCTTCATGTGTACCATACTGCAGTTTGACGTTCATGTTATGCTTATTTGTGACCTGCACATTTGCCCGAGAGTAGGTCCACTTCTCCATAGTTCATTCAGGCTGAACTTGTGAAAGTTAACGGAGGTGTATTCTGTGACAACATATCCTATTCAGCATTTTGCATGTTTACCGAAAATTGGTCTATTTCATCAGTTACATTCTGTGCTCAATGTCAGACTGGTTTGGTGCCATTCATACTGCAACAAATTTAATCATATATAATTCTTCGGCACTTGATCATCAGAATTGTTAAATTCAGTACAGTCACATGCATTTAAGTTTAATAATGCAGAGTCCGGATAGATCCAGGTCCGGTCCAGAAATTACATTTAGTGCACTGAAGATTATGTTCCATTTTTGGCAGACCGGTCGCTCAATGTAGTTGGACAGGTGCGCCAGTTCATATCAAAGGAGGACAAGACTAGTTCAGGAAATGCATATTCAGTTTTGACAAGTGCAGATCTGTGCACTTACATTGAATGTGAAGTTGTTACGTTCAACGGTTTCATTTCAATTTTGATCAGTCCCGGTTTTCACAGGCAGCACCGAAGATCAATTATTCGTATTTCCATTTTCGCCCTTTCAGACCTTCACATCGTTCATTTTAAATTTTAACATTGACTTTCAATGCATTAAACTTTTCCAGTTTCTGACTGTCAGCTGTCAATCATGATCACGGTGATGCAATCAACATGCACATCAACATTGAATGGACTCCGCTACATTGGCTTTTTTAAACTGCATATCCCAGTTCACTATTTTTGTACATGTACAAGCCAGTTATACCGATGAAGCAACCTCCTACAGACAACATTAAATTCGACATTTCCTGTTGCTTTGCTGGCAACAATCACCCAAACACAATTGGAAGATGCGAGAACAATGTCCTTTCCCGTTCCATGCGTCCGCTTTAGCTGTTTGTCCAAAACATGCACTTCAATGGCTTCTGCTAAATGATGGAACAGGTCCAGGGCAAGTTCACAACTTCGATCCAAAATGTGGCTTCTTGACAGGATGCAGAGGATGATGGGAGACGGCTGTTTTTTTTTACTGGTGTACGGTCTGCAGTGGCGTGCCACAGTGGTCAGCGCTGCACTCATTATTGTTCCATAACTGTTTGTGATATCCATAAATTAAGGGTAAATGCAGGGGAATGGGTCTGAGTGGGTTACTCTTTGGAGGGTCGGTGTGGAGATATTCGGCTGAAGGGCCTGTTTCCAATCTGTAGGAAATTCTTTAAAAATAAAATCTTCAAAAAATATTTTTGACAGTTTGCAGACACCGCGGGAATGGAGAGGAAGGGACGGGATGGGTTGTGGGGGCAGGGGAAGGGTGTATGGGTCAGGAAGGGGAGGAGTGGGAGAAGCACTGGACAAGGGTTTTGTGGTGGGTTGGCCAGCAAAGAACGGCCACAGTTTCCAACCCACCCATCCCGCTCTATTCTCTGCCACTACTCCCTGCTCCACTCTCTCACATTGGCAGCCAACGCAGTAATAACGATGTGCATGTTTACAATTTTCGATCAGTCTCGGTTACCAGCACATGAACAAGCATTTCCCAACAGCATACTGCTCAGTCAGCACAACAATAATTTGACGCAATAACGTTTTGTCAGCTCCATTCACACCAAGAAAAACAGTTAAGGGAGAAATAGAAAAATACAAAACTGACCAGATAACTTAAGCAGTTTCCAAGATGCATGAAGCTTATTCCATTTGATTAAAAATATGCCCCTCGTCTTGAAATCCCCAGCCGAGGGATAGGACACCTGGCTATGTATCCTATATATGTCCCTCAAGATTTTAGAAACCTCCAATAGGTCAACCTCAACCTCCTATGCTCCTGTGAAAGAATTCCCCGCCTATCCCGTGTCTAATTGTAACCCAATCCTTCCATTCTCAGCAACATCCAGGTACATTTTGTTTTGATCCCTCTCCATCTGAATCAAATCCTTCTGACAACAAGATGACCAGAACTGGACACATGTTCAAGCGTATTCAAGAAGAACAGCCACCGATAAACACGGCCCAATGATTCTTAAACAATAAATCCAAACAAGTAGACACAACACACCCAGAGACTCTAGCGACATTACCATACATCAAAGACATCTCTAAGATGACTACCAGACTACTCCAATCCCTTCCATCATGGTAGCCCACAAACCTACCAACATATTGAAACAACTACTGATGAACCTAATAGAACCTATACCAACAACCAGCAAATGAAATGTCATTGACAAAATATCATGCAAGGACCGTAACAAACACTATACTGTATTGGACAAACAGGCAGGATACAAGAGCACCAACTAGCCACCAAAAGATGTGACCCACTATCACTAGTATCCTTACATACAGATGAAGAAGGACATCACTTTGACTGGGACAACACGTCCATCCTGGGACAGGCTAAACAGAGACATGCACAGGAATTCCTCGATGCCTGGCATTCAAACAGGAACTCCATCAATAGACACGTCGATTTGGAGCCCATTTACCAACCCCTGAGGAAAAGAGTCAGAAATGATATCACCCACCTTAACAGAACAAGACAGGTAAATAGAAAGCAGGGCAGAACGCCAGCGCTTCATTGGAGGCTCACTGATGATGTTACCTAACATGGTGAAGAAACATCTGAAAACAAACCTGCCAGCTCAGCGGACAAACTTACAACCCGAACCACAACCTGAGTTATGAATCTTCTCAAAACTTGCAAAGCATGGATCAGTACTTGGAAATATGACGTTGTGGCCATGACGGAGCCTTGAATACCAAAAGGGGCGGGAATGGTTTTTGGATGTTCCAGAGTTTAGATAGTAATGGTGGGGGTGGGTGAGGGGCGGGGGTAAAAGGGGTGGAGCAGTGGCATTGCTAATCAGGGATGTATCACAAATCCAAAAAGGGAGGTTCTCGAGGAGGGTTTGTCTGCAGTCAGTGTGGGTAGAAGTCAGAAACAGGAAAGGAGCAGTCCCTTTATTGGAAGTTTTCTACAGACTTCATATTAGCAACAGAGTAACAAGGGATTCAGATATGCGTCAGCTGCCTCCGGCCGCTAATGAACCACATTGTCTGGATGACATCTTGATCTGCAGACTGACGGCAACTGACGGAAGCTCTTGCTACACTGGGGCAACATACATGAGACAGAGTCTGGAAAGTGTACCCAAGAAAGATACAGGCAGCAACACCATCAATGCAGTTATTGGGCATTCAGTGGACAAAAGGGAATAGAGTCATCGCTTAATAAGTAAAGAATAAAATACAGAAATGGCTGTTGCAACGAGCAAGACTGGGGCACAGAATTTTATGGGTCTGCTCAGATATTGGCGCAGACATACACCTCACTGCACCAGGTTACTAAGACATTTTTCCGCCACTACTCGAAAGACAGCTCAGTTTGAATGGGGAGATGGACAACCGAAAGCATTTATAGCTGCAAAAGTGGCCGTAGAACGGGCAGGACGCCAGCTCCTTGGATATCTGGCTTCACCTCTGATATAGCTATCTGGAGCTTGTAGCAAAGGCACAAAGGGAAAGCAATACCTTTGGGCTTCAGGTCCAGAAAACTGTCTGAGGCAGCTACGCGTTACACAGCATTTGAAAATCAACTTCCGGCCTGCTATTGGGCTCACGTCGGGCAGACCGGTGTGCAGAAAATGCTCCTCAGACCTGAATGACTAATTCTGATGAGAGTGTTATCTGACATTGTGACTCACAAGATCGGTACAGACTAACAAAGCTCCACTGTAAAATGGAAATGGGACATAACTGACGGAGACAAGAAAGGCACGGTGCCCCAATGGTTAGCACTGCTGCCTCCCAGCGCCAGGGACCCCGGTTCCTGTTAAACTGCCCATAGTGTTCAGGTTAGGTGCATTAGTCAGGGGTAAAATATAGAGTAGTAGGGTCGGGGAATGGGTCTGTGTAGGTTAATCTGGAGGGTCAGTGTGGACTTGTTGGGCTGAAGGGCCTGTTTCTACACCGTAGGGATTGTATAAAAAAGGGAAAAGAACAGATTGCCAAACTTCATGAATAAATAGCTGAATACCCATTAGGTGAATAAACCCAAGTTCCGACCTGGCCATGTCTGCAGCTCCCGTTCATTGGGGCGGGCGTTCCGGTCAAACAACTGCTCGAAGATACTTGTCACTGGGCTCGGTTCACTGATGGGTCTGTCCCTGGAAGGCTGGCCGATGCTAGTGGCCACTAGTGGCATTGAATCCCTCTACACAGAGTATTATCCATTGTGATGGAGATAGGACTGGTGGGGATGCGGGGGGCGGGGAGGGGGGGGGGGGGGGGGCGGTGTGGAGGGAAGGGCGTCGAGCCGGTATGCCGATGAGCAACTGTGGTCGGAGCACGAGACGAAGAGTCAGATTCTGCACATGTATACTGACTCGTGGGTGGATGCTGATCACCTTGGCTGTATGGATGCCGAACTGGCAGACACATAATTGGAAGGGTGTTGGGAACAAAATAATGTGAACAAACATGGGGGAAGGCGCTGCACATAAAAATTACTGTGTAGCATGTTAATGCCCATGTAAAGAATGGTTCGGAATCTGCTGATCATAACAATACTGGAGACGGAATAATAAAAGTCAGAAGAATTGAAGATACCAGCGAAGAGTATCAGGCTGGAAAATGGGCTCATGAAAAGTCAGGACATTTAGGGTGTCATGATCGAGGTTTGCACTTACCCACGGCAGGTGTAAAATATCTGAACAAGAAAAACACGTATCACCAAGGCCAATCAAGGTAGGAGATCAACGTGCTCAAATCTGGCAGATTGAATGTATTGGCCCATTACCATGACAACAACGATATCAGTATCTGTTAACCACAGAGGTTACTTACAACAGGCTCATGTTAGCTTTCCCGACAATCAAAGCAAATCACAGTAACACTGTTCAGGCCTGGAACAGTTGATATCCGAGTATGATGAACCATCAGAAATACACTCAGATAAAATGCCTCACACTTCACAGGTCAACAGGTGCCGCAATGGGAAATATTGGATGTTCCACATTCCTTATTACCCTCAACCTTGTAGAACGAATGGGGTGGATTATTAAAACAACGAACTTTGTGGGGGTGGATCAAAGTGCCGCCACAGGCATCGTAAATCTAAATAATCGACCTCAGAAAGGAGGGACATCGATGAGAGCAATATTGAAAAGTGGTCAGTTACATCCTCCTAGTAAACCTACAACATCCGACGACCTTTGTACAGGGGGAAAGGTGTGGGTGTACTTCGCATAACAACCACTGAAGATTAGAGTGGTGCTGAAATCTAGTCTTGACTCTGATCTCCAGCATCTGCAGTCCTCACTTTCGCCCTATATACACTCACTGAAGCCTGGTGAGATACTAACCGACAGAAAAAGGGATACCTTTTAGATATTGATAACAGGACAGGAAGTAGCAGAAAGTAAGAAAATTAACAAAAGGCGTATGAGTTGTCAAAGATAGTAGCTTCCCTACAGTTTGGAAATAAGCCCTTCGACCCAACGCGCCCACAGTGAGCCTCCGAAGAATAACCCACCCAGACCCATTCCCCGGCATTTATCACTGACTAATGCACCTACCACCATGGTCAATCTAGTACGGCCAATTCACCTGACCTGCACACCATTAGTTTGTGAGAGGAAACTCACACAGACAGTTGCCTGAGGTGGGCGCTGGAACTCGGATCCCGAATGCTAACCACTGTACACGAGATATCGTTTCTTCACAGAACCATGCGGCTTCACTGTGGATGGATTCTGCTGGGGATGGTTGGCAGTGGATATACATGGTTGGTGTGGCGGTGTGGTGTGGGCGGCCCGAGAGATTCCTAAGGTGCAGGGCAAGTTGTCGACCAGAGCGACATTATTCGACATGATACCGCTACATGTACGGTGTGTGGTTTATGACCAGCATGGCAATGGGTTATGTTTAATTTATCGAAAGGACACGCAGTGTAACTGCAATCTGCATGGCAAACGGGAAAGTCTTGCAAGATGTACAATTACACAGTTAACAAATAGAACCCGGTTATCGGACTGGGTAAAGAACAATACAAACACATTGCAAATGATAAATGTGACGGGAGAAACCATGATATTTACGAATCGATGGTATGGTTGTCCCAACGCGTCCCAATCGTGGATAGGACATGGATGGTGGCCCTACGATCAGTCCCGAAAGCTAGCCAAGAATTAGGGTTGGCTCATGTTCAATGCCTCCGCTCAACATGCATCAAAGTGGTTGCATCTCCTCATGTTAATCTAACAGTACGAGGACAATATGAATCGAAACTCCCTAGGTTCAGGTTTGCCGGGCCAAATTTGCAGATCGAGCCCAATCTTCAATGTGCTACCTGAAGCATGAAAGGGTGTAATTTTACTGTGAGCATCATTAATGTGATCCGTGTACAGAAGTGGTGTAACTTTATTACTCTCCCCCACCTGTTGACCAGAAATTCTGGCTTCCAGAGATGAGAGGGAAGTGGGTGGATGAAGTTAATAAAACCTATAGTGGGACTTATTGTCAGGCGTGGCCATTCGGTATGGTATGTCCGTTCTACCCTCCAGTGATTGATCCGTGTTCCCTAGAACATTCTGCAGAAACCTGCACATGCCAATTAGTTCCATAACATGACACAATTATTCATTAGCCGGGACTAATCAGACCTGTATTGCCAATCCCCAGTTATTTAGATGATATACGAAACGATGCTCCAGTTAGCCATTGCGATGAGGACATACACACTATCCATGTGTGATCCTCAAGCAGACCGATCACCTCAATTGGGAAATGGGAAACTGCACAGCGCTATTGTACCGCCTTTGAGATATGGAACCTTTCACCAGTTATCAATTTGAGTTCTTTGGAGCAATTTCTCGATGAGAATGCTGGTATTAGTCAGGAACTGCTGACAAGTTGGCGAAATATACATCAAATGAAAGTCGCCATGTCATTTCTTTTTTTTTTGTAGGTGTGAGACGCAGTGAAAGACACAACGTGCACGAATCTTTATTAAATTTCCACCACCAGGAAGATAGGAAAACACCCGAGTGGCCAGTGACAAGCAGTGCCCTTCACAAAAGGCAATGCAATCTCCTGTTTATTTTTTTTTCTTCCTTCTTTTTTAATTTAACTCCCACACTACCACCTAAGTGCGGTAGTGCTTATTTTTTCCCCAGCACCCATGGTGTGTGTGTGCAGGTGTGAGACACAGTGAAAGTCACAAAGTGCACGAATCTTTATTCAATTTCCACCCCCAGGAAGATAGGAAAGTCGCCATGTCATATGTGGGTGAACAATTAACACGATTTGCTGATTGACCAGACATTACAGGTGGGATATAGTTAAGGTGTGGTCCCAAAAGCCATTGCGAGCACCAATTTAATGATACATTCGATTTGTGTATTATTCGTATTGATAATAATTTTCATTGTAGTTTTAATTTTCTGAAGTTTACCTGCTCTTATCCATTCCCGTGCGTCTATCGCTGATTACCGTCTGCATTTGCAGTTGTGACATGCGCTATCAAATATTATCAGGGCTGGATTGCATACGATAGGAAAACAGCCTGGGAAAGTTGATGATAATATTCTACAGTTGCATGATCTTGAATGAGTCCTCTGAGCATTCTTGTATGGGCTAAAGACGCCACCATCAGCTGTTTCTCTCAGTTGGCTGCTTGTTACTCTGTTGAAGAGAGAGAGTTTCATTTGAGTCATCGGCCTTCCCCTCGGATGGGGATCGCAAAAGTTGCCCGGGCGGGCCCATTTCTCCAGAGCAAATGGCGATCGAGGGATCCCTGACGGGCACAACGGCGTGAGACTTATTTAATTTGTGTTTGTCATCCTTAACGTTCTTTGTTAGCCATTATATTGGGGAGGGTTTTCTTTTATCCTTAAAGGAATCGAAAGCTACTGTATGTGAAAATCCTTGCCTGTGCAGTTCAATGCATTTGGATGAGGATTTTGTTTCATTGCATCTCTGGTAAAACCCCCAATGTAACTTCAAGATTGAATTATAGGTCGGGTATCCTTTGTCCCCATGACTGACAAGCAGAAAGCCGTAAAAATGGACCCAGATAGATCTAATGACACATTAAGTTCAGGTCCGCTGGCAACCAAAGTAACGGGAGGTCGACTGAAAATAAACAAACGAAACTGCAAGGTAAGTCCATCTGAAAATACCTTTTAGGTGAAAAGGAGTTGGCCCCGAGGATGTCATATAAATCTTTCCCAACCTATAACTTAACCGTAATATTAAATTCCTTTATATACACTCATGCTTAACGTTTTGAAATCATACATTTCATTTTGTTTGAGAGAGAGCTTGTTCTCTTGTTATTTTGCGGTCATTTGCCAATTTAGGTTGCGTCTATTTAGTCTTCACACATTGATGCACAGCGTTCCACTTGTGCAGATCCCTACACTTAGTTAGGAGCTGGATGCCCACATTGCTTATCCCCGATTCAAAACTGGCAAGAACTGACAGACATCAAAAAATAGATAGACACATCCATCTCTCAACACGAATCCAAATTTTAATTCACCCTCAAAACAATTTTGTTCGCTGCCAACTTCCACAGAAATAACATCATATTTGTGGTCTCAAATCGGAATCTCAAGACAACAATAATGAGCAGGTGCCCTTCTTCGGATTTTCACTTCTGAGCCCATGGTTTATGAGGCCTGTGTCTATATTCATGTTGACCAATGACCATGCTCCTGAGAGGCAAACTTGTTTAACTCTCTCCACGGATGCTGACGGAACTGCTTTTTGTTTTCAGCATTTGCTGTTTACTATAGCTTACTATTTTCACGCACAGCGTGAGAATCCAATCTTCCTGCCCAGAAGCTCCACATTCCCTTTGCTTTAGATTGAGTCTAAGGTTAATGGCTCCAAACCACTAAAGATAAAGTTGTTGGTCCCTGAAAGTTCTGCTTTCATATGAGAGAAAGGCGGCTGATGTCGGAGGCTTTCGAAGATAGGTTAAAGATAGTGCAGGATAGGCATGTCCCGTTGAAAGCAAAGGACAGGAAAGGCAAGATTCGTGAACCGTGGATGACAGGAGAAATCGTACGACTAGCCAAGAGGAAAAGGGAAGCGTACATAAGGTCCAGGCAGCTAAGAACAGAACGGGTCCTGGAGGAATATCGGGAGAGTAGAACCAGTTTTAAACGAGGAATCAAGTAGGGTAAAAGGGGTCAAGAAATAGCCTTAGCGAGCATAGTTAAGGAGAATCTTTAAAGAAAAAAGCAAGTGGATAACTAGAGAAATGATTGGTCACTAAAGGATAACGAAGGAATGCTGGGGGTCGAACCTGAGAAAATGTGTAAGATTCTCAATGATACTTTGCATTAGTGTTCACTGAGGAGAGGGACATGATGAATGTTGAGATTAGAGATAAAAGTTTGATTAGTCTGGATCACGTTGAAGATGCTTTGGATAGGCTTGAGGTTATTAAGGTAGACAAATCCCAGGTTGCTGAAGGAGATGAAAGAGGAAATAGCTGGGGCCCTGACAGATATCGTTGTAGCATCATGAAGCACAGGCGAAGTGCCGGAGGAGTGGAGGGTGTTCATGTTGTCCCCTGTACAACAAGGGTAATAGGAATATTCCAGATAACGAGAGACCACTGAGCCTGATGTCAGTGGTGGGAATGTTGCTGGAGAAGGTACTGAGGGATAAAACCCATTTATATTTGGAAAAGAATGGGCTTATCAGTGATAGGCAACATGGTTTTGTGTGGTGGAGATCGTGCCTTACCAACCTAATAGAGGTATTTGAGGAAGTGACTAAATTGATAGATGAAGGAAGGTCTGTTGATGCCATATACATGGACTTTAGTAAGGCGTTTGATAAGGTTCCCCATGGTAAACTAATGGAGAAAGTGAAGTCATGTGGTGTGCAGGGCATTTTAGCTAGGTGGATAAAGAACTAATTGAGCAACAGGAAACAGAAAGTAGTAATTGAAGGAAGTAGTCTTGGAATGGAGAAAAGTGACCAGTGGTGTTCCACAGGGATCAATCCTGGCGCCACTGTTTTTATTTAGATTAGATTACATTACAGCGTGGAAACAAGCCCTTCAGCCCAACAAGTCCACACCGCCCCGCCGAAGCGCACCCACCCATACCCCTACATGTACCCCTTACCTAACACTACGGGCAATTTAGCATGGCCAATTCACCTGACCTGCACATCTTTGGACTGTGGGAGGAATCCGGAGCACCCGGAGGAAACTCACGCAGACACGGGGAGAACGTACAAACTCCACACAGTCAGTCGCCTGAGGCGGGAATTGAACCCGGGTCTCTGGCGCTGTGAGGCAGCAGTGCTAACCACTGTGCCACCGTGCCGCCTTGTTTGTGATATACATAAATGATCTGGAAGAGGGCACTGTTGGTATGATCAGCAAGTTTGCAGATGACACGAATATTGGTGGTGTAGCCGAAAGCATAGGGGCCTGTCAAAGAATGCAGGAGAATATAGATGGATTGGAGTGTTGGGCGAAGAAGGGCCAGATGGTATTCAAGTTCAGCTAATGTGAAGTGATGAATTTTGGGAAGTCTAATTCTAGAACAAATTATATAGTGAACGGAAAAGGCTTGGGATAAGTTGATGAGCAGAGAGATCTGGCAGTGCAGGTTCATTGTACCCTGAGGTTTGCTGCACAGGTGGATAGAGTGGTCAAGAAGGCATTTGGTATGCTTTCCTTCATCGGACGCCCTGTTCAGCATAAGGGCTGGCAGGTCATGTTAAAATTGGTTTGGCAGCATTTAGAATTCTGTGCACAGTTCTGGTTGCCACATTACCAAAAGGATATAGACGCTTTGCAGAGGGTGCAGAGGTTTAAGAGGATGTTGCCTGGTATGGAAGGTGTTAGCTATGAAGAGAGGTTGAGCAGGTTCGGACTGTTTTCATGAGAAAAAAAGGAGATTGACGAATGACCTGTTTGAGGTCGACAAAATCATGAAGGATATACACAGGGTGAATAGAGATAAGTTTTTTTCCAGGGTGCAGGATTCAATAATGAGTGGTGAGAGGTGAAAAGTTTAAGGGGGATACGCGAGGCAAGTATCTTACACAGAGGATGGTCAGTGCCTTTTGACAGCCGAAATAGTAGACGCTGGCACAGTAGATTCATTTAAGATGCGCCTGGACAAATGCATGAGTCGGTGGATCAGAAGGATACAGTTGCTTAGGAATTGGGCAATAGGTTGAGACAGTGGATTTGAATCGGCTCAGGCTTGGAGGGAAAAAGGCCTGTTCCTGGTCTGTAAACTTTCTTTGTTCTTTGTTCTTTGATGTTGATTTAACCTGAGGGACAAACCATGTATAAAAGAAAAATACAGTAAATTCGAGAAAGCTACATTCAAACGAAGAAATGTGCTGTTAAATTGGTCAACATAGGCAAGTATAATGACAGATTTGAACAAACGTTGAATTGAACATTTCTGACCAGCGGTGCTAATTTATGAGCACATTTTTTTCGAGGCAAGGTCCACAATAAGCTTTCCTTCTGGAGGCCCGAGTTCCTAAAGTTTACTCAGTTGTCTTGCTGCAGTCAGGTAAAGACAACACACAAAAATGTAGCAATTAATTCTTTTATTTTGCACAATTGAACACCACACTAGAATTCTGGAATTTCCTATGCCCTGACGTGTCAAAAATTTCATTATTATCTATGCTCTGTAAATTTAACATTAATCGTTGGATTTCTATTCCACTGACATCAACATTGCATCACGGTCTACGTATGGAAACATTCTGTCTATTGTACCAGGTCGTTATCTTATATTGCAATGATATCAAAGGTAATCTTACTGCCTCACATGTTCGTAGGTTGACTAATGTGTGTGGTGTCTATCATTGTTCCCATATTCTATGACATACCCTATGCTCAGCCAGACTTTTCAAGCACTTTGGAAACACCTGTTTGCACATTCTGCAAAAACCTGCATCAACCCAGATTTACCATTCTTCCTGAAGAAGGGCTTATGCCAGAAACGTCGATTCTCCTGTTCCCTGGATGCTGCCTGACCTGCTGCGCTTTTCCAGCAACACATTTTCAGCTCTGATCTCCAGCATCTGCAGACCTCACTTTCTCCTCAATCGGATATTGCCAAACAAGCTGTTTCCTGCATAACATCTTTCCAATAATACATCATGCGTGATGCGTGTTGCTTGTGGTTATTCTGCTGTGTGCTGTGAGTCCTGGGTCCATCGGCTACAGAGAGGGGCAGTTTCCATTCTCAATGCGAATACAGTGCCTAACATTGAAAAACCCAAGGAAGTGGGTAGATGTGTTGACACTGTGAATGTCAGCGTGTTGATTGGCTGTCAGTGAAATGTGATAGAGGGTACACGTTTTGATGGACTGTATTGTCCGATCTGTTAGGTGAATGAAGCTAAACCATCTCAAGGAATAGTTCATATTTAAAAATATGTTAAGTTGGGTTTGTAGGCGGCAATTATGTGAAAAGACACGAGATGCTGTCTTGTTGCAGTTTGTTCTATGATCATTTTACCATGAGGGTGCGGAGTTCGGGAGATGGATGACTTGGTAAAGTCTCTGCTGGGTAGACAGTGCTGTGTTTTGTGCATTGAGCAGTTGAACAGATGTCTAGTATTTGTATTTCCTTCATGGGAAATCATCTTGATCTCAAAGCCAATCATTCTTCCTCTAAAATTAATATTAGAAATGATCGTCTGTTGCATGCACACAGTAATGCAACACACAGCACGTCTTTCATCGACTTGGCACAGCATGGCAAGTGCAAAGTCCATCAAGAAGTATCAATTCCAATTTCTAATTGTTTTAAAGATGTCTCTTGGTGAATTTAACTTATGGATCCCGTGGCATTGAGTCGAAAACAAAGTAAACGATTCCCTCCAGAGAGCCAACGTGATATTGCATGCTTGAACAGCTGAAGTAATTTTCCTGATTTTGTGTGCATAACCATAAGCTAGCTACTAACTTTCTTAGATGAGAGATTCAAATATTCACACAGGACATGAAGATTAAGAGACCCCACTGTTCTCTAGCCTCTTGTAAATGCAAACTAACGTCAAATATGCAATATAACTGGGAATTAACAGAATAACCTGTAGCGCAGATGCACATGACTTTATAGTGTTCAGTCATTATATATTACACAAGTATTAGATCAGAATTTCAAAGATTCTCAATGGAAAAGTTATTTGTCAAGAAAGCCAATAAAAGTGAAGGCTGCAATGTGAATGAGAGTTCATGTTGGCTTCCTTCATTTTGCATTTTTGAGCATTTTCGCAAAGAGTCTCAATGGATATTTCATAGCATTCTTTCCCTCCTCTCTGATTTGACTCTGCGTCCCAGCATAAATAAATGGATTGATGCAAGAGCTCAACAGCTGAAGCATGTATCCGCTTTGTTGGACAATAAATATGACTCTGCTGATATCAGAACCAGATGAATAGGGAATATTTGCAATTCGGACGTAAATGATTGTAACGAAGTACAACAAATATAACGAGATGAAGCTTCCCGAGATGCCAAAGAGTAAAACTATGGACTTTTTGCGCTTCTCCATCTCTGGGTCACTCTGGTTCTCTCCATTGCTCTGAGCCCGGAGTCTCCTACGGGCTCGATTGCCTGCAAAAATATGCCTGACAGTCAAAACATTTAGCAATAAAATCAGAATGAAGGGAAGACAAGGAGTTAAAATGGAACGAATCCAGTCATATGCAGCCCATTCCATGGTCGTGTAATATTCTACTTTTAGACCACAGAACCGGGGTGTATTGTCAACTATGTATATAGGTTCATAAGCAAAGTACACAAAGATATTTTTTATCAAGAACAGTGCAGACACAATTCCTATCACCCAGGAAGCCACCCTCTTTGTGCAATATTTTAATTTCAGATTTTGGCAACATATGGCCACAAATCGATCAAAGGTGAAAGCCACTGTTAACCAGACAGAACTGTCAATGACTGCAAAATTTACTGAATTGCGAACACTGCAAACTGGTGTGATAGACAGGAAACTAAATCGGAAGTAAATCCCAGCAATCCGGTTTAATATTACAACCGTGATAATGACCAGCAGATCTGTTGCTGCCATCGAGATAAGATAATATGTGATACATCTCGAGAGACCACATCTTCTTCGAGACAAGATCACAATCACTGCCAGGTTTGCTGCGATGGAAAGAGACAGGGAAAACATAATTTGGTTGCAGTTTTGACTTCAAAAAACAATAATCCATTTCCTGGATTTCTCATGAAATTTAAAATGTTGATCTTAAATCTCTGTTGAAGGAATGCTTTACACTATTAGCAATTGTGCATTAGCCTCACCACAGCTCTCCTCGTTCATAGTGAAATGTTTTGACAGAATTTCAAAAATCAAAGGAATCCGAAGAAACGTCATTAAGGAGAAACCAAGGAAACAAACACAAGTCGGGACATACATTACTAAAGAAATATTGAAAATACAGGGAAAAAACCCTAAAATTTAAAAGTCAGTATAAATTTGGAAACGTAGAATTATGAGGACTGCATTTCACAGACAGTAGACGTGTGTCATCTCAATTTATATCTTGGAAACATTTGCATTCATCTTGTTCATAAATATCCTAAAACAACCGTAAGTGAATCAACATTCTTGCGACTTTGTGGAGGAGGTTTACACAGGATGTAATTGATAATTTGATCTTTTCACTGGATTATGACTTGACAGCTTGAACTACAGGTTGAAACATTATATATCTTGCGCCATGTTGGGAACCATTGTTTCACCTCAGGTTATTGGATGCATTGAAGAAGTTGAGATTATTTGCTTGGAGTGTAAAGGCGGGGACATTATTTGATTGATGTTTTCAAAATGAAGGATGGATTGGAGAGTGTACAGGGTTAAGCTATTCACTCTCATAAAGTGGAAAAAATTGACAGCACATAAACCTAAAGCGATGTAATAAAGAAGGAAGTTTGAAGTGAGAAAAATCTTTTTGACACAGTGACTGCCTAAGGTATGGAACACATTTCCAAAGGACGTCACGAAGGCATTCAAGAGATCATTGGATAAGTGTACAGATGAAAATTGTGTGCAAGAATACAGTGGAAAAGGCAGATATTTGTGCTCGATCATGATGCTCCTTCGAAAGCCAATGGAGCTATGAAGAGCATGACGATACTGTGGCTATAAGCACAGAATTTTGCCCTGGGTGTTATTTGAAGAAACGTTTTAAGACAGTGGTGGATAAAGAATAGAGCTGGATAAAGTGCACCCGGTGTAACCGCATTAGACCAGGAGTGGAGACGACATTTCAGGTCAGAACCTTTCATCAGAACCTGAACCGGCGACTCCTTTTCTCCTCTGTGCTTTTTCCAGCTCCACCCTTTACTCTCCAGCATTCACAGTTCTCAGTATCTCCGAGCGGCACCAAGCAGTGCACCAGAACCCGTAAATGGCTTGTGTCGCGTTGTTTTCTTTTAAAGTTGCAACAACTGGAACAACCTGTCTGGGTGCGGCCAAATGCTCACTAAAGGAAGATTTTTTGTTCAGTTTGTAGCAGTTGCTCTTGTAGTCTTGAAAAGATGGAAGCTATTTTTTCCCTGTCTCAATTACAGCTGAAAGCTGTGGGGCCCTCTACCTGCTACAGGAGTTGCGTGTAAGACAATCCGTTTTCTGAATTTGCGTTTCTCCAAGTGATGTTATTATATTGGAACAGTTAATTAGTATTTGTAACTGTACCTATTACAGTATTCTGTGAAGTTTCCCCATACAGTTACGTTAATCCAATTCCTGGCTTCTTTCATTGTATTTTAACTATAGTGAAAGGATAAAGTGCGTTTTTCTTTAAATCCAACAGTTTGGCAAGATCAATTGCATCTGGAATGCAATACATTACATTTGCCTTTACAGTAATAAAAACGTTAAGATCTGGAATATCCACATATTTGAGAGGATTTGGTTTGGTCTATAGCACAGTGGGGGTTCTTTATGAGAACAAAAACTCTAATTCCAGATTGAGATTAGGATTATTGGCCTCAAAGGAGGCACATGATAAAAGTGAGTGTCTTTTATTTCACATGTTCAATGCAATGTTTCAGCCACAGCATCAGTGGCAAGTTCATGATGAAATCTCAATTACACTGTGATAATGGGGCGAAAATATTATTTATGCTCAATTCAACTGCAGTTACGCCAATTAAAATTCCTGGTACTTCACTCAAAACCGCTTTATCAACAACGTAAATGCAATTGCAATTACACTATGAATATAGTACATAAATTCAAACTCACTAACGGTAGTAATATACTATACCTACGTCTCCGTCATTAGATGCTGTTGGAAATCGGACAGTTGAAGCAATGAGTGTTACCTGACACAAGAAGTCGTTCTAAATGTACAAGTAAGGAATTGTGCAGGTAATATGAGGATATTGCGCAATGAAAGTGGTGAAATGCCAATAATGAAGAAGACAATTTCGTTTACATTAAGATCATAGATTATGTCAGTAACATCCTTCATCTGATAAAATGTGGAATTAACACCGTTACTGTTTAAAATGACGCAAAAGTAATGATAAATTACGTGAGTGAAACTAACTGCATTAAGTCGGATGATGACTGAACAAATTTGGAGACAAAAAAGCACCTTTCAAATGCAGAGAAAAACACGACAGGTGAAATGGAATTCCAAACACTTACTTGATGATTAACGCATCAGATACTAACGAGAATAACTTACCTGGAACTCCAATAGCGGCAAGAATGGGATAGTAAATGGCAAATACTGGACCTATCGGTATCCCATGCATTTCAAACTACACATTTGAGAGTTTTCTGCACTTCCTGGAAACGTACTCACATTTATACCTGATGTCAGTCTCCTGGGATAAAATTAAATCTCCAGGCGTGAAGTTTATTCTGAGAAAGAAAGTAGTGCAGCTGATGCTCATTTGTTTTTATCTGTTGATGGAACGGCATTTTCTCATGTACTGTGACAGTGTCTAAAGAGAAAAAAGATATGTATCCAGAATTATCACAATAATATTTATTCTTAAGAAATAATGGAAGCCTGGACAGTACCACTTAGTGCCATGTGGGAGAGAACGCTCCTGACCAAGCATGGCGAAGTTTTTTTTGAATATATGAGGACGTGTTTTCATTTTGATTTTCTGTGATTGCGTATGCTTACCAAAAAGTAATGTGTCCAAGATACTTATTCTCGTAAACATCATATGCATGCCTTAAGTGTGCACAGTCCAGTTCAGTACTGCACATTGGGTGTATAGAGGCAGACATTTTCATGTGTACCATACTGTAGTTTGACGTTAATGTTATGCTTCTTTGTGACCTGCACAGTTGCCCGAGAGCAGGTCCATTTCTGCAAAGTTCATTCAGGCTGAACTTGTGAAAGTTAACAGATGTGTATTCTGTGACAACATATCCTGTTCAGCATTTTGTATCTTTACCGAAAATTGGTCTATTTCATCAGTTACATTCTGTGTTCAATGTCAGATTAGTTTGGTGTCATTCATAATGCAACAAATTTAATCATATATAATTCTGTACTTTCTTCGGCACTTAATCATCAGAATTGTTAAATTCAGTACAGTCGCATGCATTTAAGTTTAATAATGCAGAGTACAGACAGATCCAGTTCCGGTCCAGAAATTACATTTAGTGCAGTGAAGATTATGTCCCATTTTGGCAGACCGGTCACTCAATTTAGTTGGACAGGTGAGCCAGTCATGTCGAAGCAAGACAAGATTAGTTCATGAAATGCATATTCAGTTTTGACAAGTGCAGATCTGTGCACTTACATTGAATGTGAAGTTGTTACGTTCAACGGTTTCATTTCAATTTTGATCAGTCCCGGTTTTCACAGGCAGCACCGAAGATCAATTATTCGTATTTCCATTGTCGCCCTTTCAAACCTTGATATCGTTCATTTTAAATTTTAACACTGACTTTCAATGCATTAAACTTTTCCAGTTTCTGACTGTCAGCTGTCAATCATGATCACGGTGATGCAATCAACATGCACATCAACATTGAATGGACTCCGCTCCATTGGCTTGTTTTAAATTGCATATCCCAGTTCACTATTTTTGTACATGTACAAGCCAGTTATACCGATGAAGCAACCTCCTACAGACAACATTAAATTCGACATTTCCTGTTGCTTTGCTGGCAACAATCACCCAAACACAATTGGAAGATGCTAGAACAATGTCCTTTCCCGTTCCATGCGTCCGCTTTAGCAGTTTGTCCAAACCATGCACTTCAATGGCTTCTGCTAAATAATGGAACAGGTCCGGGGCAACTTCACAATTTCGATCCAAAGTGTGGCTTCTTGACAGGAGACAGAGGATGGTGGGAGACGGCTGTTTTTTTGACTGATGCCCGGTCTGCAGTGGCGTGCCACAGTGGTCAGCGCTGCATTCATTATTGTTCCATAACTGTTTGTGATATCCATAACTTATAGATGAGTATCTGGAGGAAGTGGTACTTGGACGGATGATAAGTACGTTTGTACATGACACAAAGATCCGTTTTTCATGGTGAGGACCTAGGTGTTAGTCTTTTTTAAAGGACTTACCTTGAAAGTCAGCAGCCTCTGTTTTCGGGAGCAACGGGCGCAAGAACCAGGGGGCTGCCGAGAAGGTCAATTTCCCCCTTAAAAGGGCTTACCTCATGATTAGGCGGAGCGCACGCTGAGTAGGTGCCAACACGGGATTGTTGAGCAAGTGAGATAATATATTTGGGCAGTTGTACTGGAAATGACTTCGGTAGTGTTCCCCACCCATCCTCCTCCTCTAACCAAGAAAAAGTTTCTCTGCGCTGAATTGGTAAGGTTACTACTCCCCCCCCCCCCCCGGTAGTCTATTTGGGAATTCAAAACAGTGGGAATGGAGGTTAGGGCAGTTGAATGCTCATCCTGCTAAATGTGGGAGGCAAGGGTCACCACTAGTGTCCCTGAGGTAGTCACCCTTCAGGGACAGGAAGAAGGTTACATTCACAGGATGGAAAAGGAACCGGCAAATGGTGCATGGATCTCCTGTGGCTGTCCCCCTCAATAACAAGTATGCCATTTTGGATACTTTTGTTGGGGGGGGGGGGGGGGGGGAGGGGGCGGGGATGAGGCGGAAATACTAGGCATAGGCCATGGGGTACAGGTCTCTGGCTCATAGTCTGTCCCTGTTGCTCAGAAGGGTAGTGGAGGGAGGACTCCATAGTTAGGGGATCAGATGGGTGATATGATGGGAATGAGAGAGACTCGTGGTTGTTGTGTTGCCTGCCAGATGCCAGGGTTCGTGATGTCTCAGATTGTGTTTTCGGGATTCCTCAGGGGAAGGGTTTAGCCCCAAATTGTGGTCCATATAGGCGCCAATGACATAGATAGGAAAATGGATGTGGATGTAAGACAGAAATTCAGGGAGCCTGGCTGGAAGCTTAGAGCTAGAACAGGCAGAGTTGTTATCTCTGGTTTGTTGCCCATGCCATGTGCTAGCCAGCTGAGGAATAAGGAGAGAAAGGAGTTGAACACGTGGCTTCAGGGCTGGTGCAGGAGGCATGGTTTCAGATACCTGGATAATTAATTGGGGGTCATTCTGAGGTAGGTGTGATCTCTACAAACAGGGTGGTCTACACCTGAACCAGAGGGGTCTGTTCAAGCCTATTAACCTGGTTCATGATGTTTTCATTATTAACAAGGTCCTTTGCTCTAGTGAATACTGAAGCAAAACCTTCATTTAGGGCTGCCCCTACCTCTTCAGATTCGAGGCACAAGTTCCTTCCACTATCCCTGATCATCCCTATCCTTTCTCTGATCACCTTTGGGCTTTCACTAATCCTTCCCATCAAGGCTTTTTCATGCCTCCGCCTCACTCTCCTTGTTCCATTTTTGATTCTTTCCTAGCTACCCTGTAATCGTCTAAAGCTATGCCAGACCCTTGCTTCCTCAACCTCAAGTGTGCAATTTTCTTCCTCTTGGCGAAAAGTTCCTCTTCTCTTTTCATCCAAGGCTCCTTCACCTACCATTCCTTGCCTGTCTCAGTGGGTCAACAAGTGCTCCTTAAGCAGCCTCCACATTTCTGTTGTGCATTACCTATAGAATAATTGTTCCCAATTTATATTCCACAGCTACTATCTAATAACAATATAATTTCTCCTCCCCCAGTTAAATACCTTCCCGAACTGTCAGTTCCTATTCCTCTCCATGGCTGTGGTAAAGGTGATGTTGGGCAGAGGAAACTACCCTAAGGAATCCTGCAGAGATGCCTTGGAGCTGAGATGACTAACCTCCAACAACCATTTTTTTAATGTGTCAAGTATGAATCCAACCACCAAAGAACGTTCCCCCTGACACCCATTGATTCCAGTTTTGCAAAGGCTCCATGATGCTACACTTGATTAAATGCATCCTTGGAAGAGGAAAATATTGTAAAAGAGAAGACTGGGATATGGGCTATTAGACGAGAATGGATTGAGGTTAGGAAGAGGGAGGTGTTATCTATTCTAGAAGTGTGAAAGTAGACAAGCCCCTAGGCCAGATAGGATTCATCTGAGAATTCTTTGGGAAGCTAGGGAGGAGATTGTGGAGCCTTTGGCCTTGATCTTTGCGTTGTCATTGTCTACAGGTTTAGTACCAGAAGACTGGAGGATTGCAAATGTTGTGCCCTTGTTCAAGAAGGACAGTAGACAGAACCCAGGTAATTATAGACCTGTGAGCCTTTCGTCTAGTGTAGGAAAAGTTTTGGAAAGGATTATAAATATACGATTTATAATCATCTAGCAAGCAACAATTTGATTGGAGATACTCAGCATGGTTTCATCAAGGGCAGGTTATGTCTCACAAACTTCATTGAGTTTTTTGAGAAGGTGACTAAGCATGTGGATGAGGGTAGGGCAGTTGACGTGGTGTATGTGGACTTCAGTAAAGCCTTTGATAAGGTTCCACATGGTAGGCTATTGGAGAAAATGTGCAGCATGATTTTGAGGGTGATTTAGCAGTTTGGATTAGAAACTATCTTTCTGTAAGAAGGCAACAAGTGGTGGTTGATGGAAAATAATCAGCCTGGAGTCCGGTTACTATGGTATGCCACAAGGATCTGTTTTGGGACCACTGATGTTTTTCATTTTTATAAATGACTTAGACACAGGCATTGGTGGATGGGTTAGTAAGTTTTCAGATGACACTAAAGTCGGTGGAATAGTGGACAGTTTGGAAGAATGTTGCAGGTTGCAGGGGGACTTGGATAAACTACAGAATTGGCTGAGAGTTGCAAATGGAGTTCAATGCAGCTAAATGTGAGGTGATTCATTTTGGGAAGAATAACAGGAATGCAGCATACTGGGTCAATGGAAAGGTTCTTGCTAGTGTGGATGTGCAGAGGGATCTTGGTGTCCATGTACATAGACCCCTGAAAGTTGGCACCCAGGTTGGTAGTGCTGTTAAAAGGCATGCAGTGTGTTAGGTTTTATTGGTAGAGGGATTGAGTTCCGGAGCCGTGATGTCATGCTGCAAGTGTAACAAACGCTAATGCAGCCTCACTGGAATATTGTGTACAGTTCTGGTCGCCCCATTACAGGAAGGATGCAGAAGCATTGGAAAGGTGCAGAGGAGATTTACCAGAATGTTGCCTGGTCTGAAGGGAAGGTCTGATGAGAAAAGGGATTCCGGAATAGAGTGCTGCTGGAAAAGCACAACAGTTCAGACAGCATCTGAGGAGCAGGAAAATTGACGTTTCGGGCAAAAGCCCTTCATCATGATAAGAAAAGGCTGAGGGACTTGGGTTTGTTCCCATTGGAGAGAAGAAGGCTAAGAAAGGATTTAATAGACACATACAAGATGGTCAGAGGATGAGATAAGGTGGACAGTGAGAGTCTTTTTCCAAGGATGATGATATCAGCTTAAACGCGGGGGCATAGCTGCAAATTGATTTAAGACAGATGTCAGAGGCAGGTTCTTTACTCAAAGAGTGGTAAGGTTGTGGAATGCCCTGCCTGCTAATGCAGTTAACTCAGCCACATTCGGGACATTTAAACAGTCCTTGGATAAGCATGTGGATGATGAGGGATAGTGTAGGGGGTTGGGCTTAGATTAATTCACAGGTTGACGCAACATTGAGAACAAAGGGCCTGTTCTGCATTGTATTGTTCTTTGTTATATGATATCAAGGGCTGTCACCACCACTAGTCCTCTGGAATTCTTTCGTGCATGTTTGAACAAAGGCTGTAATGAGGTCAGGAGCTGAGTGGCCCTGGCGGAACCCAAACTGGGCATCACTGAGCAGGTTATTTCTGAGCTTCCTGACTGATGCTTCCTTTCAGCTACCAACCGGATTCATTCCTCCCATTGACCAACCCTCCACCTGTGTTCACCTGTCGTACCTGTCAGTACCCCTCTCCCCTATCAAAACCCTCCCTCAACCTCCCACCCCTTTATCTGTAGCTCCCCTTTTCCCCCACCCTCAGCCCTGAAGAAGGGTTACACCGAAATGTTGACTTCTTCGTCTCCTGATGCCGCCTGGCTTGCTGTGTTTTTCCAACCTCCTGCTTATCTCACTGGAACACTGCAGCAGTCCAGGACTGAAATGTTAGCATGAGAGCAAGGTAAGTTATTGAAATGGGAAGCATTCCGAAGATCAGGGTTATTTCTACAGACAGTTAAAGTGTTCCTCAAGGCAGTCTCTGTTTATATTCGCTGATGGAAAAGAGATTACATTGTGAACACAATGAAAGTAGACTGGAGTGAAAAAATTCAAGTGAAGTGCTGCTTCACCTGGAAGGTCTGTTTGGGCCTTGTGACAGTGAGGAGAGAAGAGGTGAATAGGCAAATGTTGCAGCTTCTGCACGTTATGGACAAGGCCAAACCCACATCCCTACTCAAAATATTTTAAGAAGGTCGCCCAGAATCTAACTTTTCTCATTATTTGAAGCAGCAGATGTAAGATGAATTTTCCAGGAGTGACGCAGCTGGTCAAACTACTTGGTTTTAAACAAAACAGAATTTATTTACACATGAACAAAACAAAACTGAATCCCAGGCAGTTTTAAAATTCATAGAATAGAATCTCCACAGTGCATAAGCAGGCCCTTTGGCCAACAAGTCCACATTGATAAAGACCGATTCTTTGATACGCAGCTCAGTACACACCCACCCACCACCACCAACCAAAAATCCCTTGTGTACCAAGAGCAATAGACCATTGGGAACATCACAGTGCAGTCCGTAAGGGCCATACAGCAACACTTCCATTTTAGAACAGCTAAGAGTGAACCCTCCAGTACATACTGGATCAGAAAGTCCTGTAATCTTATGTAATAGCCTTTTATTCTTCCTGAATAATCACAGGTTCACAGTCATCTATGTCATATTCCATCTGCCAGACTGTCCAGTGATTATCCACTTGCTGATTCTGACCTCCTCTTGATAATTTTGTTTCCGCCTCTCTTAAATTGCAAATAGTTGAGGACTAAGCACTGGTCACTGTGTCACTGCAGTCATTGTTTTCTTTCCAACTGATTTATCCCAGTGGGCGGAGTCTTCAAAATGAGGCTGAGACTTTCACTCCGACAGATAAAGCTAAGAACAGATAGGTCTGTGTCATGTAGTTTGTGAGAATGTTGCCCTCTTGTTGGTTCACCTGTCACTTCCCTCAGTCTGGCTGATGTGTATTTGAGGCCTCGCCCTGCTCAGTCAGTGGTGGACCTGTGGAACCACTCTTGGTGAAGGACACTGAAGTCCCATAACCAGAGTACATTCTGTGTCTTGACACACTCAGTACCTCCTCTCATTTATTTTTGACATTGAGCAGATTTGATTTACCATCGAGTGGTGGTGTGGAAAACGACAGATGTCCATTGCCAGGTGATTTCCTTGACTGTTACCTTGAGATTTCTCGGGTTCAGGAATCAATGCTGGTGAATTTTAGGGCAACTCCTTTCCTGACTGTATTTCATGGTACCGCTGACACTGATGGGTCTGTCCTGCAAATGGGACAGGATATACCCAAGGATGGTGGTGAGACTTCATGAAACATGACCCATCAGGTCTGATTCGGTGAATATGACAATGTCAGACCATTTCTTAAACGGTCACAATAGGGAACAAAGGCAACAGGGAATAATGGCTTTAAAAGCTGAATGAAAGGCAGTCGATCCAAGAGAGATTGAGGAATTCACTGCATAGATTGAAGTAAATGGATATGATTTAATGGCATTAGAGAGACCTGATGACAGGTTGACTGATATTGGGAAATGAATACACGTTTGGGAGTGTTATATAAAATTGAAAAGGAGTTGAGGGAGATCACTGAATAAGGAATGACATAGTTATGATTGTAAAACAGGATCTTACATCAAATGATTGAGGTATTGTCTTAATCTCTTTGGTTTTGTGCGCTAAATGCCAGTTGAGTTGAGCTTGGGGAGAGATGCCCACCATGAGGCTGAGTGGATTTCACCAAACCTAATAGCCTTTGTGATGTGGATCCTTATGACTTCTTTAACTGGCACTCTCCAGAACGTTCTAGAACTGACATTCACTGTAACATTCCATAACTAACCTTATGTGCAACATTCTATAGCCGAAGTTGTCCAGGACATTTCATAACTGACATTCTCTAGAATATTTCACGACTGACCTTCTACTGAACATTCTATAACTGACATTCTCCATAACATTCTGTCACCTACATTCTCCAGAACATTCCATAACCGGCATTCCCCAGAACACTCCATGACTGACATTCTCTAGAATATTTCTGAACGGAACTTCCCCAGAACATTCTATGAACGACATTCTTTGGAACATTCTATAACCGACATTATTTGTGAACGTCCAGCTGTCAGTTAATTAAACCAAAGATCCCAAAGGAAGAGATCCCGTTCCAGGGAGAAGGAGACACTGTTTCAAAGGCCCCTGGAAGTTAAAGGGATGAATACACTTTCACTGCATTTATATTTCTTCACGATGGACCACAATTTACACTAAAAATCAAAAATTTTCAAACTCCATTTGTCTTCAAGGAACTGGGAGAGAATCGTTCAGGACAGCAATATTTTCACCCTCTGTGTTAGGAACTGTGAAGAAGTGACCTGTGTCTGCTCTCGAGTGATTAAGCATGTGGAAATGTTTTAGAAACCAGTTGTTCTTAAGGATGTGAGACTCTATCTTTGGGGAGTGAGAATTTTTTTAGATTAGATTAGATTACTTACAGTGTGGAAACAGGCCCTTCGGCCCAACAAGTCCACACCGACCCGCCGAAGCGCAACCCACCCATACCCCTACATTTACCCCTTTAACCTAACACTACGGGCAATTTAGCATGGCCAATTCACCTGACCCGCACATCTTTGTGACTGTGGGAGGAAACCGGAGCACCCGGAGGAAACCCACGCAGACACGGGGAGAATGTGCAAACTCCACACAGTCAGTCGCCTGAGGCGGGAATTGAACCCGGGTCTCTGGCGCTGCGAGGCAGCAGTGCTAACCACTGCGCCACCGTGCCGCCCACAAATTTCTTCTGCTTTACAACACATTATTATGAGTAATTCAGAACTTAACATTTGTTGTTGCCAATCAGGACATTTATAATCAGAGATTGTATCAGCTGCAGAAGGGGAGGTCGTCGAGGAGATTTTGTTTACAGAGTCAATGTGGGTGGAAGTCAGCACTTTATTGGGAGTTTTCTACAGACTCTCTCTCTCTCTTCCTTCTTTCCCCGCCCCCACCCTGCAAGTAGCAACAGAGACAGAAGAGCAGAGGGGGAGGCAGATTTTGGCAGAAGTAACTGGGTTGTTGTCATGTGTGACTTTAACATCCCTAATATTGATTGGAACCTGCTTAGTTTAAATAGCTTGGATGGAGCAGTTTTTGTTGGGTGTGTCCAGGAAGAATTCTGACCGACTAGACTGGAGGCCATATTGGATTTGATGCTTGGCAACCGACCAGGTCAGATGTCAGATCTCACTATGGGAAAGCATTTCAGTGATAGCGGTCACAACTCCCTGACCTTTACTCTAGTTATGGAGATGGATAGGAGCAGAGAGTATGGGCAAGTATTTAATTGGGGGAGGGGGAATTACAATGCTATTAGGTAGGGAAAGGGTCTCCGAAATAGGAACAGGTGTTCTCAGGAAAATGCGCAACAGAAATGTGGAGGTTGTTTAGGGAGGACTTGTTGATAGTGCTGAATAGGTTTATCCCACTGGGGCAAGGAAGGATGGTAGGGTGAAGGAACCTTAGATGACAAGGGATGTGGAACATCTAGTCAAGAGGAAGAAGGAAGGTTACTTAAGATTGAAGAGGCAAGGTTCAGACAGGATAAAAACAATGACTGCAGATGCTGGAAACCAGATTCTGGATTAGTGGTGCTGGAAGAGCACAGCAGTTCAGGCAGCATCTTAGGAGCAGTAAAATCGACGTTTCGGGCAAAAGCCCTTCGTCAGGAATACAGGCAGAGAGCCTGAAGCGTGGAGAGATAAGCTAGAGGAGGGTGGGGGTGGGGAGAAAGTAGCATAGAGTACAATAGGCGAGTGGGGGAGGGGATGAAGGTGATAGGTTGGGGGCAGGGGGAGGGTGGAGTGGATAGGTGGAAAAGAAGATAGGCAGGTAGGACAGGTCATGGGGACAGTGCTGAGCTGGAAGTTTGGAACTAGGGTGAGGTGGGGGAAGGGGAATGAGGAAACTGTTGAAGTCCCCATTGATGCCCTGGGGTTGAAGTGTTCTGAGGCAGAAGATGAGGCGTTCTTCCTCCAGGTGTCTGGTGGTGAGGGAGCGGCGGTGAAGGAGGCCCAGGATCTTCATGTCCTCGGTAGAGTGGGAGGGGGAGTTGAAATGTTGGGCCACGGGGCGGTGTGGTTGCTTGGTGCGGGTGTCCTGGAGATGTGCCCTAAAGCGCTCTGCTAGGAGGCGCCCAGTCTCCCCAATGTAGAGGAGATCACATCGGAAGCAACGGATACAATTATTTATATTAGTGGATGTGCAGGTCAAACTTTGATGGGTGTGGAAGGCTCTTTTAGGGCCTTGGATGGATGTGAGGGAGGAGATGTGGGCACAGGTTTTGCAGTTCCTGTGGTGGCAGGGGAAGGTGCCAGGAGGGGAGGGTGGGTTGTAGGGGGGCCTGGACCTGGCCAGGTATTCATGGAGGGAACGGTCTTTGCGGAAGGCGGAAAGGGGTGGGGAAGTAAATATATCCCTGATGGTGGGGTCTTTTTGGAGGTGGTGGAAATGTTGACGGATGATTTGGTTTATGCAAAGGTTGGTAGGGTGGAAGGTGAGCACCAGGGGTGTTCTGTCCTTGTTACGGTTGGAGGGGTGGGGTCTGAGGGCGGAGGTGCGAGATGTGGACGAGATGCGTTGGAGGGCATCTTTAACCACGTGAGAAGGGAAATTGCGGTCTCTAAAGAAGGAGACCATCTGGTGTGTTCTGTGGTGGAACTGGTCCTCCTGGGAGCAGATATGGTGGAGGCGGAGGAATAGCGAGGAAGGAACTAAAGATGGACTTGTGAGAGCTAGAAGGGGGCATTCAAAAGCTTTTACAGGTAGGGTTGAGGAAACCCAAAGGCATTCTATACTTATGTGAGGAACAACAGGATAAATAGAATGAAGTAAGGGCCGATCAGCGATAATGGAGGGAACTTGTGCCAGGAATCATAGGAGGTAGGAGAGGTCCTTAATAAATACTTTGCTTCAGTATTCACTACTGAGAAGGACCTTGACATTTGTGAGAACTGCATTAAACAAGCTGATATGCTCGAACAGGTTGATGTTAAGAAGAAAAATGCGCTGGAAATTCTGAAAAACATAATGAGGGTTAAGTCCCCTCAGCCAGACAGAATATACCCAAGGTTATACAGGAAGAGAGTGAAGAGATTGTTGAGCCTTTGGTGATAATCTATGCATCTTCAATGTCCACTGGAGTAATGCCAGATGACTGGAGGGTGGCAAATGTTATTCCCATGTTCAAGAATGGAAATAGGAATAATCCCAGGAATTATAGATGAGACAGTCTTACGTCTGTGGTGGGCAAATTATTGGCGAAGATTCTGAGAGACAGAATTTATGAATAATTTGAGCATCATTGTTTGATTAGACATACTCAGCATAATGTTTTGAGGGCCAGGTCATGCCTAACAAACCTTATTGAATTATTTGAGAAGGCAAAAAAACACATTGATGAAGGTAGAGCAGTGGATGTTGTGAAAATGGATTTTAGCAAGGTGTTTGATAAATTTCCCCATGGTAGGTTCATTCAGAAAGTAAGAAGGCAAAGGATACAGTGAAATCTGGCTGCCTGGATACAGAATTGACTGGCCAATAGAAGACAGAGGGTGGGGGTAGATGGGCAGTATTCAGCCTGGAGCTCGGTGACCAACTGTGTTCCGTAGGGATCTGTTCTGGGACCTCTGCTCTTTGTGATTTTTATAAATGACTTGGATGAGTAATTGTAAGGGTAGGTTAGTATGTTTGCCAAAGACACAAAGGTTGGTAGAGTTGTGGATAGTGTGGAGGGCTGTTGTAGGTTGCAACAGGACATTGTTCGGATGTGGAACTAGGCTGATAAGTGACAGATGGAGTTCAACCTGGAAAACTGAAGTGATTCACTTTGGAAGGTAGAATTTGAATGCAGAATACAGCATCAAAAACAGTATGCTTGGCAGTGTGGATGCACAGAGGGATCTTGGGGTCCATGTCCATAGATCCCTCAGCTGCCACCCAAGGTGACAGGGTTGTTGAGAACTGCGAGTTTATGCTGCAGCTCTATAAAGCCCTGGTTAGACCACACTTGAATATTGTGTTCAGTTCTGGTCACCTCATTATAGGAAAGATGTGGAAGCTTTAGAGAGGGTGCAGAGGAGATTGACAAGGATGCCGCCTGGAGGGCATGTCTTATGAAGAAAGGTAAAGGGAGCTGGGGCTTTTCTCATTGGAGTGAAGAGGATGAGTGGTGACTGGATAGAGGTGTACAAGGTAATGAGAGGCATAGATAGAGTGAATAGCCAGAGACTTTTCCCAGGACGGAAATGGCTATCACAAAGAGGCATAATTTTAAGGTGATTGGAGGAAGGTTTAGGGGTTATGTCAGAGGTAGGTTCTTTAAATAGATAGTGGTGGGTGCATGGAATGCACTGCAGCAGTGGTAGTAACGTCAGATACATTAGGGACATTTAAGCGACTTTTCAATGGGCATATGGATGATTGTAAAATTAAGGGAATGAGGTTTAGTTTGATCTTAGAGTAGGATAAAAGTTTGGCACAATATCGAGGCTGAAGGGCATGTGCTGTGCTGTACTGTTCTATGTTTCATGTTATTCTAGCTACAATTACATCAGTAATTCTTTGAATACAGTGATACATTTAAAAATCTCACTGGGACCTCAATCAAACAGGTAAATTTGCCTCCAGGCTTTGATGTATACTATGTTTGTTTTCCTTCCTCACAGTTAACACAGTGAAGATCTACGTCCTGCTTTATAAAGATTGTGGATTGTCTCCATGTGTCAGACGTTACCTGGGGGCCTTGGCAGTGGCGGATCTACTGGTCATTATCTTCGACCTGATATTGAGACACATTCCCATTGTTTATAAGGAACAGTTTGATTTCCTGAAGTCCATCCGAGTGTGTAATATCCACGCCGTCCTGCTTTATGCAGCCACAGACTGTTCTGTTTGGTTCACCGTCACTTTCACCTTTGATCGATTGGTGGCCATTTGTTGCAGGAAGCTGAAATGTAAATATTGCAGTGAGAAAACAGTGACTGTGCTGAGCTGTTTAAAGAACATTGTCTGGTATTTTCTGTTGTCAAGACTATACCATCTGGGGAACATTCCCTGGCTTTGTGAGATAACAATCAGTGTTTATTCTTCTCTTGTCTGGGTCACAATCGAGTTCTTCCACAACATTATAACCCAGGTCTCCCATTTCTCCTATTTCTGCTGCTCAATATTTTCACCATCAGATCCATTTTAGTGACCAGCGGAGCTCGCAGGAGACTCCACGCTCACACCAATGAGGACGGTCAGTGTGATACAGAAATGCAAAATCGAAGAAAATCCATCATTTTACTGTTTGTGATCTCAGCTAATTTCATCCTGTTATGGTTAATGCTAATGGTGTATTCTATATGGAGACGGATGCTGTCTTTGGGAAACTACTATGTGTTTCTCCATGCCTTTGTGCAGGAATTGGCCTTTATGCTACAGCTCCTCAGTTGCTGCACAAACACGGTGATTTATGCCATGACCCAGACTAAGTTCAGACAGCAGCTGAAGAATGTGCTGAAGAATCCCTTGACCCAAATTCATCAATTAACCAAATTTACACATTAATCAATCCAATCAGGATTTTCTCATTTTAGTTCAATACTTGTCTCAACTCAGGGCCAGTGAGAAAAGGAACCATTCTACTGTTTGTTTCAATTTGTAACTAATAAAAATGTTCATTAAAAACTGCTAAGCTCCAGGCAGCGAATCATGGAGAGGGTGATTATGGCTGATTGTCTGCCCCACTTCTGTGGCTACGTTCGAGCCTGAGTGTCCCTGGAGAAGGAGCACGCGGTGTCTACCAACATCCTCGAGGTTTTCAGGGAGGGGTGGGTCCCGTGGAGTGTGGACTGCTATATTTCCCCCTTTGACTCTATTTTGATTGAATCCCTACCCCTCCCCAACTCAATTGATTTCACTTTTTGATCTCTCAGCATTGCCCTTTGATGAGAAGGGCACTGCTTGTCACTGGCCACTTGGGTGTTTCCTTTCTTTCTGGTTGTGGAATATGAATAAACTTTAAACACAAGAGGGAGCAAAAGACTCTGAGTCATCATTTTTAATTAATTCATTTATTCATTCAAACTTCCCTGGAATGAGTCCCATTGCAGCAGGGGATATATACATGTGGAACATCTCTGGTCCATGTGCACCAACCAACCCCACATTCCTGTGGCCATCCATTTTAAGTCCCCCTCCCCCGAGGGCATGTCCATTCTGGGTCTCCTCCATCGCCTAACCAAGGCCTCCTGCAAACTGCAGGAGGAACACTTCATCTTCTGCCTCAGGAGCCTGCAACCACACAGGATGAACATTAAATTCACCAGTTTCTAAATCTTCCAACCCCCTGACCCATCCCACATCCAACCCTCTGTCTCAGATCCACCCTCTTGACCTGACCTACCTGCCCATCTCCCTTTCCACCTATCCACTCTACACTTCCCACTGACCTATCATCATCACCTCCTACCTTTGCCCAAGTATCGATATCCTATCTACTTTTCCCCTAGCCCCACTCACTCTCCCCCATTTATTTCTCAGCCTCTTTTCCCCTTGCCAGCCCTGAAGAAGGGCTATGCTTAAAATGTCGACTCTTTTGTTCCTCGGATGCTGTGTGACTTGCTGTACTTTTTCCAGCGCCACTTTTTTTTTGACTCAATAGACACACAGATGGGGACACACATCAACATGACCATCGTATCATTTTAAAAACAAGATAAACAAATAGAGAGAAAGGCAGAAGGAGGTGAATGCCATTTTAATGGATTCATCCCAAAACAGCGGAGACTCCACTGCACAGATGCACAGGCAGAGAGACACACACAAGACATAAAGGCAAACTCTAATACACACACAAAAACATGTACTGATTCATACACATACCGCTACAATCATACAGAGATAGTTCGACAGATATACACACAAAATGTTACAGAGGCAGAAACATATAAAGACACAAACACATTTATACACACATATGTACACATAGACATATAAAAACACATAGACACATACATACAGACAGACGCAGACATACCCAGACTCATTTATACACACACGTAAATACCAACAGACACAGAGATGTACATACACAAAGTCAGAAATAAACAGATAGACACAGAGACACACTGAGGCAAAGACATACAGATACAGACACATACACAGAGAAATATAGACACACGCAAACACACTCACATACACACACATAAAGACACACAAAAGCATACATACAGACATGCTGTCAGATGCCCATACAGGCACACGGAAAATCATACATAGTCAGACACACTGACACACACACACACTCCCTCCCTCCCTCAAGGGGTAGTGATGGCCTAGTGGTATTATTGCTCGACTTCATCAGGAAGAGCTTTTGCCCAAAATGTCGATTTTCCTGCTCCTCGGATGCTGCCTGACCTGCTGTGCCTTTCCAGCACCACTCTAATTAGATCCTGCCCTCTGAAATGACCTAGTAAGCCACTCAGTTGTAACAATTGCGAGAAAGTCACAATAAAGAAATGAAACCATGGAACTGGAAAAGACACCGGCAAAAACACAAACAGCCCTGTCGACCATGCAAATTCCTCCTTACCAACATCTGGGGACTAATGCCAAAATTGGGAGAGCTATCTCACAAACTAGCCAAGCAACAGTCTGACAGAGTCATTCTTACAGAATCATAACTTACAGATAACACCCCAGACACCATCATTACCATCCCTGGATATGTCCCGTCCCACTGTTAGGACAGACCCAGCAGAGGTGGCAGCACTGTGGTATACAGTTCAGAGGGATTTTCCCTGGGAGTTCTTGACATTGACTCTGGACCCTATGAAGTCTCATGGCTTCAGGTTAAACTTGGGCACGGTGGCACAGTGGGCGGCACGGTGGCACAGTGGTTAGCACTGCTGTCTCACAGTGCCAGAGACCCAGGTTCAATTCCCGACTCAGGCTGACTGTGTGGAGTTTGCACGTTCTCCCCATGTCTGCGTGGGTTTCCTCCGGGTGCTCCGGTTTCCTCCCACAGTCCAAAGATGTGCAGGTCAGGTGAATTGGCCATGCTAAACTGCCCGTAGTGTTAGGTAAAGGGGTAAATGTAGGGGAATGGGTGGGTTGTGCTTCGGCGGGTTGGTGTGGACTTGTTGGGCCGAAGGGCCTGTTTCCACACTGTAAGTAATCTGTACGTAATCTAATGGGCAAGGAAACATCTTACATGGTTACCATGTACCATCCTCCTTTGGCTGATGAATCTGTACTCCTCCATGTTGAACAACATTTGGAGGAAGCACTGAGGGTGGCAAGGGCGCAAAATGTACTCTGGGTGGGGGATTTCAATATCCACCACCAAGAGTGACTCGGCAGCAGCATTACTGATCAAACTGGTCGGGTCCAAAATGATATAACTGCTAGAATGGGTCTGCAGCAGGTGGTGAAGGAACTAACAAGAGGAAAAAACATGCCTGATCTCATCCTTACTAATCTACTGGCTACAGAAGCATCTCTCCATGACAGTATCGGTAAGAGTGCCCACCGCACTGTTCTTGTGGAGATGAAGTCTGGCCTTCATATTGAGAATAATCTCCATCATGTTGTGTGGCATTATCATCATGATAAATGGGACAGACTTCGAACCAATCAGGCAACTCATGAGGCGTTGTGGGCCATCAACAGCAGCGGAACTGTTGATGTGCAAAATGTGCAACCTCATGACCTGGCATATCCACTCCACCATTATCATCAAGCCAGGAGATCAACCCTGGTTCAATGCCAAGTGTAGGAGGGCGTGCCAGGTGCAGCATCAGGCAAACCTATAAATGAGATACTTCAACGCAAGGAGTATCAGAAATAAGGTCGGTGAACTTAAGGCATGGATAGGTACCTGGGACTATGATGTTGTGGCCATCACGGAAACGTGGATAGAAGAGGGACAGGAATGGTTGTTGGAGGTTCCTGGTTACAGATGTTTCAATAGGATTAGGGAGGGTGGTAAAAAAGGAGGGGGGGTGGCGTTGCTAATTAGAAATGGTATAACGGCTGCAGAAAGGCAGTTCGAGGGGGATCTGCCTTTAGAGGTAGTATGGGCTGAAGTCGGAAATAGGAAAGGTGTAGTCACCTTGTTGGGTGTTTACTATAGGCCCCCCAATAGTAGCAGAGATGTGGAGAAACAGATTGGGAAACAGATTTTGGAAAGGTGCAGAAGCCACAGGGTAGTAGTCATAGGCGATTTCAACTTCCCAAGTATTGATTGGAAGCTCTTTAGATCTAGTAGATTGGATGGGGCGGTGTTTGTGCAGTGTGTCCAGGAAGCTTTTCTAACACAGTATGTAGATTGTCCGACCAGAGGGGAGGCCATTTTGGATTTGGTACTCGGTAATGAACTGGGACAAGTGATGGGCTTGTTAGTGGGTGAACATTTTGGTGATGGTGACCACAATTCTGTGACTTTCACCTTGGTTATGGAGAGAGATAGGTGCGTGCAACAGGGTAGGTTTTACAATTGGGGGAAGGGTAATTACGATGCTGTAAGACAGGTTCTGAGGAGCATAAGTTGGGAGCATAGGCTGTCGGGGAAGGATGTCGTGGAAATGTGGAACTTTTTCAAGGAACAGATACGGCATGTCCTTGATATGTATGTACCGGTCAGGCAGGAAAGAAATGGTCGTGTGAGGGAACCTTGGTTGATGAGGGAGGTTGAATGTCTTGTAAAGAGGAAAAAGGAAAGAGCTCCTCCAAGACCGTGTTAGGGAACTGGAGCTGGAGTTGGATGAACTTCGGATCATTCGGGAGGCAGAGGGGGTCATAGATCAGAGTTGTAGGGAAGTAGTAACTCCAAAGATGGCAGATCGATGGGTGACAGTGAGGGGGACTGGGAGGAAGCAGCCAGTGCAGGGACCCCCTGCGGCCGTTCCCATCAAGAACAAGTATACCGTTTTGGATACTTGTGGGGGGGATGACTTACCAGGGGTAAGTAACGGAGCTCAGGTCTCTGGCACGGAGCCTGTCCCCGTTACTCAGAAGGGAAGGGTGAAGAAGAGCAGAGCAGTAGTAATTGGGGACTCGATAGTTAGGGGCACAGATAGGCGGTTTTGTGGGAACGAGAGAGACTCACGTTTGGTATGTTGCCTCCCAGGTGCAAGGGTACGTGATGTCTCTGATCGTGTTTTCCGGGTCCTGGAGGGGGAGGGGGAGCAGCCCGAAGTCGTGGTCCATATTGGCACCAACGACATAGGTAGGAGGAGTGCCGAGGATGTTAGACAGGCTTTCAGGGAGCTAGGTTGGAAGCTCATAGTTAGAACTAACAGAGTTGTTGTCTCTGGTTTGTTAGCCGTGCCACGTGATCGAGAGTCGAGGAATAGGGAAAGAGAACACTTAAATGCGTGGCTACAGGGATGGTGCAGGAGGGAGGGATTCCGGTTTTTGGATAACTGGGGTTCTTTCTGGGGACGGTGGGACCTCTATAAACAGGATGGTCTACACCTGAACCTGAGGGGCACCAGTATCCTTGGGGGGAGGTTTGCTAGTGCTCTTGGGGGGGGTTTAAACTAACTCTGCAGGGGCATGGGAACCCAGATTGTAGCTTCAGGGTGCAGGGCCTGGAGTGTAGGGAGGTTAGGAACATGGCATCAATTTCCAAGGAGGGTGTCTGTAAACAGGAAAGTGGCTTGAAGTGTGTATACTTCAATGCAAGAAGTATACGAAATAAGGTAGGTGAACTTGCAGCGTGGGTTGGTACCTGGGACTTCGATGTTGTGGCTATTACGGAGACATGGCTAGAACAGGGACAGGATTGGCTGTTGCAGGTTCCTGGATTTAACTGTTTTAGTAGGGTCAGAGGTGGGGGTAAAAGAGGGGGAGGTGTGGCATTGCTTGTCAAAGATAGTATTACAGTGGTGGAAAGGATGATGGATGAGGACTTGCCATCTGAGGTAGTTTGGGCTGAGGTTAGGAATAGGAAAGGTGAGGTCACCCTGTTAGGAGTCTTTTACAGGCCTCCTAATAGTCCTAGAATCATTGAAGAAAGGATAGGGAAGGTGATTCAGGAGATGAGTGACAGTAATAGGGTGGTTGTTATGGGGGACTTTAACTTTCCTGATATTGATTGGGAAAGCTATAGCTCAAGTTCGTTAGATGGGTCAGTGTTTGTTCAATGTGTGCAGGAGAGTTTCCTGACACAATATGTAGACAGGCCAACAAGAGGTGAGGCCATACTGGATTTGGTTCTGGGTAACGAACCAGGCCAGGTGTTAGAATTAGAGGTAGGTGAGCACTTTGGGGATAGTGACCATAATTCGGTGATTTTTACTCTCATGATGGAGAGGGATAAGTGTGTACTACAGGGCAAGAGTTATAGCTGGGGTCAGGGAAATTATGATGCGGTGAGGCATGACTTAGGATGTGTGGCTTGGAAAAGTAGACTCCAAGGCAAGAGTGTAAATGATATGTGGAGCTTGTTCAAGGAGCAACTATTGAGTGTCCTTGATAATTATGTACCTGTCAGGCAGGGAGGAAAGGGTCGTGCGAGGGAGCCGTGGTTTAATAAGGAATTGGAATCCCTTGTTAAATGGAAGAGGGCGGCCTATCTCAAGATGAGACGTGAAGGTTCAATTGGGGCGATTGAGAGTTATAGGGTAGCCAGGAAGGACCTGAAGAGAGAGCTAAGAGCAGCAAGGAGGGGACATGAAAGGTCCTTAGTCGGTAGGATTAGGGAAAACCCAAAGGCTTTCTATAGGTATGTTAGGAATAAAAGAATGACTAGGGTAGGAATAGGTCCAGTCAAGGATAGTAGTGGGAAGTTGCGTGTGGAGGCGGAAGAGATTGGGGAGACACTGAATGAATACTTTTCTTCAGTATTTACTCAGGAACAGGGCATTGTCGTCGATGTGAATACTGAGACACAAATAAGTAGAATGGATGGCTTTGAGGTATGTGGAGAAGAGGTGTTGGAAATCCTGGAAAAGGTGAAAATAGATAAGTCCCCTGGGCCTGATGGCATTTATCCTAGGATTCTCTGGGAAGCAAGGGAGGAGCCATTGGCCTTGATTTTTATGTCCTCTTTGTCTACAGGAGTAGTGCCAGAAGACTGGAGGATAGCAAATGTGGTTCCCTTGTTCAAAAAGGGGAGTAGGGATAACCCTAGTAACTATAGGCCGGTGAGTCTCACTTCTGTTGTGGGCAAAGTCTTAGAGAGAATTGTAAGGGATAGGATTTATGCACATCTGGATAGGAATAATGTGATCAAGGATAGTCAGCATGGTTTTGTGAAGGGCAGGTCGTGCCTCACAAACCTTATTGAATTCTTTGAAAAGGTGACGAAGGAGGTTGATGAGGGGAAAGCGGTAGATGTGGTATATATGGATTTTAGTAAGGCGTTTGATAAGGTTCCCCATGGTAGACTACTGCAGAAAATACGGAGATATGGCATTGAGGGTGAGTTGGAGGTTTGGATTAGGAATTGGCTGGCTGGAAGAAGACAGAGGGTAGTAGTTGATGGCAAAGTTTCTTCATGGAGTGCCGTCACTAGCGGTGTTCCGCAAGGATCTGTTTTGGGACCATTGCTGTTTGTCATTTTTATAAATGACCTGGAAGAGGGGTTAGAAGGTTGGGTGAGCAAGTTTGCGGATGATACGAAAGTCGGAGGAGTTGTTGACAGTGAGGAAGGATGTGGCAGGTTACAGCAGGATATAGAGAAGCTGCAGAGCTGGGCAGAAAGGTGGCAAATGGAATTCAATGTAGCTAAGTGTGAGGTGATTCACTTTGGGAAGAATAACAAAAAGATGGGGTACCTGGCTAATGGTCGGATACTTGGTAGTGTGAATGAGCAGAGGGATCTTGGTGTCCATGTACACAGATCTCTGAAAGTTGCCACCCAGGTAAATAGTGCGGTGAGAAGGCATATGGCGTACTGGCTTTTATTGGTAGAGGAATTGAGTTCCGGAGTCCTGAGGTCATGATGCAGTTGTATAAGACTCTGGTGCGGCCACATCTGGAATATTGTGTGCAGTTTTGGTCGCCATACTATAGGAAGGATGTGGAGGCACTGGAACGGGTGCAGAGGAGGTTTACCAGGATGTTGCCTGGTATGGAAGGAAGATCGTATGAGGAAAGACTGAGACACTTGGGGCTGTTTTCAATAGAGAAAAGAAGGTTTAGGGGTGACTTGATTGAGGTGTAAAAGATGATTAGGGGGTTAGATAGGGTTGACAGTGTGAACCTTTTCCCGCGTATGGAGTCGGGTATTACAAGGGGGCATAGCTTTAAATTAAGGGGGGGTAGATATAGGACTGAAGTTAGGGGTAGGTTCTTCACTCAGCGAGTCGTACGTTCATGGAATGCCCTGCCAGTAGCAGTGGTGGACTCTCCCTCTTTATGGGCATTTAAGCGGGCATTGGATAGGTATATGGAGGATAGTGGGTTAGTATAGGTTAGGTGGGCTTGGATCAGCGCAACATCGAGGGCCAAAGGGCCTGTACTGCGCTGTATTCTTCTATGTTCTATGTTCTATGTTCTAAGGAGGCTTACATAAGGTTGAGGAAACAGGGTTCAGACAGAGCAGCGGAGGGATACAGGATAGCCAGAAGGGACCTGAACAAAGGGATTAGGAGTGCCAAGAGAGGGCATGAAAAATCTCTGGCGGATAGGATCAAGGATAGCCCAAAGGCATTTTATGCGTATGTGGAAACATGAGAATGACGAGAACGAGGGTAGGTCCAATCAAGGACAGTAGTGGGAGACTGTGTATTGAGTCGGAAGAGATAGGAGAGGTCTTGAATGAGTACTTTTCTTCAGTATTTACGAATGAGAGGAACCGTATTGTTGAAGAGGAGAATGTGAAACGGACTGGTAAGCTAGAGGAGATACATGTTAGGAAGGAAGATGTGTTGGATATTTTGAACAACTTGAGGATAGACAAGTCCCCCGGGCCTGATGGGATATATCCTAGGATTATGTGGGAAGCAAGAGAGGAAATTGCAGTACCGTTGGCAATGATCTTTTCATCTTCACTGTCAACGGGGGTGGTACCAGGGGACTGGTGAGTGGCGAATGTTGTGCCCCTGTTCAAAAAAGGGAATAGGGATAACCCCGGGAATTACAGGCCAGTTAGTCTTACTTTGGTGGTAGGTAAAGTAATGGAAAGGGTACTGAGGGATAGGATTTATGAGTATCTGGAAAGGCACTGCTTGATTATGGACAGCCAGCACGGATTTGTGAAGGGTAGGTCTTGCTTTACAAGTCTGATTGAATTCTTTGAGGAGGTGACCAAGCATGTGGATGAGGGTAGAGCAGTGGATGTAGTATACATGGATTTTAGTAAGGCATTTAATAAGATTCCCCATGGTAGGCTTATGTGGAAAGTCAGGAGGCATGGGATAGAGGGAAATTTGGCCAATTGGATAGAAAACTGGCTAACCGGTCGAAGTCAGAGAGTGGTGGTAGATGGTAAATATTCAGCCTGGAGCCCAGTTACAAGTGGAGTTCCGCAGGGATCAGTTCTGGGTCCTCTGCTGTTCGTAATTTTTATTAATGACTTGGATGAGGGAGTCGAAGGGTGGGTCAGTAAATTTGCAGATGATACGAAGATTGGTGGAGTTGTGGAGAGTGAGGAAGGCTCTTGTCGGCTGCAAAGGGACTTGGACATGATGCAGAGCTGGGCTGAGGAGTGGCAGATGGAGTTCAACCCTGCCAAGTGTGAGGTTGTCCATTTTGGAAAGACAAAGAAGAATGCGGAATACAGGGTTAACGGTAGGGTTCTTAGTGAGGTGGAGGAACAGAGGGATCTTGGGGTCTATGTTCATAGGTCTTTGAAAGTTGCCACTCAGGTGGATAGAGCTTGTAAGAAGGCCTATGGTGTATTAGCGTTCATTAGCAGAGGGATTGAATTCAAGAGTCGTGAAGTGATGTTGCAACTGTACAGGACTTTGGTTAGGCCACATTTGGAGTACTGTGTGCAGTTCTGGTCACCTCACTTTAGGAAAGATGTGGAAGCTTTGGAGAGGGTGCAGAGAAGATTTACCAGGATGTTGCCTGGAATGGAGAATAGGTCGTACAAGGATAGGTTGAGAGTGCTAGGCCTTTTCTCGTTGGAACGGCGAAGGATGAGGGGTGACTTGATAGAGGTTTATAAGATGATCAGAGGAATAGATAGAGTAGACAGTCAGAAACTTTTTCCCCGGGTACAACAGAGTGTTACAAGGGGACATAAATTTAAGGTGAAGGGTGGAAGGTATAGGGGAGATGTCAGGGGTGGGTTCTTTACACAGAGAGTGGTGGGGGCATGGAATGCGCTGCCTGTGGGAGTGGTAGAGTCAGAATCTTTGGTGACCTTTAAGCGGCAATTGGATAGGTACATGGATGGTTGTTAAACTGCAAAGGGACTTGGATATGATGCAGATCTGGGCTGAGGAGTGGCAGATGGAGTTCAACCCTGCCAAGTGTGAGGTTGTCCATTTTGGAAAGACAAAAAAGAATGCGAAATACAGGGTTAACGGTAGGGTTCTTAGTGAGGTGGAGGAACAGAGGGATCTTGGGGTCTATGTTCATAGGTCTATGTCCTATGAACGAATGTTCGGCACAACATCGGCACAACATCGTGGGCTGAAGGGCCTGTTCTGTGCTGTATTGTTCTATGTTCTATGTTGTATGAGATGTCAACCTGGTGAAGCTACCAAACAGGACTACTTGAGTGACAAACAGCGTAAACAGCTAGTGATAGACAGCAGTTCTTCCACATCCAGTCATGAATTGTGGTGGACAATTAAACATCTCACTGGAGGAGGAGTCTCCACAAATATCCCCATTCTCAATGATGGAGGAGCCCAGCACATTAGTGCGGAAGATAAGGCTAATGCATTCAGAACAGTCTTCAGCCAGAAGTGCCACGTGGATGGTCCATCTCAGGCTCCTCCAGTGGTTACCCAGCATCACAGATAGCAATCTGTGGGCGGCACGGTGGCACAGTGGTTAGCACTGCTGCCTCACAGCGCCAGAGACCCAGGTTCAATTCCCGCCTCAGGCGATTGACTGTGTGGAGTTTGCACGTTCTCCCCGTGCCTGCCTGGGTTTCCTCCAGGTGCTCTGGTTTCCTCCCACAGTCCAAAGATGTGCAGGTTAGGTGAATTGGCCATGCTAAATTGCCCGTAGTGTTAGGTAAGGGGTAAATGTAGGGGTATGGGTGGGTTGCGCTTCTGCGGGTCGGTGTGGACTTGTTGGGCCGAAGGGCCTGTTTCCACACTGTAAGTAATCTAATCTAATCTAATCAATCTCCAAACAATTCGATTCACTCCATGTGATATCAAGAAATGGCTAGAGGCACTGGTTTCTGCAAAGACAATGAGCCCTGACAACATTCCCTCAATAGTACTGAAGACGTGCGCTCCAGAACTTGCTGCTCGCCTAGTCAAGCTCTTCTGGTACAGTTACAACATTGGCATCTACCCGACAATGTGGAAAATTGTCCAGGTATGTCCTGTGCACAAAACGCAGGACAAATCCAACCCGGCCAATTACTCAATCATCAGTAAAGTGTTGGAAGGGATCATCCACAGTGCCATCAAGCAGCACTTACTCAGCAACAACCTGTTTGGGTGTCACCAAGGTCACTCAGCTCCTGAGCTCATTACAGCCTTAGGTCAAACATGGACAAAAGAGCTGAATTCCAGAGGGGAGGTGAGAGTGATAGCCCTTGACATCAAGGCCGCATTTGACCGAGTATAGTATCAAGGAGCCCTGGCAAACCTGGAAACAATGGGTAACAGGGGGCCAGCGCTCTGCTGGCTAGAGTCAGACCTGGCACAAATGAAGATGATTGTGGTTGTGGAGGGTCAGTCATCCCAGCTCCAAGACATCTCTTCAGGAGTCCCTCAGGGTAGTGTCCTGGGCCCAACAATCTTCAGCTGATTCATCAATGACCTTCCCTCTGTCATAAAGTCGGAAGTGGGGATGTTCGCCGATGATTGCACAGTGTTCAGCACTATTCGCAACTCCACAGATACTAAAGCAGTCTGTGCTCAAATGCAACAAGATCTGGATAATATCCAGACTTGGGCTGACAAGTGACAAGTAACATGTGCACCACACAAATGCCAGACAATGACCATCACCAATAAGAGACCTCTTACCACTGTCCCTTGACATTCAATGGTATTACCATCACTGAATTCCCCCACTGTCAATATCCTTGGGGTTACCATCAACCAGAAACTCAACTGGACTCACCACATAAACACAGTGGCTACCAGGTCAGAGACAAGGGACACTGTGGCGAGTAACTCACCTGCTGACACCCCAAGGTCTATCCATCATCTACAAGGCACAAGTCAGGAGTGTGATGGAATATTTCCCAATTGCCTGGATGGGTGAAACTCCAACAACATTCAAGAATTTTGACACCATCCAGGACAAAGCAACCCACTTGATTGGCACTACATCTCCAAACATTCAATCCCTCCACCACTGGCACTCAATAGCAGCAGTGTATACTATCTACATGACGCTCTGCAGTAATTTACCCAAGATCCTTAGTCAGCATATTCTAAACCCACGGCCAGTTCCATCTAGAAGGACTAGGGCAGCAAGTACTTGGCAACACCAGCACCTGCAAGTTCCACTCAAAGCCACTCACCATCCTGACTTGGAAAAATACCGTTGTTCCATCACAGTCATTGGGTCAAAATCCTGGAATTCCCTCCCTACCTGCATTGTGGGTCAACTCACAGCAAGTGGACTGTAGTGATTCAAGAAGGCAGCTTAGCACCACCTTCTCAAGGGCAAGTAGGGATGGACTATCAATGCTGACCAGCCAGCAATGCCCAAGTCCCACAAATGAATAAAAAAAAGCATGCAAACACACTGCTACATGCATACAGGCACACGGAGAAACATGCACACATAGGCAGACTGACAGACACAAACACCCAGAAATGTACACGCATACAGACACATTGACACACATGCACACACAAATACAGGCACAAAGAAACACATATATACAGATGCACTGATACATGGGATCAATGTCAATTTCACCAGTTTCCTCATTTCCCCCCCCCCCCCCACCTTATCCTAGATCCAACCATCCAACTCAGCACCACCCTCTTGGCTGTCCTATCTGTCCATCCTCCTTCCCGCCAATCCCCTCCACCCTCCTATCCAACCTATCACCATCACCCTCCCCACCTTCATCTATCTGTCGCTTTCCTAGCTACCTTCCCCCCCCCAGCCTCAACCCCCTTCCTCCCCATTTGTCACTCAGCCCCCTTGGACCAACCCCTCATTCCTGATAAAGAGCTCATGCTTGAAACATCGATTATCTTACTCCGTGAATGCTGCCTGATTGGCTGTGCTTTTCCAGTACCACACTCTTCGACTCTCGTACAGAAACATTCACACATGCAAACACACTGACACACACAGACGTACAGGCACACGAAACACATATGCAGAAAGAAACACACATACAGACAGAAACGCAGCACACATGCACATACAGACTCTGTGTGCAGTAACTGACCCTGCATTTAACTATCTTTAACACAGTTTGTGTCAGTCAGATTATTCCCTGCTTTTCCTGATGAAATGTCAATGAGAAAGTGCAGCAGTGCTGTGATGTCCCTTGTTCTATTGTCACAGAAGAGGTGAAACTCATGATCATTTGTACAAGCATCCACTCATACAACAGATCTATGTAATCCCTTGATGCCCATCTGTGAAGTGTTAATGTTTATTCGAAGAAACTCATTAAAAGTAAACTCACTGACTTTACTGGTTAATTTCAGTCCCAATCACACCTTGAATTGCTCAGTGTGAAAATACTGTGTTTCCCTGTGGGATAAATCTGAGTTCCCTGGTTTCAGAAGATGCTGTCCCTTGTCTGAATAGAGGTGAGTTGCATCTGGTCTGAAACTGCATCTTTGTATCTGTGTGGGTTTAAGGTTTGAGGCCTGTGTATATGTGTGTGAGAGAGAATGTGTGTGTATGTGCGAGAGAGAGTGTGTGTGTGTGTGTGTGTGTATGTGTGTGTATATGTGTGTGTGTATGTGTGTGTGTATGTGTCTGTGTGTATGTGTGTGTGATTGTGCGTGTATGGGTGTGTGTGTATATGTGTATGTGTATGTATGTGGATATGTGTGTGTGTGTATGTGTGTGTGTGCGCATGTGTGTGTGTGTGTGTATGTGTGTGTATATATATGTGCATGTGTGTGTGTGTGTGTGTATTTCTGGAATCTCAGTGCCAGTTTTGAATCTTTACCGCACCCTCTTTGAAGCAAATTCCAGAGGCAGGGTATTCCATACACAGCGTGAGAAACCATTGAGAGAGAGGTGGGGCCCACAGCAATGGTGGTTATCACATCTTCAGACTCTGTGTCTCTCCTAGACTCCTGATTGTCTCTGGTTAACTTGCCCTTTCTTTCTTTCTCTCTCTGTATCTGTCTCTCTCTCTGTCTCTCTCACTCTGTCTCTCTCTCTCTGTCTCTCTTTGACTCATGCTCTCTTTCTCTCTCTCTCTTTTCTCACTTTGTGTTCTGACTTTTTCTCTCCTCTTGACTCTCTTCTCTCCTTTCTCCGTCATTGTCTCCGCCTCTTTCTCTGTTGCTCTCTTTCATTCCTGTGTCTCTGTCTCTCACAAACTCAACTCTTGTCTTCTCTCTCTCTTCTTGCTGAGGGACAGGATTTACATGTATTTGGAAAGGCAAGCACTAATTAGGGATAGTCAACATGGCTTTGTGAAATAATGAAGAGGATTGATGAGGGCAGAGTGGTGGACATGATCTAGGCTTCAGTGAGGCGTGCAGAAAGGTTCCCCATGTGAGACTGGTTAGCAGTGTTGATTGAGCTTGATTGAGCTTTTTGAAGAAGTAACAGAAAGGATTGATGAGAACAGAGCAGTGGACGTGATCTATGTGGACTTCAGTAATGCATTCAACAAGATTCCCCCTGGGCAATCTGGTTAGCAAGGTTAGATCTCATGAAATATGTGGAGAACTAACCATTTAGATACAGAACTGGCATGAAGGTCAAAGACAGTGGGTGGTGGTGGAAGATTGTTTTTCAGACTGGAGGCCTGTGACCACTGGAATGCCACAAGGATCAGTGCTGGGTCCACTCACATAAATGATTTAGATGTGAACATAGGAGGTATAGGTAGTAAGTTTGCAAATGACACCAAGATTGGAGGTGCAGTGGATAGTGAAGAAGGTTACCTCAGATTACAATGGGATCTTGATCAGTTGGGCCAATGGGCTGAGGAGTGGCATATGGAGTTTAATTTAGATTAATGTGAGTTGCTGCATTTTGGAAAGGCAAATCAGGGCAGAACTTACACACTAAATCGTAAGGTTCTGGGGAGTGAAAGTGCAGTCTCAGCTAGTTAGGATTATGAAGAAAGTGTTTGGTATTAGATTAGATTCCCAACACTATGGAAATAAGCCCTTCAGCCCAACAAATCTACACCGACCCTCCAAAGAGTAACCCACCCAGACCAATTCCCCTCCCCTATATTTACCCCTGACTAATGTACCTAACACTATGGGCCATTTCACCTAACCTGCACATCTTTGGATTGTGGGAGGAAACCAGAGCATCCACACAGACACAGGGAGAATGTGCAAACTCCACACAGTTGTCTGAGGCTGGAATGTGAACCCGGATCCCTGGCGCTGTGAGGCAGCTGTGCTCACCACTGAGCCCCATACACCGTTTGGTATATTTGCCTTTATTGGACAGAATACTGAGTACAGGAGTTGGGAGGTCATGTGGCGGCTGTACAGGACATTGGTTAGGCCACTTTTGGAATATTGTGGGCATTTCTAGTGTCCTTCCTATCAGAAGGATGTTGTGAAACTTGACAGGGTTCAGAAAAGATTTACAGGAATGTTACCAGGGTTGGAGGATTTGAGCCTCAGGGAGAGACTGAATAGGTTGGGAGTGTTTTCTGTGGAGCGTCGGAGGCTGAGGGGTGACCTTGTAGAGGTTTATAAAATTATGAGGGACATGAATAAGGTAAATACACAAGGTCTTTTCCCTGGGGTGGGTTGAGTGAGTGGGAAAAATTTAAAAAGGAGCTATGAGGCAACTTTTTCGCGCAGAGGGTCGTGTGTGTATGGAATGAGCTGCCAGAGGAATTCGTGGAGACTGGAGCAGTTATGGCATTTAAAAGGGTTTAGAGGGAAATGGGCCAAGTGCTGGCAAATGGGAATAGATTGGGTTAGGATATCATGTCTCCTCTTCCTGGTCCCGGTCAGTCTCTCTGAGAGGTTTGGAGGTGAGCAGAGGGAAATGTTCTCATTGACAAGGATGTCGTTCCTGTCTTGGCAAGTGGAGTCAGTGCAGGCTCTGAAACTGGGGTGGTGGGGGGCATGGTGTGGAGATCAGCATTTCAAAGGGACAGAAACTGCAGGGTCTGACCCTCGCCCCAACCCCCTCAAGGCCAATGGTCAGAATGATATTAACCCCCTCCATCAACAAGTGGCCATTTTCACAGTTTGCTGCTAATGGGAACCCACACAGCAGAGTGTGCGATGGTTGGGGGGGGGTTGGTGGTGTTGGAGAGATAGCGGTGCTGGAGAGAAATAGAAGACAGCTGAAAGGGTAGGTGGTGTGAGTGGGGGTATAGATGCAGGATCTGGGGGAGGGGTTAACTCCAGTCTTCAGTCTGAGCCCAGCCCCAAGTTGAAATGGGGGAGTTTAGTATTTGCTGGTGGACTCAGTTGAGGGGAGTGGCCTGTTTTCACATTGCAGCCTGTGGGATCTTGCTGTGCAGGGGCATACGTGAGGTGGGAGAGGGCATTTCAGTCAAAATATTAAGGCAATAGAGAGAGAGAGGGAGAGAGAGACATTGATTCTTGAGAGCAGGTGAAAGCTGAGCAGAGATGGAGAGGTGGAGAAAGTTGAAGGGAGAGAGGAGTGAAAGAGAGAGAAAGAAAGAGAGAGGGAGAGAGGTGACTGCAAGTGAGGAATGTCCCTCATTAATGTTTCATGTAGAAACAGCACCAATCTCAGAGGGAATGGGCATTCTGGCTGCACCTGATGAATGGGAGTGGAACGGGACGGGGGAGGCGGGTGTGTGCATTGGTTGTGTTTTTCATGTTTTATTACCCCAGAAAACAGCTGGAGGGGACAGGTTAAACACAGAGTAAGGGAGAGAGAGAGAGTGGGAGGAAGGTAGAGACACGGGCTCTGAAGAGTGACTCTCCATGACTGAGTCATTGCCCAGCCTGTCAGAAAGTAAACCCTGGGGATGTGAGAAAGCATTATCCCCTTGATCCCTGTTGAAATCTGTTCCTGTTCCCTGGGTTTAAAACCAGGGGAAAGTGCTGATAAATTGGGGAGAGTTTGGAAGTCAATCAATGATGACCTCTCGTGTGTTTGTCTGTATTTCTGTTTCAAAATATCTTGGCTTTGACTGAAATAATTTTTGTCTCTGTCTTTATCTCTGTCTCTGTCTCTGTCTCTTTCCTATGGGGATTTCTGAGAGTCTGAAGCTTGGATACAGACGGAGAGAGTCACTCTGGGAGTAGGGATGGGGATTGGTAGGGTGAATCCCAGCCTCTCCCACCCTTCCCCTCAAACAGAAACACTCGGACAGTCCTGAGGCATTCTGGGTTTAATATTCGGGGCTGTGGTGAGGGTGGGTTGGGGGTGCTCAGGGAGGGATGTATAGATATATATAGGTATGTATATATAGATTGTGCAAGTTCAGAGGTCAGTGGGATCTCACTGGGGATGTGTCAGTTTGCAGAAGTCAAGAAAGCAGTGGGATTTTGTGGTGTTTGGGGTGGAGGGGGAATGTTTCACATTGTGGAATGCAATGGGATCTTGCTGTGCTTTTGGTACTGGAGTTTTAAAATTTTAATCAATTTTCATTTTTTTCCTCTGTGTTTCCACACACCCCACCCCTCAACCTCCAACTCCGTATCCGCCCCCCCCCCCCAACCGCGGCCCAGCCATGAGGAATTTTCAGCCAAGAGCTGGAACCAGACAGAAAGAGAGAGAGATAGATAGAATGAGAGAATTATAATATACCATCCCTTCCTTGAACACAGGTGAGATCTGGAGTACTAGAAAATTGCTAATGTTGTCCCCTGGTTTAAGAAAGGTAGTAAGGATAATCCAAGTAAATATAAATGACCTGGAGGAGGGGTTAGAAGGTTGGGTGAGCAAGTTTGCGGATGATACGAAAGTCGGAGGAGTGGTAGACAGTGAGGAAGGATGTGGCAGGTTACAGCGGGATATTGATAAGCTGCAGAACTGGGCAGAAAGGTGGCAAATGGAGTTCAATGTAGCTAAGTGTGAGGTGATTCATTTTGGTAAGAGTAATAAAAAGATGGGGTACTGGGCTAACGGTCGGATACTTGGTAGTGTGGATGAGCAGAAAGATCTTGGTGTCCATGTACACAAATCTTTGAAAGTTGCCACCCAGGTAAATAGTGCGGTGAAGAAGGCATATGGCGTACTGGCTTTTATTGGTAGAGGAATTGAGTTCCGGGGTACTGAGGTAATGTTGCAGTTGTATAAGACTCTGGTGCGGCCGCATCTGGAGTATTGTGTGCAGTTTTGGTCCCCATACTATAGGAAGGATGTGGAGGCACTGGAACGGGTGCAGAGGAGGTTTACCAGGATGTTGCCTGGTATGGTAGGAAGATCGTATGAGGAAAGGCTGAGGCACTTGGGGCTGTTTTCATTGGAGAAAAGAAGGTGTAGGGGTGACTTGATAGAGGTGCACAAGATGATTAGGGGTTTAGATAGGGTCGACAGTGAGAATCTTTTTCCACGTGTGGAGTCAGCTATTACAAGGGGGCATAGCTTTAAATTAAGGGGAGGTAGGTATAGGACAGATGTTAGGGGTAGATTCTTTACTCAGCGAGTCGTGAGTTCATGGAATGCCCTGCCAGTAGCAGTGGTGGACTCTCCTTCATTATGGGCATTTAAACATGCATTGGATAGGCATATGGAGGATAGTGGGCTAGTGTAGGTTAGGTGGGCTTGGATCGGCGCAACATCGAGGGCCGAAGGGCCTGTACTGCGTTGTATTCTTCTATGTTCTATAGATCGATAAACCTGATGTCAGTGATAGGGAAGCTGCTGGATAAAGCACTGCAGGAGATGATCTATTTAAATTTGGAAGAAAATGGGCATATCAGCAACAGGCAGCATGGTTTTGTGCAGGGAAGGTTATATCTTATCAACTTAACACAATTCTTTGAGGAAGTGATAAAGTTGATTGATGAGCGAAGGGTTGTAAATGTCATATACACTGACTTCAGTAAGGTGTTTGAAAAGGTTCCTCTTGTTAGGCTGATGGAGAAGGTGAAGTTTCATGACGTCCAGGCTAGACAACTGGCTGGGCAAGAGAAGACAGAGAATAGTAGTGAAGGGAGTTTCTCAAAATGGAGAACTGTGACCGGTGATGTTTCACAAGGATCCGTGCAAGGACCACTGTTTGTGACATACATAAATGATTTAGAGGAAGGAATAGATGGTCTGATTAGCAAGTTTGCAGATGACATTAAGATTGGTGGAGTAGCAGATAGTGAAGGGAACTGTCAGAGAATACAGCAGAAAATAGATAGTTTGGAGAGTTGGGCAGAGAAATGACAGAGGGGATTCCATCTGGGCAAACGCGCGGTGATGCATTTTGGAAGATCCGATTCAAGAACAAACTATACAGTAAATGGAAAAGCCCTGGGCAAAATTGATGTGCAGAGAGATCTGGGTGTTCAGGTCCATTGTACCCTGAAGGCGGCAACGCAGGTCAGTGGAGTGATGAAGAAGGCATACGCCATGCTTTCCTTCATCAAACAGGGTACTGAGCACAAGAATTCGCAGGTCATTCGCAGGCCACATTTGGAATACTGCATACATTTCTGGTCGACAGATTACCAAAAGGATGTGGGTGCTTCAGACAGGGTGCAGAGGAAGTTTACAAGTATGTTGTCTGATATGGAGGACACTAGCTATGAAGAGAGGTTGAGTAGATTAGGATTATTTTCATTAGAAAGATGGAAATTGAGGGGGTGACTTGACTGAGGTCCACAAAATCATGAGCCGTCATAGAGTCATAGAGCCATAGAAATGTACAGCACAGAAACAGACCACTTGGTCCAACGTGTCCATGCCGAGCAGATATTACAACCCAATCTAGTCCCACCTGCCAGCACCCGGCACATATCCCTCCAGACCCTTCCTATTCATATACCCATCCAGATGCCTTTTAAATGCTGCAATTGTACTAGCCTCCACCAGTTCCTCTGGCAGCTCATTTCATACACGTACCACCCTGTGAGTGAAAAAGCTGCCCCTTAGGTTCCTTTTATATTTTTCTCCTCTCACCCTAAACCTATAGCCTCTCATTCTGGAATCCCTCACTCCAGGGAAAAGGACTTTGTCTATTTATCCTATCCATCTCGCTCAGGGTTTTATAAATCTCTATAAGGTCACCCCTCACCCACCGACGCTCCAGGGAAAACAGACCCAGCCTATTCAACCTCTCCCTATAGCTCAAATCCTCCAGCCCTGGCAACACCCTCATAAATCTTTTCTGTTTCACTTTCAAGTTTCACAACATCCTTCCAACAGGAAAGAGACCAGAATTGCACACAATATTCCAACATTAGCCTAACCAAAGTCCTCTACAGTTGCAACATGATCTCCCAAATCCTGTACTCAATGCTCTGACCAATAAAGGAAAGCATACCAAATGTATTCTTCACTATCCTATCTACCTGTGACTCTACTTTCAAAGAGCTATGAACCTGCACTTCAAGGTCTCTTTCTTCAGCAACATTCCGCAGAACCTTACCATTAAGTCCTGCTCTGATTTGCTTTCCCAAAATGCAGCACCTCACATTTATCTAAATTAAACTCCATCTACCTCTCCTCAGCCCATTGGCCCATCTTATCAAGATCCTGTGAGAATCTGAGGTAACCTTCTTCACTGTCCACTACACCTCCAATTTTGGTGTCATCTGCAAACTTACTAACTATACCTCTTGTGCTCACTTCCACATCATTTACATAAATGGCAACAAGTAGTGGACCCAGCACCAATCCTTGTGACATTCCATTGGTCACAGGCCTCCAGTCTGAAAAACAACCCTCCACCACTACCCTCTGTCTTCTACCTTTGCACCAATTTTTTATTCAGATAGCTTGTTCTCCCTATATTCCCTATATTCTAACGTTGTTAACCAGTCTCCCATGAGGAATACAGGGTTAACGGTAGGGTTCTTAGTGAGGTGGAGGAACAGAGGGATCTTGGGGTCTATGTTCATAGGTCTTTGAAAGTTGCCACTCAGGTGGATAGAGCTTGTAAGAAGGCCTATGGTGTATTAGAGTTCATTAGCAGAGGGATTGAATTCAAGAGTCGTGAAGTGATGTTGCAACTGTACAGGACTTTGGTTAGGCCACATTTGGAGTACTGTGTGCAGTTCTGGTCGCCTCACTTTAGGAAAGATGTGAAAGCTTTGGAGAGGGTGCAGAGAAGATTTACCAGGATGTTGCCTGGAATGGAGAATAGGTCGTACGAGAATAGGTTGAGAGTGCTAGGCCTTTTCTCGTTGGAACGGCGAAGGATGAGGGGTGACTTGATAGAGGTTTATAAGATGATCAGAGGAATAGATAGAGTAGACAGTCAGAAACCTTTTCCCCGGGTACAACAGAGTGTTACAAGGGGACATAAATTTAAGGTGAAGGGTGGAAGGTATAGGGGAGATGTCAGGGGTGGGTTCTTTACCCAGAGAGTGGTGGGGGCATGGAATGCGCTGCCTGTGGGAGTGATAGAGTCAGAATCTTTGGTGACCTTTAAGCGGCAATTGGATAGGTACATGGATTTGTGCTTAAGCTAGGACAAATGTTCGGCACAACATCGTGGGCCAAAGGGCTTGCTCTGTGCTGTATTGTTCTATGTTCTATGTTCTACCTTACTGAAGTCCATATAGATCACGTCCATTGCTCTGCCCTCATCAATCCTTTCGGTTACTTCTTCAAAAAGCTCAATCAAGTTTGTAAGACATGAATTCCCACGCACAAAGCCATGCTGACTACCCGTAATCCGTCCTTGCCTTTCCAAATATGTGTACATCCTGTCCCTCAGGATCTCCTCCAACAACACGGTGGCACGGTGGCACAGTGGTTAGCACTGCTGCCTCACAGCGCCTGAGACCCGGGTTCAATTCCCGCCTCAGGCGACTGACTGTGTGGAGTTTGCACATTCTCCCCGTGTCTGCGCGGGAATCCTCCGGGTGCTCCGGTTTCCTCCCACAGTCCAAAAGATGTGCAGGGTCAGGTGAATTGGCCCTGCCAAATTGCCCGTAGTGTTAGGTAAGGGGTAAATGTAGGGGTATGGGTGGGTTTCGCTTCGGCGGGTCGGTGTGGACTTGTTGGGCCGAAGGGCCTGTTTCTACACTGTAATGTAATCTAATCTAACTTGCTCACCACCGACATCAGGCCCACTGGTCTATAGTTCCCTGGCTTGTCCTTATCACCTTTCTTAAATTGTGGAACCATGTTAGCAAACCTCCAGTCTTCCGGCACGTCACTTGATCAAGGATACACCTGATCAGGTCCTGGAGATTTATCCACTTTTATGCATTTCAAGACATCCAGCATGTCCTCCTCTGTAATATGAACATTTTTCAAGATGTCACCATCTATTTCCCTATATCTTCCACGTCCAAACTGGTTTTACTGAGGTATATAGATGAATGGCAGGCAGAAGGGATTAGTTTAATTTGGCACCATGTTTGGCACAGCATTGTGGGCCAAAGGGTCTGTTCCTGTGCTGTTCTATGATCTATTAGTCAGTCAGAAGATGCTGGCACATTATGTCCAAGACAGTGTTCCATACAAGTGCAGGGGATTGGCCACAGACTGTGTCTGTGTCTGGTCAGGACGTTCTCAGTCAGGGGTCAGTGTCTCTGCAGCCTGGGGAATGGGTCACAGTCAGTCCTGTGGCTCTATAGTAGCCACCAAAGGGGAGGAGGGCCAATACGGCCAATGAAATGTACATGTTTCGGTCAAGATTGCAGGCACTTCCTGTCCATGGTTGTCCAATAAGACTAAAGGTGATAAACCACAGTCAGTTTGTTGGGTCTATCCACAGGAATTAAAGTGAAAGTGGGGGGCATAAAAGAGGGCCATGTGAGGGCTGGGGGAATGGTAATTGTGTTCTTGGTAACAGTATTTGCAACTCTAAAGGGAAAGGAGTTGTGTAGGAAAGGGGTTTGTCTATGATCAGGAGCATCCAGGCATCAAGTGGGGTGCTGTGTATGATCATACCTGGCATGGTCACCTCAAATGCTAGCAGCCGAAGGGGAGAAATGGGCAGGTGCAAGTTCACATATATAGGAAAGATGGGGACCTCAGGAGATGAAAAGCAGGTGGCAGTTAATAGGATGTATCTGCAAATGGATGCGAATGTTTGGGGCCTTATCAACATGTAAAGTTGAAGGCTGTTAGCCACGGTCCATCGAGCACTCACTTTCATCTTCCACTGTGTTAGAAATCGCAAGTATGTAGTGGGACAGGAGGGGCTATAAGACCCACCGATATGAGGCCGTAGAAAAGAGAAACATTACAAACGGACCCACAGACTGTACATAGTACAGATCTACAGGACCCCTATGCCCTGCCTAGCCAATTCATTTACTCTCCATGTTTACTGCACCCCTTCCTGTCCCTGACATAACTGACTAACTCGTTCACACCAGCACTTTTGGACACAAAACCAGGGAAACCGTCATTGATTTTTTAAACTGAAAGGGCAAAGTTGGGAAAGTGATCGAAATCTTGAACCTGTCCCCCATTCCTGACTCCATTCATGTCCCCATATCGAGATTGATGTGTTAGTGAAAACAGGCTGAGACCTGATTACATTACTGGTATGCAAAGATGAGCAAAGGCCACAATGGCCTCTGATGCCACATTGTACCCAGGATACCTGACTCTTCCAGTCAGGAGAGATGGGAGTTTCCCTCACAAACACCACAAAGGAACGTTGCCCACTCCTTTCCTGCTTCTGCTCAACGTACTTGAGCCTAATTCAAGAGAATTGAGATCACTTTGGCTGCATGTGGGAGGAACAAGAGCAGAGGTTTTGGTGATGGTGGTGTTGCTGGGTTGGTTTAGGGGCTCAAAGCCAGAAAAGGTGCAAAAGAGAGATTTGGGTGGAGACAGGAAGACTAAGGAAAAGAGAGAGGAAGGTATGTTAGATGGGGATCAAGTGAGACAACAGAGACAGAGTGCACAGTCACACAGACTCGAAGATACAGAGTTTTTCCTCAAAGAGGTATGTAGCAGATTTATATAATATTAAAATGTTAACTATGTAATTTTATTTCTTGCAGATGATGGGAACATCTTGATTATCATTGCATGGCTTTTCCCAATTCTCCTTCTCTTGATGTCCATTCTGCTTTTGACGTACTTTCTTCTCAGAAAGATGTAAGCAATTGATATCCTTTAATAAATCATATTGTTCTATAGGGTGTATATAGTACAGTGAATGAGAGAAAAGTAAATCTAAACCATCTACTGTTACATGTGTCCTGCTATTTTAGTTTCTCACTGTATTACCACACTGGCCAACTGCACAAACCTTCTAAGGGTAAGGATGAAGAGTCAAAAGTTATACTCCATAGCAGGCAGCAAAATGTGGGAGGTGGCTCTGCAGGAAGAGGTTAGGAAGTTGGAAAAAATTCCTAATCTTACAGGGTGGTGAGTATAGAAATAGGAATATGCAGCAAACGGATTTGAGACTGGAGATGTTGGAGAGGGGAGGGCTTTAGATTTCTGGTACCTTGCAGCTGAACTGGACCAGGACCAATGTTGTGGTGGCTTGGTTTGCTTGTGTTGTAGAGGAAGATTTAAAAATAATTTGGAAATGACTGTATCACCTTCTCTATTTATAATCAGCCATTCAGCTGCCAAAATCTGGTCTTCAATTGTTCAATGTGAAGTGCGTCATGACTTTCTATGATGTGTTTAGGTTCTGTAAGTGTGTAATTAGTGCCAATTAAACTCAAAGAATGCACCTTAATGGTTGCCATACTGTAAAGCTAGTGATTTTTATTTCAGCGCTACTTTGCCTGCTTATGATTATGTCGCTGAGCTGTATATCACTGACTATGAACATTACCCACATAGGAATTTAAACACAATAAAAGGAACAGTCTACGATATACAAAATGGCAAGGCTAATGTTTGCTCTTAATTGAGAGCCTGCCTAGCTAAGATTACCATGTGTAGTAATACTTAGTAATAATTATGTGTTCCTATGAAGCCTAAGCTTGGAGGCAATTCTTTACTTTCTCCTCAGTCTGTAGAGAACCCAAACTCCATATGCATCAAACTACATGATAAAATACTTGCCACTCTTTTGTAATACATTGTGTCCACTGCATTAGAATTTATTTCGGATGGGCTTGTACAATGCTGTAATGCGCTGAAACATTCCCTGAAACTTAAAGGGATGTCAAGTTCCCTGGACACAACATTCAAATGCTCAAAATGTAGAGTTAATTGCAGCCTCAAACCAAGCTGGGGGGGCGGGGGGGGGGGGGGTGCGGAATGGATCACTCATTACGATAGGAGTTTTTAGATCCAAAAGCGAAATGATATGGACTTGCCCTAACAATAGGGTACTGCGACCATCAATACTTGGGCCACAGCTGTTTAATCTATATCAACAATTGGGAGGTGGGGGCCAATTGTCATCTTCCAGGTTTGGAGATGAATTGAAACTGGAGGGGAATGAGAGTTGTGAGGACCACGCCACATGCCTTCATGATATTTAGATAAACTGAGTGAGTGGGCAAGAACAAGACGGGTAAAAATTGTGTGGATAAGTTCCAGATGATGCACTTTGACATGTGGAATAAAAGGTCATTATTTCTTAAATACTGAGAGATTAAAAAGTGTCTCTTTGATTTGTCAAGGTGTTCTTGTCTGAATGTCACTGAAACCTAGAATGTGGGCGCAGCAACCAATTCAGAAGGCATAATGCCTTTAACTCGAGGGGTTTGTGCAAAGAAATCTTTCAATTATATAGAACACTGGTGAGACCATACCATGTGTTGTATGCAGTTCTCAGCCCCTTGCAAAAGAAAGGCTAGTTTTGTTACAGGGTGAGATTGTCCTATGGGGAGAAATTGAGCAGCCTGAGTCTGTAATTATATCTATACTATCCACTTTCATTTCAGTCCCTTTTAATCAGCCCATTACAGAGCAGAGTGAGCACATACAGTTGAAGAGATACTGGACATTAGGCTGCTCACCCCTATGAGGACAAGAGATAATCCTGACCCTCACAGGAGAGGTCTAGGACCACTCCTGCAGGGATGTAGAGACCCCCATGCCCTGCTTAAAGACTCAAAAGCTGCCTCTTGCAAGCCCTGATTATGGCATCTCAGTGGAAAAGTTAGGCTTAGGGAGCACAGGCTGGTGAGCACCTTACTGTGACAGTTTTACAACTGGCTGAAGAAGAAATGCCCCAGGACACTGGCACTCAGGACTGCCAGAAACTAAGCACCTGCACACCCCAGCAGGATCAGACACTGTGCTATCCGCAATCAGGGATTCTCACATATGCACACGGACAAACAAAACTGGTAGACAAGTATCTGAGCTGCAGCAGTGCAGTTAGTCTTGCATCCAGATCTACTTTCCTGTAGCCCCTCCTATACACCCCATAAGCTGTGTACCTCCTCAGGTCTGACCAAATGCATCTCTATGAGCCTTCAGGTGCCCACCTCTCCACTCCAGCTCCTGGCAAATGAGGTGACCAAATAAGATGTGATCAAACACTTTGTCCCCGAATTCCAGGGTGCATTTGACTGAATGAACAGCCACTCCCACATGATTCCCTTCACAGCCATGCTTTACTGTATTATCCATCCCCACCCTCATGACAGATATTGTTGCCTGCCTTCACAGTTGTCATTCACCCTGCCACCCAGTCTGTCACCCCCAATACCAACGTGCCAAGCTTCATTCTCAAGTGATGTCTACCCTTGCACCTACTCCCTAACCCTAATTTGCTTTCCTTCTGCAGCTGGGGCCTAGGGGCTGAACATGGGCCACCTCCTTGTGCAATGCCTAATCTCTTGGACTGATGATTATAGGGCTTTCTCTGACTGACAGGGCCTCCATGAACATCAATGTGAACTACTCCCCTCAGACTTTAAGATGTGGCAGCTTCTTTGCTGCATCAGCAGTGTTTACAGCATTAGGATGAGACTGAGGATGAGATAATCGTCAAGATAGAAGCAAAATATTTATTCATTTCATTCTCCATTTCCTGTTAACTGTACTGTTAACTCCTCAGTCTTGTTCTCAGGAGGATCAATGGTCTTTATTTATTCTTTTCTTTTTAAATAGCTGTAGAAGCTCTTGCTATCTCTTTTTGCATTTGTAGCAACTTACTTTCATTTTCTAAATTATTAGACCTGATTAACCATTTAGTCATCCTCTGCTGTTCTTTTAATACTGACCAATCATCTGACCTGCCACCCATCGTTTGACAGTTATACACATTTTTTCCTTAAGTTTGATGCTTTCTTTAACTTATTTAGTTAACAACAAGTGATTGATCTTCCCATTGGATTTTCTCTTCATAAAAGGGATATATTTAATCTGAGTATATTGAAATATCCCCTAAATGTCTACAACTGAGTCTGTATTGATCAATATCTTTGTCTGGTATTCCAGTTTACTTCACCTTTCATGCCTTCAGCTTTCCTCATGTAAGCTTAAGATATTAGTGTTAGAACATCCCCCTTCTCCCTTTCAAATTGCTGACTACAGGTATCCTTTCTCTGAGGTCATTAATTGTTCAAAGGGCAACTACCAAATGTCGACACTAGACTTGCATATATGCCAGAAAGGGCTGGTGAATAGAGGGAGGGCAGGGAAAGCCTTTGGCAAACAAATATTTACTAAAAAAAAAATTGTAAGATGAGGGACAGAAAGTAAGATCCATGGTGTGGTAAGACGAGGTAAAGATTTTGAATTAGAATCCCTACAGTGTGGGAACAGGCCATTTGGCCTAATAGGTCCACACTAACCCTCTGAACAGTAATCCACCCAGACCCATTCCCCTACCCAATAACCTACACTATGGGTAATTTAACATTGGCAATTCACCTGACATGCACATCTTTGGATTGTGGGTAGAAACAGGAGCACCCAGAGGAAACCCACACAGAGACAGGGAGAACATGCAAACTCCACACAGACAGTCACCCAAAGGTGGAATCGAACCCAGGTCCTTGGCACTGTAAGTGCAGCAGTGCTAACCACTGAGCCGCTATGCCGCCCATTTGGGAGGCCAAACATAATTCAAGTTCCGATAGTGGTCATTGAAGTGATAATGACCCAAGTAAAAGATTGCAATTCTGGGAAAGGAATTCTGGTCAGATAATGGAGAGATTGTGTAATTATCCAGAATGCAATATGAAAAAGAATAGAGATTGCAATTTCACAAAATAAAACAAGCACCCTAGAAAAGATTGGCAGTATTGAAAGAAATAAAACCCAAATGATCAAGAAGTTCAAAAAAGTTAAATTGTGAGAAAGGATTTGGCACATACTAAGTTTAAGGTGTCAGATAGTGGAGAGTCAGCCTTATCCCATGGATGACAGTCACTAAGGATGTGCTCCCTGATGCAGCACAGAGATTAAAGCCAAATTTGAAGCATGAAATGGAAACTTGGTGATCAAACGCTAAGAGTGGATTCCCCAGACTGCATTAAAAGTGATCTTTAAAGTTTTATTAGCTCTTTAGCAACTGAAGTTTTGAAATTTAGGCCAATTGATATAAAAGCTACATTTTTCAGTATGAAAAGTTTCTATAAAAAACATTATTGGAATAAGCTGCAGAAGCAGATTGGATAGAAAGGAAATTATATGTGTTATATTAGATTACATTCCCTACAATGCAGAAACAGGCCCTTCAGCCCAACCAGTCCACACCAACCCTCTGAAGAGTAACCCACCCAAACCCATTTCCCTCTGACTAATGCACCTAGCACTATGGTCAATTCACCTAATTTGCACATCTTTGGACTGTGAGAGGAAACCCATGCAGACACGGGGAGAACGTGCAAACTCCACACACAGTCGCCTGAGGCTGGAATTGAACCTGGGACCCCGGTGCTGTGAGGCAGCAGTACTAACCAATGAGCTACCGTGCTGCCCTATGCAACGTGACTTTGGTATTTCTCAATAGGCCCATCTTGCTGAAAGTAGGTTGCTGACAATTCTCTCATGTTATCATGAAAAGTAACTCAGATATCTTTATAATATTCCTTGATAATTTTCTGCGGGAGGTTCTATGAATTCTGAGTGATCTCAGATATGTTTAAAAAAAAAGGAATTTAAGGAGTGGGCAGCGTGGAGGGTCAGTGCTGAGGGAGTGGGCACTGACAGCGGATCATTGCTGAGGGAGTGGGCACTGTCGGATGGTCAGTGCTGTGGGAGTGCCGCAATGTCGGAGGGTCAGTGCTGAGGGAGTGGCCACTGCAGGAGGATCAGTGCTGAGGGAGTACATCTGGGGCTTTAAAATACACAAATTCAGCATTCCATCTACTTGTATTGAAAGACCCTAAAGAAAGTCTAAACCTTGGGTAAAAACAGATTAATAGTTAACAGATCAATAAAATAGTTCATAACTCTCAGTAAAGTTGGATCAAAGTGAGTAAAGAGGAATCTAGGAAGTGAATAAAACACAAAAGTAAAGGACTGTCAAATTGAAAAAATAATACCAAGATTAGACAAAGAATTGGCAAAGTTTTAAAAACCAATAAACAATGATAATAAAATGAAGAGGGAACTATAAATTGGGTAGCAAGTAGTTTAAAAATGAACTGTACGGGCTTCTTTAAATATGCTATTGAAAGCAAGAGTGACAGAGTAGTTGTTATGGGGGCTTTAACTTTCCAAATATTTACTGGGAATGCTATAGTTTAAGTACTTTAGATGGGTCAGTTTTAGGAGGGTTTCATGACACAATAAGTAGACAGGCCAAGCGAAACACATTAGATTTGATACTGGGTAATGAACCTGGCTAGGTGTTAGATTTGGAAATAGATGAGCACTTTGGTGATAGTGACCACAATTCGATTATGTTTACTTTAGTAAACTTTAGAAAGGGATAGGTATATATCACAGGGCAGGACTCATAGCTGGAGGAAAGGTGATTACGATGTGATGAGGCAAGATTTTGGACGCATAGGATGGGGAAGAAAACTGCAGGGAATGGGCACAGTTGAAATGTGGACCTTATTCAAGGAACAACGACTGTGTGTCCTTGATAAGTATGTACTGGTCAGGTAGGGAGGAAGTTGTTGAGCAAGGGAGTCTTGGTTTACCAAGGAAGTTGAATCTCTTGTGAAGAGTAAGAAGAAGGCTTATGTTAGGATGAGACGTGAAGGCTCAGTTAGAGGGTATGAGAGTTACAAGTTAGCCAGGAAAGACTGAGAGAGCTAAGAAGAGCCAGGAGGGGACATGAGAAGTCATTGGTGGATAGGATCAAAGAAAAGCTTAAGGCTTTCCAAAGCTATATCAGGAATAAAAGAATGGCTAGAGTAAGATTAGGACCAATCAAGGATAGTAGTGGGATGTTTTACATGGAGTCAGAGGAGATAAAAGAAGCACTAAATGAATAAGTTTTGTCAGGATTCACACAAGTAAAAGACAATGAGGTCGAGGAGAATACTGAGATACTGGCTACTACACTAGATGGGATTGAGGTGCATAAGGAGGAGGTGATAGCAATTCTGGAAAGTGTAAAAATAGATGAGTCCCCTGGGCTAGATGGAATTTATCCTGGGATTCTCTAGGAAGCCAGGGAGGAGATTGCCAAGCCTTTGGCTTTGATCTTTATGCCATCATCATCTACAGGAATAGTGCCAGAAGATTAGAGGATAACAAATGTTGTTCCCTTGTTTACATAGAACATAGAACATAGAACATAGAACAATACAGCACAGAACAGGCCCTTCGGCCCACGATGTTGTGCCGAACTTCTAACCTAGATTAAGTACCCATCCATGTACCTATCCAAATGCCGCTTAAAGGTCGCCAATGATTCCGACTCTACCACTCCCACGGGCAGCGCATTCCATGCCCCCACCACTCTCTGGGTAAAGAACCCACCCCTGACATCTCCCCTATACCTTCCACTTAAATTTATGTCCCCTTGTAACACTCTGTTGTACCCGGGGAAAAAGTTTCTGACTGTCTACTCTATCTATTCCTCTGATCATCTTATAAACCTCTATCAAGTCACCCCTCATCCTTCGCCGTTCCAACGAGAAAAGGCCGAGAACTCTCAACCTATCCTCGTACGACTTCCTCTCCATTCCAGGCAACATCCTGATAAATCTTCTCTGCACCCTCTCCAAAGCTTCCACATCTTTCCTAAAGTGAGGCGACCAGAACTGCACACAGTACTCCAACTGTGGCCTAACCAAAGTCCTGTACAGCTGCAACATCACTTCACGACTCTTGAATTCAATCCCTCTGCTAATGAACGATAATACTCCATAGGCCTTCTTACAAACTCTATCCACCTGAGTGGCAACCTTCAAAGATCTATGTACATAGACCCCAAGATCCCTCTGTTCCTCCACCTGACTAAGAACCCTACCATTAACCCTGTATTCCGCATTCTTATTTGTTCTTCCAAAATGGACAACCTCACACTTGGCAGGGTTGAACTCCATCTGCCACTCCTCAGCCCAGCTCTGCATCATATCTAAGTCCCTCTGCAGCCGACAACAGCCCTCCTCACTGTCCACAACTCCACCTATCTTCGTATCATCTGCAAATTTACTGACCCACCCTTCGACTCCCTCATCTAAGTCATTAATAAAAATTACAAACAGCAGAGGACCCAGAACTGATCCCTGCGGAACTCCACTTGTAACTGGGCTCCAGGCTGAATATTTACCATCTACCACCACTCTCTGCCTTCGACCGGTTAGCCAGTTTTCTATCCAATTGGCCAAATTTCCCTCTAGCCCATGCCTCCTGACTTTCCGCATAAGCCTACCATGGGGAACCTTATCAAATGCCTTACTAAAATCCATGTACACTACATCCACTGCTCTTCCCTCATCCACATGCTTGGTCACCTCCTCGAAGAATTCAATAAGACTTGTAAGGCAAGACCTACCCTTCACAAATCCGTGCTGGCTGTCCCTAATCAAGCAGTGTCTTTCCAGATACTCATAAATCCTATCCCTCAGTACCCTTTCCATTACTTTGCCTACCACAGAAGTAAGACTAACAGGCCTGTAATTCCCGGGGTTATCCCTATTCCCTTTTTTGAACAGGGGCACAACATTCGCTACTCTCCAGTCCCCTGGTACCACCCCCGTTGCCAGTGAAGACGAGAAGATCATTGCCAACGGTACTGCAATTTCCTCTCTTGCTTCCCACATAATCCTAGGATATATCCCGTCAGGCCCGGGGGACTTGTCTATCCTCAAGTTGTTCAAAATGTCCAACACATCTTCCTTCCTAACAGGTATCTCTTCTAGCTTACCAGTCCATTTCACACTCTCCTCTTCTACAATACGGTCCCTCTCGTTCGTAAATACTGAAGAGAAGTACTTGTTCAAGACCTCTCCTATCTCTTCCGACTCAATACACAGTCTCCCACTAATGTCCTTGATCGGACCTACCCTCGTTCTCGTCATTCTCAGGTTTCTCACATACGCATAAAATGCCTTGGGGTTATCCTTGATCCTATCCGCCAATGATTTTTCATGCCCTCTCTTAGCTCTCCTAATCCCTTTCTTCAGGTCCCTTCTGGCTATCCTGTATCCCTCCACTGCTCTGTCTGAATCCTGTTTCCTCAACCTTATGTAAGCCTCCTTCTTCCTCTTTACCAGACATTCAACCTCTCTCGTCAACCAAGGCTCCCTCACACGACCAGGTACATACATATCATGGACACGTCGTATCTGCTCTTTGAAAAAGTTCCACATTTCCACCACATCCTTCCCTGACAGCCTATGCTCCCAACGTATGCTCCTCAAATCCTGCCTTACAGCATCGTAATTTCCCTTCCCCCAATTAGAAGGGGAGTAGAGAAAACCCTGGAAATTATAGACCTGTGAACCTTCCTTCAGTTGTGGGTAAAGTGTTGGAAAGGGTTATAACAGATAGGATTTATAATCATCCAGAGAGGCATAAACTGATTAAGGATAGTCAACACAGTTTAGGGAAGGGTAGGTTGTGCCTCACAAACCTTACTGAATTCTTTGAGAAAGTGGCCAAACAGGTAGATGAGGATAAAGTGGTTGATGTGGTGTATATGGATTTCGGTAAGGCGTTTGATAAGGTTATCCACAGGAGGCTATTGCACAAAATAGAGAGGCGTGGGATGGAGGGTGGTTTAGCAGTTTGGATCAGAAATTGGCTAGCTGAAAGAAGACAGAAAGTGGTGGTTGATGGGAAATATTCATCCTGGAGTTCAGTTACTTGTGGTGTACCGCAAGGATCTGTTAGGTCCACTGTTGTTTGTCATTTATATAAATGATCTGGAAGAGGGAATAGAAGGATAGGTTAGTAAATTGGGGGTTGACAAAAGGTCAGTGGAGTTGTGGGTAGTGATGAAGGATGTTGTAGTTTACAGACAGATACAGATAAATTGCAGAGCTGGGTTGAGAGGTGGCAAATGGAGTTTAATGCGGAAAAATGTGAGGGGATTCACTTTGGAAGGAGTAACAGAAATGCAAAGTACTGGGCTAATGATAAGATTCTTGGTAGTATCGATGAGCAGAGAGATTCTTGAAAGTTGTGAACGAGGTTGACTGGGTTGTTAAGAAGTCAAAATTAGAGTGGTGCTGGAAAAGCACAGCAGGTCAGGCCGCATCCGAGGAGCAGGAAAATCGATGTTTCGGCAGGAGCCCTTCATCAGGATGCCCCAAACATCACTTTTCTTGCTCCTTGGATGCTGCCTGACCTGCTGTGCTTTTCCAGTACCACTCTAATCTTGACTCTAATCTCCAGCATCTGCAATCCTCACTTTCACCTGGGTTGTTAAGAAGGTATATGGTGTCTTAGCTTTTATTGGTAGAGGAACTGAGTTTCAGAATTATGAGATCATGCTGCCGCTGTATAAAAGTCTGGTGCAGCCACGTTTGGAGTATTGTGTACTGTTCTGGTCACTGCATTATAGGAAGGATATGGAAGCTTTGGAAAGGGTTCAGAGGAGATTTACTAGGATGTTGCCTGGTATGGAGGGAAGGTCTTATGAGGAAAGGCTAAGGCACTTGAGGCTGTTTTAGTTAGAGAGGAGAAGGTTGAGAGGTGACCAGAGGATTAGATAGGTTGGACAGTGAGAGCCTTTTTCCTCTGTTGGCGATGGCTAATACGAGGGAACGTAACTTTAAATTGAGGGGTGAGAGATATAGGATAGCTGTCAGAGATAGTTTCTTTACTCAGACAGTAGTAGGGGCGTGGAACACTCTGCCTGCAACAATAGTAGACTCGCCAACTTTAAGGACAGCTCAACATCGAGGACCGAAGGGTCTGTACTGCGCTGTCATGTTCTATGTTGAAAGGATAAGAGCAGACAATGTAAACACAGGCCCCTATAGAGAATGTGGCTGGAGAATTAATTAGGAACCAGTAAATGGCAGACGAATTGAATAAATACTTTCTATCAGTCTTCATAACAGAGACTAGTAGAATTCCTGAAATATTGTATTATCCAGGGAAAAAAAGGAGGAAAGGAAACAAATGCTGTAACTATCACTAGAGAAAAGAATGTCCTTGGGGACTAATGTTAGATTAGATTACAGTGTGGAAATTGGCCCTTTGGCCCAACAAGTCCACACCGACCCGCCGAAGCACAACCCACCCATATACCCTACATTTACCCCTTACCTAACACTACGGGCAATTTAGTACGGCCAATTCACCTGACCTGCACATCTTTGGACTGTGGGAGGAAACCGGAGCATCCGGAGGAAACCCACACAGACACGGGGAGAATGTGCAGACTCCACACAGTCAGTCGCCTGAGTCGGGAATTGAACCCGGGTCTCTGGCGCTGTGAGGCAGCAGTGCTAACCACTGTGCCACCGTGCTGCCCACAAAGTTTGTTACGTCCCCTGGACTTGATGGATTACTTTTTAGTACATCACAAAGATAATAGGTGCACTGGCAGTAATCTTCCAAATAGGTTAAATTTTGGAAAAGTCACAGATGATTGTGTTGTCCAGCTTTGGTCATTTCGACCAAGTTTCTGCATAACCTCATCTTACCCGGGTTTTATACTTGAGATGAACAAAACAGTCTGAGTGAAATTGCAATTCAACACAATTTTATAGACAAATTACACTGAAGATATAAAAGGGGCTGTATGGCCAAATATTATCTAAAACCCTGCTCTGTGATAAAGCTCCTGATTCTTACATTAATGATTCTACCAATCGCAATGTAAAGTCTTTATCACAACCCTTTTCTAAGCCTTACCAGCTATCAGACTAAAATCAGGTTCCACCCATGCAGTTGAACTTGGCCAGGCTGTGTAGTTGGCACTGATGCATTCAGCAAAGATTGATCTTGCACTTGGTTATCTCCCTCTCCAGGGAGTAGAATGACATTATAGGCCAGGTAGAGTCTTCACTGAGAGAATGGCCACCGGGTGACCCTTCTTTACCCTCCCTGCCGCATTCTTCCAGAATCTTCTCTTGCCCTTAGCCAATTGATCTTCCAAGGTCACGGCATCCAATGGGATCCCCTTTGTCATGGGGTAAACACTGGGGATACCCTTACTGATGTGTCAAGGGCACACTCCCCTCTCCATACATGGTCATAAATGGGAGTCTGGGACACTAGTGAATCACCTCACCATACATGAATACACAAACCAGCCTCACTTTCCACAACAATTCTGGGTTTGTCCTTGTTTTGAGTTCTGAAGAAGAGTCACTAGACTCAAAACATAAACTTTGATTTTTCTCCACAGTTGCTGCCAGACCTGCTGAGTTTTTACAACTGTTTTTGTTCTTATCTTTGTCTTGTGGAAGCATTGTGTTTCACCTATCTTAAGTCCCATCAGGCCTGGCTGTACAAAGGTTGCCAATTCTAGTTTTGGGCCGAGCCATTCAGGCCCTAGGCTATTTGGCCACAATTGGAAAACTGCCAATTCAAAAAGAGAAGGCAAAAAAATACAAGTAACCATTGGCCAGTTAGCTTGATATCTGATATTGGTAAAATGTTCAAGTCTATTATAAAGGATGTAATAGAAGACCATTGAGAAACATAATATCATGAAGCAGAATCAGCATGAGTCCTCAAAAGGGGAAATCATGCTGAACAAATTTGAATTTTGTGGTAGTAACTGTCGTGATTGTAATGTAGTCAGCCAAGTGGATCTCAGAATAGGAGTTTGCTAATTATTCCAGATTACCAGCCCCAATCAGGGGGCCCTGACTGATAGATAAGCAGAAGTGTCAAAGGGTTTGTTAACTCTGAGGAAACTGGATCAGTATCAAGGACTGTCTATGCGTAAATAAAAGGTGACTTAGTGTTGGGAATGGACAGAATTTCTGACATTGTATTTTGTACATATTAATTAAAAAAAGTTGACAAACAAAGCAGCAGTTCACAAAAAAACTTCGCTATATACAGGGGAAAGGGCAGCAAAACCAAACTCCAAACCCCACCATTCAATGTGTCGGCGTTTCAGATGAGGCACTTTCAGTCAAAGATAACAGTAACAAACAAAGACAAGACAGTGTAATCAAATTAGAAACTGTACATAGAACACAGACCCAATATAGCTTAAAAAAACCTGACACCAATCCGCACCACATGCTGTCTAACTGTCCTTGGCTAGCCTTCCAGTCTCTGGCCACTCTGCATACTGACTGACCCTCCCCAAGGCCACATTCCTCCAGACTGGTCATCGACCACCCAGCTTCCAGTGTACTGACCGGACTACTGTGGGTCACATTCCTAAGAGCTGGCCTTCTAGTCTCTGGCCATCTTGCGTACTGACCGATCCTCCCTAGCCCGCCTTCCTCTGGCACAGTCGGCTAACAGCTCCCGGTCACCCCATGGACCAACTGAACCACACCCTGCCGTGTTTTCCTACAGTCGGGCTGTCGGCGTCCCAGCTCCCAGCTGCCTGACGTACTGACTGACCCTTTCTCATGGCCAGCATTCCTACGGACCCGCCATCGGCCGTCCAGCTCCCAGCCTCCCTGAGTACTGACTGCGGCTGCCCTACTCCCTCCGTACCTGGTGCCCAAAGATCAGGAGCATGGGACTGAAGTGCAACCAAAAACAGAAGATCTTTAAGAAAATCAAAAAGGGAGTGCAAACATCCACGCTCAATATTTACATGGTCCATGGACTCTATAGCACCACAGAACAAGCAGTTGGGCTGGGAGTCCTTGAACCATCGCAATCTGCTGTGTGCAGCACCCTCCACACCAAATTCCTGAGAGAAAGGGAGAGGACTCCCACGTAGAGAGCCCTCTACTGGGGATCGCTCCCCTGTCTGGTGGTAAATGGGCACACCAAGGCATGTCTAGGCAGTGGATGAGGGAGAAGAGGTGGATGGTGTGCAGCAGCAGTTGATGGGAGCGTCCACCGTTTTACATCCCTGAAGGGGACAAAACTAAAGCTTCAGAGGCAGCTCATGGGGATGCTCCTGTTTATTTTTTTTTTCGAGGCAGCAGCAGCAGTGGTAGCAGGCTCCAGACAGCAGCAGTGGAAACAGGCCCCACACTCCTGTTTATTTTTTTTCTTTTGCTGCCTGAACTGCTGTGCTCTTCCAGCACCACAAATCCACCACCTGCACTTCTCCTGATTAATTTTTTTTCTTTTTTTTTAAATTAACCCCCACACTACCACCTCAGTGCGGTAGTGCTTATTTTATCCCCAGCACCCATGGTGTGTGTGTATAGGTGTGAGACACAGTGAAAGACACAAAATGCACAAATCTTTATTCAATTTCCACCACCAGGAAGATCGGAAAACACCCGGGTCACACTCCTGTTTATTTATTTTTTTCTTTTTTTTTCCTTTGTTTTTCTTTTTTAGAGAAAGAGATCTCACTGGCTTTTTTTTTTAGATTAGATTACTTACAGGCCCTTCGGCCCAACAAGTCCACACCGACCTGCCGAAGCGCAACCCACCCATACCCCGACATTTACTCCTTACCTAACACTACGGGCAATTTAGCATGGCCAATTCACCTGACCTGCACATCTTTGGACTGTGGGAGGAAACCGGAGCACCCGGAGGAAACCCACGCAGACACGGGGAGAATGTGCAAACTCCACACAGTCAGTCGCCTGAGTCGGGAAATGAACCCGGGTCTCTGGCGCTGTGAGGCAGCAGTGCTAACCACTGTGCCGCACTCCTGTTTATATCTATCAGCCAGGGGTCCCTGATTGGACCAGATTAATAGCCCCAATCAGAGAAGCTGTCCACATGGCTGACCTCATTTCAATCACTACAAGAGCAAGCAAGATAGATTAAGGGGAGCCTTTAGAGAATCTGTAGTTAATCATTTGTCACAGGCTTCAGTGCTGGGGCCACAATTATTTATGGTAGATATTAATGACTTAAATCAGTGAATGTACTCTAGCTAAGTTTGTGAATGGCACAAGAGTAGATTGGTAGGCAAGTGGTGAGTATGATTCTATAGAGGGTTGTAAGCAGATTAATTGAGAGGGGGGAAATCACAGTTTGGGTAAGAAGCAGTAAAGTGGAGTTGAGGATGGGAGATCAGATCTGCCATAATTTTGTTGAATTGTGGAACAAATTCATTGGGATAAATGACCTACTTCTGATTGTACATCTTATGGTCTAGTAAGCAGAATAAATCAGAAGTGACTTTGGATCAGTTTGGAAAAACAGTGCAGTTGAGACGTTTGATTGAAAAGTTAAACCAAATTGTGCATTTTGGTGTTAGTTATGATGCATTGGTTTGAGTACGATGATGAAACAGACCATTGCTGAGAAAATCTTGACACCAAATGCAACACTAAAGAAATTATGTTCAGAAAAATGTACACTCGTATTTATAGCCTTGACTAACATTGAAGAGTGAAGCTAGACATTTTCAGTAATGCTTTGTTTTCCCGTCTCCAGTTGGATGTTTGAGTAGTTAATGAACATACAAACAAGGAACAAGAGTAGGCCACGTGACTCTTTGAGCCTGTTCCATTGTTCGATAAGATCACGGCTGGTCTGATTTTAACCTCAACTCTACGTTCCTAAAAACCCCCAAGAGTACATCAAGCTGCACTGCCTGCAACAGCAGTAAACTCACCAACTTTAAGGGCATTTAAATGGTCATTGGATAGACATACGGATGAGAATGGAATAGTGTAGGTTAGATGGGCTTCTGATTGGTTCTACAGGTCAGTGCAACATGGAGGAACGAAGGATCTGTAATGCGCTGTAATGTTCTATGTTCTATAGTTTCCTTAGTGGGAGAGGATGATAAATGCTGTTCATTGGATTGGGAAGGCTAGAAAATAACAAAGATAGTTTAATATGCTTTTCTGTATAAACATTGGTGCTATTGGAAACTATAGATACAGGGTGTTTGTATTTGAAAAGAAATTTAATCCAAGGATCTTGTGTCACAGTGGAAGTATGGGCTGTGCTGGGTTAAAGTTCCACCTTCCCTGGAGGTATGTCGGAACGTCTCCAAACAAGTTGAATTTTTTTTTTGAAGGAATGGTACCAAGGAATGATATGAGCTATGTGGTAGTTTATTCAATAAACTCTATCACAGGGAAAAGAAAGTCTAAGTCATCTCCAGACTCAGATCCAAGTTAACGTTTCCTGGTTCTTAATGCTGGAATCTTATGGCAATTTTTATTTCTGAAGGTGTCATCATGTGACCTATCATTTTGAATGACCCTAACTTCAAAATTTATTTCAATCTATACTACAGTATTCAAACAGGAAATGTAATTTAATTTTATAACTGTGTAGTAGTTGCTGGATTGAAAGATTTACATGAATGTATTTGATATTAATCATAGGTTAACTGGACAACAATGGCCCAAGATACCAAACCCTGCAAACAGCACCCTTGCTAACTGGACCCCAGGGAGGAAAGCCCAGGTAAATACATTCATGCCACAGTATCTAATATCATGCAGTGACTGAAATTCTGAAGATAATTGTCCAGCTCCCTCCTGACAACCCCATCCTTTCCATTACTCCTCTTTATCTGAATTACTTCCCACCACCTCCTCTCTTGGCAATTAAAAGATGGGAAAATTGAAAATGTTCATGAGGTAAGTACACTAGTATGTAAATTAATTTAAAAATATTATTCGCATAGAACAGTTTCAGGTGAGTGCAAGTTTCAGCAAAGTACAAGGGAATTTCAGTGATTGTGGAAATTCAGTGAGGTCATTGTAAAAGAATTTGTTTGATATATAACAAATACTTTTAAATAATTAAATTGGAGCTGTGGGGTAAGTTACATTAATGCAGTAAAACTTCAACATAACTGTAATAAATGAAAGATTATTACAGTACCTACATTGAAATGGAAAATAAAAACATTCTTCTAAACTCCAAAACTTCATTAGTAAAATAACATACAATGGAAATGACAGACCAGATGATTTGTTGCCGTTATATGATGGGCATATTCATAATGACCACATTTTCAATGAATGTCTGTATTTTGACAAGCTTCACCTCACTTCTAATGAGCTGTAGTCTGTGCTTTGGATGCTGCAGTGCACCAGAGAGGAGGAAGACTACTATTTGTTCCAAGAGGTATGAAGGGGGTCAGAAAATTAAACAAATTTGATACTTATTGGAATTTAGAAGAATAGGAGGTGATGTTATTGAAACATGAAAGATTCTGAGAGAATTTGACATGGTACATAGCCATTTAAAATTCAGGTGGAGAGAAGGTTAAAGTAGCGGGTATAACTGGGGTGAATGACTTTGACGAGCAGGTAGTCACCCAACACTTGTCGCTTACTGGTCTTGTACTAGTTATCCATTAAAACCTGCTAGACCACCAACTTAGCATGGACCACCCCCATAGAAGCACAGTGGGATAATTTAATTGGAAGTTTATTGTCATGTGTATTCAATATAAAATACAGTGAAAAGGTTCGTACCGTTGCGATGAACTGGTGCCATAAGATACTTAAGTGGACATTCAACAGGCCTATAGACTGGGATGGTGTCTCCACTGCCCCCTGCAAAATAGAAAATAGTCAGAGTGGGCACAGTGGCATAGTGGTTAGCACTGCTGCCTCACAGCGCCAGAGACCCGGGTTCAATTCCCGCCTCAGGCGACTGACTGTGTGGAGTTTGCACGTTCTCCCCGTGTCTGCGTGGGTTTCCTCCGGGTGCTCCAGTTTCCTCCCACAGTCCAAAGATGTGCAGGGTCAGGTGAATTGGCCATACTAAATTGCCCGTAGTGTTAGGTAAAGGGTAAATGTGGGGGTATGGGTGGGTTTCGCATCGGCGGGTCGGTGTGGACTTGTTGGGCCGAAGGGCCTGTTTCCACACTGTAATGTAATCTAATCTAATCTAAAAAAAAAATGGGCAGTAGAATACTCTGGTATTGTTGGATAACAGTATAACATTTTGAAAGGGTTAATACTGAGGAGTGCCTTACATACCACTGACTATACTGATGTCATACAGACATAGTGAGAGGAAAGCTTAAGATCTCAAAGGAGTATGACCAACTATTCAGCTCCTCGCCGCACTCTGAGACAGCAAAATAATAATCTTCAGTGTCTCATGCGAATAGAGAAAAAGCTGGATAAGATAGATGATTGCATGGCTGGAAAGATAGTGCATGAGGGAAGGCCTTAGATTCCTGGGATGCAGAGGCTGATTCTGGGAAGAATGACATCTTTACAAGCTGATGGGTTGCACCTGAAGAAAGCTGAGCGTGAGGTCCTAATGAGATCTTTGCTATTGCCATGGCCAGGGTTTTAAATGAAATTGTCAGAGCTTGCAAAATACTTAGGGATACAGTTGTCACTAGTTTAGGAATGATAAGTTGACAAGTGATGTTGGACTAAGGGAGAAAGAAAGAGAATCAAAAGCAGAGTTAATGTTCATATCTGTTAATGCATGAAGTATAGTAACTACGTTTTTTGGAGGGGGGGGTGGGAACATTTACAGATGCAAATTGTAATGTGCAATTATGATGTTGTGGCACTGATGTAGATCTGCTTCAAGGAAGAACAGGATTGCATGTAAATATTCCTGGGAATCAATTGTTCAGGAAAGATAGAAAAGGAGATAAAGGAAAAGTAGCAGAATTGGTTAAGGAGATGTGCAGTGCTGGAGAACAAGGATGTCTCAAGGACAGTGTCAATTTGGGTAGAGTTACAGAATAGAAAGAGTGCAATTTTTATCTACCTTTAATAAATTGTTGTCACTTAAAAGTGACAAGGTAGCACGACTGGATAAGATGCATCAAAGGATTTTGAAGGAAATGAGGGGGTGCTGGCCACTATCTTTCAGTCCTCCCTGCATTTTGGGAGGTGCTGGAAGACTGCATATTGCAAACTTTAGATCCCCTCTCATCTCATTGAAATTAGCCCTCTTCTAGTTTAGAAATTTTACTTCAAACAAAGAACATTTGTAGCCCAGGAACAGGCCCTTCAGCCCTCCAAGTCTGAGCCAATCCAAATGTACTGTTTAAATCTGTCGGTCAGTTCCTAAGCATCTGTATCCCTCTACTCCCCACCTACTCATGCATTTATCCAGACAAATCTTAAATGAATCTACCGTGCTTGCCTCTACCACCTCTGCTGGCAACACGTTCCAAATGCCCACCAGCCTCTGTGTGAAGTACTTGCTGTGTGTATCCCCCTTAATCTTTCCACTTCTCACCTTGAAAGCGTGACCTCTCATTATTGAATCCTTCACCCTGGGAAAAAAGCTTGTCTTTATCCATTCTGCCTATACCCTTCATGATTTTATAAGCCTCAATCAGATCCCCCCTCAATCTCCTTTTTTCTAATGAAAATAAACCTAATCTACTCAACCTTTCTTCATAGCTAGCACATTCCATGCCAGGCAAACCTTCTCTGCACCCTCTCCAAAGTGTCCACATCCTTCTGGTAATGTGGCGACCAGAACTGTACACAGAGTTCTAAATGCGGCCGAACCAATGTCTTGTATAATTTTAACATGACTTGCCCGCTCTTATACTCAATACCCCGTCCAATGAAGGCAAGCATACTATATGTCTTCTTGACCACTCTATCCACCTATGCAGCAACCTTCAGGGTACACTGGACCTGCACTCCCAGATCTTTCTGCCCATCAACTTTGCCCAAGGCTCTTCCGTTCATCGTATAATTCGCTCTAGAATTAGACTTGCCTAAATGCATCACCTCACATTTGTCTGGATTGAAAATGATCTGCCACGTTTACGCCCAACTGTCCAGTCTATATATATCCTCCTGTATTCTCTGACAGTCCCTTATGCTTTCTGCTACTCCACCAATCTTTGTGTCATCAGTAAACTTGCTGATCATACCAACAGTGCCCTCTTCCAGATTATTTATGTATATCACAAACAACAGTGGCCCCAACACTGACCCCTGTGGAACACCACTGGTCACTTTCTCCATTTCGAGAAACTCCCTACAACTACTACTCTCTGTCTCCTGTTGCTCAACCAGTTCTTTATCCACCTAGCTAGAACACCCTGCACACCAAATGACTTCACTTTCTCCATGAGTCTACCATGGAGAACCTTATCAAATGCCTTACTAAAGTCCATGTATATGACATCAACAGCCCTTCCTTCATCTATCAACTTGGTCACTTCCTCAAAGAACTCTATTAAGTTGGTAAGGCACAATTTCCCCCGCACAAAACCATGTTGCCAATCTCTGATAAGTCCATTGTTTTCCAAATATAAATAGATCCTATCCCTCAGTCCCTTCTCCAGCAACTTTCCTACCACTGACGTCAGGCTCATTGGTCTGTAGTAACCCGGAATATCCCTACTACCCTTCTTGTACAGGGGGACAACATGAGCAACCCTCCAGTCCTCCGGAAACTTACCTGTGTTTAAGGATGCCACAAAGATATTTGTCAGGGCACCAGCTATTTCAGCAACCTGGGATAGATCCCATCTGGTCCTGGGGATTTGTCCACCTTAATAACCTCTAGCCTACCCAACACATCTTCCCTACTTATGTCAACGTGATCCAGACTAATCAACTTTCTATCTCTAATCTCAACATTCATCATATTCCTCTCCTCAGTGAACACTGATGCTAGGTAATCATTCAGAATCTCACCCAGGTTATTCATTACTCTTCTCCATTGCAAATATAATCATCGTGGTAAGATGATTGCCATTACCCAAGTGATTTTCCACACTTAGTTCATTTGGTCCTCCTCATTCCCCAGCACCTGAATCCAAAAAGAAATTAAATAAATTCTTGAGGGTAATTAATTTTCTGCAGAATGGGAGAATGGGGGCTGAATGGATTGTCCTGCAGAGATTCAGCATGAACTCTGAAAATCTTAGACTCAATGTTTATGTGACTATGACAAGTTGGATTTTTGAATGTTTTTTCATTGGAGCATGGTTTGTTTTGCTACTAGGGCTTGGAGTACTTGGGCTTGAATTTTCGCTTTGGGATGGAGGCAAGGAAAGTTCTCTCCTCTGAATCAGCCATTTTTAAAAATCAAGTTCAATGTTGGATTTTCAGTCTAATTATGGGGGAAATTGGGTTGGATTAGAAATCAAAGGTAAATTTGAACAACTAAGGAGGATGCTGGGCATGGATTAAAAATAAAGAAAGTGCTGGAGAAACTCAGTAGGTCCATCTTTTAAATCTGATATAGTTCCAAATGATAGAATTGTGGTTAGATATTGAACTCAGAGTATTAACTCTGTTTCTCTCACCACAGATACTGCTGGATCTGTTGAGTTTCTCCAGCTATTCTGTTATATTTCAGATCTTTCACATCTGCAGTATTTATTTGTGTTTTCTTGCTAGGTATAGAGGTTGCCTTATGATATGTGGCTAAAATTTGAAGATAATGAATTAAAATACACACATTACCTCATACACTTCACTCACCCCCATTGCCCTTCATTACCCCATGCCAATCTAATGGCAACTGATGAGCCCTCCCAACCCTTTGGCTTTCCATCTACCTTGCCAACTCATCTGCTATCCTGAATGGGAAGATTACAGAACCCATACCAAGATATGATAAATTATTAAATACATTTCTAGATGTCATTTGCAGACATCTTTGTAAAAACATTCTCTTTCAAAAAAGCCTATTTGCAAACCCATCAGTAAATAAAACCTTTTAACAACATAAGGTTGTTACGTTGCAACCTTGAATGCATTCAAGTGTACAATTCCTTAAAATAGCAAATATTGAAATTCATAACAGTCTATAACTGCTTGTAGTTGTTAATCAAATTGGAATGACAGACTCTGTTGTGTGGTAAGGCATGGTTGTAAAAAACATCAGTGTTAAACCAGTAATTGTAAATGTCAACAACGTGAAATAGCAGAATTTTTAAACACAAGATATTTCTTTTTAAAGAAGCAGGACTTTTTTAAATGAGTAGGACTTTTAAATGCTTAACAGCTCCTTTTGACATGTGATTTTGATACATCCTCTGAACACATATGACAGGTCCTTTTGATAGGCCCCTAAGGTCCTATTGTCAGTTTTGACATGATTTTTGTCATGTTTGTTGACATGTGCATGACATTAATAGCCACATATACTGTTTGCATACATTTCTGTCTACTTTTAACAATTTTAGCACCAACGTTTCCTCCCTCATACACATCCGAAGAACATTTTGCCACTCCAAAGAGATACCCTAGCTATAGAAATGAACCAACAAAGATCAAGCATTGTATTATCAGGCTTCACTCTATGGAAACCAAAGTTCCACCTCAGTAAAGTTCCACCCTGTGAAATTGGGAATTACCCTGTTGGGGCAGGAAGATTTTGGAAGCTTCTGTACTTTTCACTAAGATGGAGAAAGTCAGAGCAAAAATCTAAGCCTTTGAGTTCAGTAAAAAGTGATTCAGGAGCAAGCTGACTTTAGAATCTGTTTTTGTCTCTTTTTTCTTGCTTTTCATTGCTAAGTTAAACTTAAATGTCATACCATGATTATAGAAGTTGACAAGCAGAATATTAGAAAAACAAAATCAGTCCTGAGAAAAGTAAGGTAATGCATTTGGAAAGAAGAAAGAACTCAAGGAAATGTACAGTTACGGGATAGTTATTTTTATTTCACCGTGACATAAAATGTAAGAGCAGAGTTGTTACACTACAACTGTACAAGTCTCTTGATTGGACAGAATTGCAGTACTACATATACTTCTGGGGGCAGGAAGGCTGCTGCCCTCAGAATGTCCTTAATTGACATTAGAGCCAGAAACTCTCGTCACATGTACGTGTATGCCAACAGAACAATTGACCACATGGAGAAAGTTAGATTAGACTGGTACTTTTTTTTACACTGGACACATGGATCCATGGCCTGCATGTTTTCTGTAAACCTTTGATGTTTTGAAACTTTTATGTATATAATTTCCAGTTTGGATCTTCTTCAAATAAAATATTCTATTATATGACCAAAAACAAAGCCCAGCTGCAGAGTTGTATTGGATTCTGGATTTGGCTGGAAACAGACCTTTCGGTCCAACCAGTCCATGCCGACCATAATCCCAAACTAAACTAGTTCCACTGCCTGTGCTTGGCCAATATCCCTCCAAACAATTCTTCTTCATGTATTTATCTAAATGTTGTTTAAACATTGTAATTGTACCTGCACTCACCATTTCCTCTGGACGTTCATTCTACCTATGAACCATTCTGTGTAAACAAAATGCCTGTCGTAACTTTTTAAAATCTTTCTCTTCTCACCTTAAATATGCTTCCTAGCCTTGAAATCCCCCAACCTTGGGAAAAGGTACCATCTTATCTATATCCCTCATGATTTTATAAACCTCCATAAGGTCATCACTCAATCTCCTATGCTCCAGTGAAAAAAAGTCCCAGTCTATCCAGCCTCTCTTTATAACTCAAAACCTCCATTCCTGGCAAGTTTGTGATAAATCTCATCTGAACCCTCTCCAGCTTAATAATTTCCTTTGTGTAACAGGGTGATCAGAACTTGACACAGTACTCTAAAAGAGGCCTCACCAACATCCTGCACAACCTTAACATAATGTCCCAACTCCCATACTCAAAGGTCTCTATACATGATGGAAATGTGTTGCTGGAAAAGCGCAGCAGGTCAGGCAGCATCTAGGGAACAGGAGAATCGACGTTTCGGGCATTAGCCCTTCTTCAGGCCTGAAGAAGGGCTAATGCCCGAAACGTCGATTCTCCTGTTCCCTAGATGCTGCCTGACCTGCTGCGCTTTTCCAGCAACACATTTCCATCTCTGATCTCCAGCATCTGCAGACCTCACTTTCTTCTCTATACATGATGCAAACTTCAATCAATTATGTACCGAACCCCTACTTCTCTTTGTTCTACAACACAGCTCAAGACTCAACTCCTATTGTTTGTTTTACCAAAATGCAATACATCACATTTAGTCAAAGTAAACTCCATCTGTCACTCTTCAGCCCATTGACTGAATTGATCAAGGCCTTAGCGAGTTTTGAGAAGATTTGTAACTCAGGTTGAGGTTCTGGATGTAAGTTTGCTCACTGAGCTGGATGGTTCGTTTTCAGATGTTTCATCACAATTTCAGGAATAAAAGAATGACTAGGGTAAGAATAGGTCCAGTCAAGGATGGTAGTGGGAAGTTGCGTGTGGAGGCTGAAGAGATTGGGGAGACACTGAATGAGTACTTTTCGTCAGTATTCAATCAGGAACAGGACATTGTTGTCAATGTGAATACTGAGTCACAATTAAGTAGAATGGATGGCTTTGAGGTATGTAGAGAAGAGGTGTTGGAAATTCTGGAAAGGGTGAAAATAGATAAGTCCCCTGGGCCTGATGGCATTTATCTGAGGATTCTCTGGGAATCAAGGGAGGAGATTGCAGAGCCATTGGCCTTGATTTTTATGTCCTCGTTGTCTACAGGAGTAGTGTCAGAAGATTGGAGGCTAGCAAATGTGGTTCCCTTGTTCAAAAAGGGGAGTAGGGATAACCCTAGTAACTATAGGCCGGTGAGTCTCACTTCTGTTGTGGGCAAAATCTTAGAGAGAATTGTAAGGGATAGGATTTATGAACATCTGGATAGGAATAATGTGATCAAGGATAGTCAGCATGGTTTTGTGAAGGGCAGGTCGTGCCTCACAAACCTTATTGAATTCTTTGAGAAGGTGACTAAGGACGTGGACGAGGGGAAAGCGGTAGATGTGGTGTATATGGATTTTAGTAAGGCATTTGATAAGGTTCCCCATGGTAGACTACTGCAAAAAATACGGAGGTGTGGCATTGAGGGTGAGTTGGAGGTTTGGATTAGGAGTTGGCTGGCTGGAAGAAGACAGAGGGTAGTAGTTGATGGCAAAGGTTCATCTTGGAGTGCTGTCACTAGCGGTGTTCCACAAGGATCTGTTTTGGGACCATTGCTGTTTGTCATTTTTATAAATGACCTGGAGGAGGGGTTAGAAGGTTGGGTGAGCAAGTTTGCGGATGATACGAAAGTCGGAGGAGTTGTAGACAGTGAGGAAGGACGTGGCAGGTTACAGCGGGATATAGATAAGCTGCAGAACTGGGCAGAAAGGTGGCAAATGGAGTTCAATGTAGCTAAGTGTGAGGTGATTCACTTTGGTAAGAGTAACAAAAAAATGGGGTACTGGGCTAATGGACGGATACTTGGTAGTGTGGATGAGCAGAGGGATCTTGGTGTCCATGTACACAGATCTTTGAAAGTTGCCACCCAGGTAAATAGTGTGGTGAAGAAAGCATATGGCGTACTGGCTTTTATTGGTAGAGGAATTGAGTTCCGGAGTACTGAGGTCATGCTGCAGTTGTATAAGACTCTGGTGTGGCCGCATCTGGAGTATTGTGTGCAGTTTTGGTCGCCATACTATAGGAAGGATGTGGAGGCACTGGAACAGGTACAGAGGAGGTTTGCCAGGATGTTGCCTGGTATGGTAGAAAGATCGTATGAGGAAAGGCTGAGGCACTTGGGGTTGTTTTCATTGGAGAAAAGAAGGTTTAGGGGTGACTTGATAGAGGTGTACAAGTTGATTAGGGGTTTAGATAGGGTCGACAGTGAGAATCTTTTTCCACGTATGGAGTCAGCTATTACAAGGGGGCATAGCTTTAAATTAAGGGGTGGTAGGTATAGGACAGATGTTAGGGGTAGATTCTTTACTCAGCGAGTCGTGAGTTCATGGAATGCCCTGCCAGTAGCAGTGGTGGACTCTCCCTCATTATGGGCATTTAAGCGGGCATTGGATAGGCATATGGAGGATAGTGGGCTAGTGTAGGTTAGGTGGGCTTGGATCGGCGCAACATCGAGGGCCAAAGGGGCTGTACTGCGCAGTATTCTTCTATGTTCTATGTTCTATGTTCTATGTTCGAATACTCGGTAACATCATCAATAAGCTTCCGGTGAAGCACTGGTGTAATGACCCACTTTCAATTTATGTGTTTGGGTTACCTTGGTTTGGTGATGACATCACTGGCACAAATAAACCTAAACACATAAATAGAATGTGGGTCACAATACCAATGCTTCACCGGAGCCTCACTGATGATGTTACTTAGTATGGTGACGAAACATCTGAAACTGAACTTTCCAGCTCAGCGAGCAAACTTAAACCCTGATCAAGGCCTCTTTGCAATGTTACCTAACCTCCTTCACTATCCACTGTATCACCAATTTTGGTGTCACCTGCAAACTAACTAATCATGTGGCACTGTGGTTAGCACTGCTTTCTTACAATGCCAGGGAATTGGGTTTGATTCCACACTGTCTGTGTGGAGTTTGCACATGTTCTCTGTGTCTGTATACGTTTCCCCTGGGTGCTTTGATTTTCTCCCACAGTCCAAAGATGTGTAGGTTTGGTGTATTGGCTATGGTAAATTGCCCACAGTACCTGAGGTTGTGCAGGCTAGGTTGGTCAGCTGTGGGAATTACAGTGGTGGTGGTGGGGGGGTGGAGAGTCTGGTTGGGATGCTCTTCAGAGGGTTGATGGGCTGAATGGCCTGCTTCAACACCATAGGGATTCTATGATGCCTTCTGTATTCTCAGTTCTGATCTATTGTTGAGCATTATGTTGCTTCAGTGCTGCTAGCTCCAGTTCTCCTTAATCTTGTCCTGATGTTTTGTGAATGCTGGTTACCTTTATGTAATAGAACACCAAGGAGGGCAGCTGGAGTTGTCGAATGGACTGTTTCTTAAGGAAAGGGAAAGGAGTCCACTCAGAAAAAGGACCAGACAAGTAAATTTTCCTCAAGTAGATGCAATTTCATGTAAATATTGTGCCTTCCTTATTCAACCATAATTTTCTTAATAATTATGATGCCCTGATACCAGTGAAATAGTGAATCCATTCTTTATGGTCTTTAGGCAACCTGTGTGTTCAAATCTCTTGTTACAGTCATGGCATTAGGTTGTTATTGTCAGCATAACTCATCACATTAAGTCTAGTTACATTTGGAACCGTATCTTAACAAGATAGACAGGGTAGATGCAGGTAGGATGTTTCCCCTGATTGAGGAGTCCAGAACTTGGGGATATAATTTAAAAATATAGGGGGGATTCGCTTAGGTCTGGCATGTAGTGTTAATTTTACTCAATTGCTTGTGAACCTTTGGAAATTTCTGAACTTCCGCAGCCCTCAGTGGGAGATAATTTCACACATTAAAGGTTATAGTCTGGTTAATAATGGGTCTTGATTTCTAGTTTAGTTTGGACTCTCAGATGTTTCTTATTTCTGATGCACTCAAATGATAGTTTTTCTTTTAGGGTTAATGTCTAGCTTCTTCATTTCTTTCCCAATATCAGAATGAATGTCCAACTTTCTTTGGTTTCAATACCAGATTCTGATCATTGTTCATGACTAGGTTTCAGTTATCTGTTATTGTTTTGAGATAGGCTATGGTTTAAGTAAGGATGCTCAGTTTAGATTCAAGCTGAAAATACCGCTTGTTAGTATTAGAGTTCCATCTCAATACAAGTGAGAGATTTCTTGTTACACCGTTTATACACGCCTTTCTGTCAGGTTTTTTGGTGTTCTCCATGTCCAAAGATGTGCAAATTAAATGGATTGGCTATTCTAAATTGCCCTGTAGTGTCCAGGGGTGAACAGGTTATGTGGGTTAGCCATGGTGTGTACAGAGTTACCGGTATATGCTGTGAAGCATGTCTGGTCGGGATGCTCCTCAGAGGGTTAGTACATACCTGATGTGCCGAATGGCACCTTTCTGCAATGTAGGGATTCTATGATTTTGTAATTTTATGAGCTTTAGGAATAGACGGGAGTGGATTTAATTTTGAAAAGTCTTTCAAAGCTGATCAGGAGAAAGCGAGGTCTGCAGATGCTGGAGATCAAAGTTGAAACTTTATTGCTGGAACAGCACAGCAGGTCAGGCAGCATCCAGGGAACAGGAGATTCGACGTTTCGGGCACAGGCCCTTCTTCATTCCTGAAGAAGGGCCTGTGCCCGAAACGTCGAATCTCCTGTTCCCTGGATGCTGCCTGACCTGCTGTGCTGTTCCAGCAATAAAGTTTCAACTTTCAAAGCTGATCCACAACCAACGGATGAGATCTAAGCTCAGCAGACCTACCACAAGTAGTCTGAATGGTGATGGACAATTAAACAACTTGTTGGAGGTGGGGGTTCCACAAATATCCTCATCCTCAATTGGGGTGCGAATGGTGGTGTTGCACAGCATTTGAGTACAAAAGATTAGGCTGAAATATTTGCAACATTCTTCAGCCATAAATGCCGAGTGGGTGATCCATTTCGGTCTCCTGTAGAGATCCCCAGCATCACAGATGCCAGTCTTCAGCCAATTCGATTCATTCCATGTGATATCAAGAAATGCTGGAGGCTTTGTATCCTGCAAAGCCCTGACAACGTTCTGGCAATTGATCTGAAGACCTGAGCTCCAGAACTTGCCACGTCTCTCGCCAAGCTGATCCAGTACTGCGAGTGGAAAATGAGGACTGCAGTTGCTGGAGATCAGAGTCGAGAGTGTGGTGCTGGAAAAGCACAGCAGTTCTGGCAGAATCTGAGAAGCAAGAGAATCGATGTTTTGGGCAAGAGCCCTTCATCAGCAATGAGGCTGTGAGTCGAGGGGGTGAAGAGATAAATAGGAGGGGTGGGAGTGGGGTAGGATGAAGGTAGCTGAGAGCACGATAGGTAGATGAAGGTAGGTGTATGATGATGGGTCGAAAAGGAGGGTGGAATGGAGAGGTGGGAAGGAAAATAGACAGGTAGGACAGATTATGAGGGTGGCGCTGAGTTGGAAGTTTGGAACTGGGATAAGGTGGGGGTGAGGGGAAATGAGGAAACTAGTGAAATTCTTATTGATGCCATGGGATTGGAGGGTCCCAAGGCAGAAGATAAGGCATCCGTCCTCCAGGTGTTGGGTGTTTAGGGAGTTGCAATGGAAGAGGCCCAGGACCTGCATGTCCTTTGGGGAGTGGGAGGGGGAGTTGAAATGTTTGGCCATGTGGCGGCGTAGTTGGTTGGTGCAGGTGTCTCCGAAGTGCTCTGTGAGTGGGCGTCCAGTCTCCCTAGTGTAGAGGAGACCGCATCAGGAGCAGCAGACACAGAAAATGACATGTGTGGAAGTGCAGATAAAATTCTGATGGATTGGGAGGCTCCTTTGGGGCCTTGGTTGGAGGTGAGTGGGGAGGTATGGATGCAGATTTTGCATTTCCTGGGGTGGCTGGGGAAGGTGCCGGGAGGGGAGAGTTGTTCGGTGGAGGGTGTGGGCCTGACAAGGGAATCACGGAGGGAACAGTCTTTACAGAAAGTGGATGGGGTGGGAAGGGAAATATATATCTGGTGGTGGGGTTCATTTGTAGGTAGCGGAAATGGTAGAGGATGATGCAAAGTATGCAGAGGTCGATGGGGTGGAAGCTGAGGACCAGTGGTGTTCTGTCCTTGTTGCAGTTGGAGGGTCAGGTTCTAGAGCGGAGGTGTGGGGAATGGATGAGATATGCTGGAGAGCATCATCAACCACGTGGGAGAGGAAATTGCGGCCTTTGAAGAAGGAGGCCATCTGGTGTGTTTTTTGGTGGAACTAGTCCTCCTGGGAGCAGATGCGGCGGAAGTGGAGGAATTGGGAATATGGGATAGCATTTTTGCAGGAGGCAGGGTGGGAGGAGGTGTAAACCAGGTAGCTGTGGGAGTCAGTGAGCTTTTAGAAGATGTCAGTGTTGAGTCGGTCACTGTTAATGGAGATGGAGGGGTCCAGGAATGGGAGGGAGGTATCTGACATTGTCCAGGTGAATTTAAGGTCAGGATGGAATGTGTTGGTGAAGTTGATGAACTATTCAACCTTCTCGCAGGAGCACGAGGTGGTGCCAATTCAGTCATCAATGTAATGGAGGAAATGGTGGCAAATGGTGCCAGTGTAACTACGGAAGATGGACTGTTCCACATTTCTGACAAAGACACAGGCATAGCTGGGGCCCATGCAGGTGCCCATGGCTACCCCTTTATTCTGGAGGAAGTGGGAGGATTCAATGGAGAAATTATTGAGGGTGTGGACCAGTTCAGCCAAACGAATGAGAGTGTCAGTGGAAGAGAGAGAAAGAAATGGAGTGCTTGGAGGCCCTGGTCATGGTGGATGAAGATGTCTAGGGACTGGATGTCCATGGTGAAGGTGAGGCATTGGGAGCTGGGGAAACAAAAGTCTTGGAGGAGGTGGAGGGCATGAGTGGTGTCCCGAACATATGTGGGGAGTTCCTGGACTGGGGTGATAGGACAGTGTCAAGATATGTGGAGATGAATTTGGCAGGGCAGGAGCAGACTGCGACAATGGGTCGGATGGGGCAGTCAGGTTTGTGAATCTTCAGTAGGAGGTAGAACCAAGTGGTGTGGGGTTCACGAACTGTGAAGTTGGAAGCTGTGTGCGGGAGATTCCCTGGAGGTGATGAGGTTGTGTATGGTGTGGGAGATAATGGTTTGGTGATGGGGTGAGGTCATGTTCGAGGGGGCAGTAGGAGAAGGTGTGTTTGAGTTGGTGTCTGGCTTCAGTGGTGTAGAAGTCAGTGTGCTAACCTACCTCTGCACCCCCCCGCCCCTTGAACACTGGTTTGATGGTGAAGTTGGGGTTGGAGCAGAAGGAGTGGAGGGCTGCATTTTGTGAGGGTGATAGGTTGGAGTGGGAGAGGGGGATGAACAGGTTGAGACAGTCAATGTCCCGGCAGCAGTTGGAAATAAAGAGATATGGGCAGGCAACAGACCGGCACAGGGAGCCCAGGTGAACAAGATATATTGGAGGCGGGTGAAGGTAGCCTTGGAAGGTGGGCGGGAATCTTGGTGGAAAAAGTAAGCTTGGAAGCGAATGCAGCAATGGAAATGTTCAATGTCGCAATGTGTGTTGAATTTGTTGATCCGTAAGCAGAGGGGGGGATGAAGGTAAGGCCTTTGCTAAGGACTGATCATTCATCCTCAGTGAGGGGGAGGTCTGGGGGGATGGTGAAAACTCGGCAGGGCTGGGAGCTAGGACCTGATATAGGATTTGAGCTTGGAGTGGGCATGGTGGAGAGATCGAGGGTGACATCATTTATGGAAGTGACGCTCACCCAGGGCATTGGGGAAGGGAGTGTAGGGGGGTGGAAATGATGACTGTGGGATGTGCAGGGCAGAAGTGGTGTAATGCGTGTCAGAGGTGATTGTGTCAGCGGTGTTCAGGTGAGTGGCGTCAATGGTGGCGGAAGTGGTTGTGACAGTGGCAGCTACAGGGGCAGAAGTGGTGTAACTTTTGTCATAGGTGATTCTGCCGGCGGTGTTCAGGTGAGTGGCGTCACGGCTACTTGGGTAAGAACAAAATGCCAATACCGTATTTATTATTTGGCTTTATGTTTATGGTAGAATTAGTTACGGATTCATCAGAATTTTGTGTATGTTTCAATTCTATTTATTATTCTATTCCATTAATTTGAGATATTTGTGTTATTCAGGATTGGAATTGTTTGGAAGGAGTTCCTGACCATGTTGTTTCCTCTGTTACGTTACTTCAGAGAGATGCAAGACAAAACACTGCTTTTGGAGCAAAATCAAAACCCTTGCTTGATGATGAAAATGCTCTGAGCATTGATTTGAATATAAAGAGCACCAATGGTGTAGAGACCCCGCACTGTTGCTCAGAGGGGCGTAATTATGTTGTTTACATGCCATACCACAATCTTCCTGAGGAGGTTCAGTATGCAACTGTGATGCACTCGAAAGACCAGCTAGGTCCACCCACACTCTTCTTGAGGTCAAATTCCACTCAACCACTTCTGCATGAATTAACCTCAAGTCCCAAACCGTATGAGAATCCATGGTTTACAATGTCTGATACAAATCACAGTGAATTGTCCCAGGACTTTTCACTGTCAGATATTATGGTTGAAGAGGACGAAATCCGGAAAACGTTCCCACTTTTGTGGGGTCTAGTGTCTGAGCACAAAGCTGATTAAGTGGTGACACAGTTGTGACCTGTTGGTGAATTACAGAAATGGTGATATATTGATGATGCATTGATGCTTCAAAAGGTGCCACAATCATCAGTGCTGAATGGTGACAGCTCTGCTCAGTGTGTAGGTGCGAGCAACACCATTGGCCCAATTCCTCTGCTATTTCTGCATAAACCTGCAAATTTTTTCTTCCCTTCGTGGAATTGTCTACATTCCTTTTGAAACCACTTGTGAATCTGCTTCCCCAACAATCTCAAAGTGCATTCTGGATCTCAACCATTGGCTCCGTAACAATGCTTTTCTCCTGTCACTTTTGGTACTTTTGCCGATCATCTTAAATCAATGTCGTCTGCTTTTTGACCATTCCACCAATGGGAAAAATTTCTTCAAGCCATTCTAGAACATAGAACAGTACAGCACAGTATAGGCCCTTTGGCCCTTGATGTTGTGCCGGTTTTCTATCCTACTCTGAGATCAGACTAACCTACGTGCCTTTCATTGTACTAACTTCCATGTGTCTATCCAAGGGTTGCCTTAAATGTCTGTGATGTATCTGACTCTACCACCACTACCTGGCAGTGCATTCCACGCACCCACCACTGTCTGTGTAAAGAACCTACATCTCCCCTAAAACTTTCTCCATTTACCTTAAAATAATGCCCTCTTGTGATAGACATTTCTGCCCGGAGAAAATGTCTCTGACTGTCCACTCTATCTATGCCTCTCAACATCTTGTACACCTCTATTAAGTCACCTCTCACCCTTCTTCGCTCCAATGAGAAAAGCCCTAGCTCCCTCAACCTTTTTTCATAAGACATGCCCTCCATTTCAGGCAGGAACTCTCTGGTCATTTGAATACCTGTGTCAAATTTCTTTTCAACAACCAATTCCCATAGGATAAAAGTCTCAACTTTGTCAATTTACACATGTAACTGGAACCATTCTCAATTTTGTTTCGGCTCCCTTCTAAAGATTGTTACCTGTAGGTAGACACCAAACTTTAGTTAAAGCTGAGCTAGCATTCACTATAAACTACTTACTTTTGTACTCTACACTTTTTGTAAAGCCCAATTTCCCCTTTTCCCATCAACCATTTTCACAATGAATCCAACTAACATCAATAATTCATACAGATATACCTCCAGATCATTCTGTTCCTGCCCCCTCTGGACAGAGAATTATATCCTTCATTTTTTCACTTTTTCTTATTAATCCAAATAAAACACATCATTTCTCTAAATTAAGCTTCATCAGTCCAGCCATTTATAACTTCCTTATGTCCTCTCACAATTCACAATGCTTCCAATTTTATGCCATCAGGAAATTTTGAAATTGTGGCCTACACACCCAAGTTTGGTCATTAATATAGGTCAAGTGAAATTATAAATCAAGTCGATCAAGAGTAGCTATTCAGCCTATCAAGCCCATCCTGCCATTCTGTATGATCGTGTTTGATCAAACACCCATTTTCTGTTTTCTATGACTCAAACAATTTGTATCCATGCCGTCTCAATTGCTTTTGTACCTTAGCAGCAGCTTAGCAGATAAAGCATTGTTAATGAAAACCTTTTGGAAGTCCAAGTATACTGTATCAACCACATTTACTGTCATCAATTTTAAAATGGAATCGAAAATGCAATCAAAGTTAATTCAACTTTCTACGAACAAATCTGTGCTGCAATCTTGAAACTTGTCTTCCCTTGTCAAAGTGACTGTTAATTTTGTCCCAGAATATTATTTCTCGAGGTGCTAGTCAACTGACTTGGCTAACAATGGGACCAATGCTGCAGTTTCCATTCCTGTTCTAGCTGATGTGAAGTTGACACCTTCCTCACCTCATAGAGTCAGAGTCACAGAGATGTACAGCATGGAAACAAACCCTTTGGTCCAACTAATCCAAGCGGAGCAGATATCCTAAATTAATCTTGTCCCATTTGCCAATTGGCCCATATCCCTCTAAACTCTTCCTATTCATATACCCATGCAAATACATTTTAAATGCTGTAATTGTACCAGCCTCTGCCATTTCCTCTGGCAGTTCATTCCATTCATGCACCACCTTCTGCGCATAAAAGTTGCCCCTTAGGTCCCTTTTAAATCTTTCCCTCTCACCTTAATCTTATTCCAACATATTCAGCCTCTCCATATGGTTCAAACCATCCAACTCTGGCAACATCTTTGTAAATCTTTTCCGAACCCTTTCAACTTTAACAATATCCTTCCTATAGCAAGGAGACCAGAACTGAATGAAAATTCCAAAAGTGGTCTAACCAATGTCCTGTATAGCCTCAACATGACCTCCCAACTCCTATAGTCAATGCACTGACCAATAAAGGCAAGCGTATTAAAACACCCTGTCAACCTGTGATTCTACTTTCCAGGAACTATGAATCTGCACTCCAAGATCCCTTTCTTGGCAACACTCCCCATTACCAGTTCTGAGGGTCACTTGACCAGAAACATTAACTCAGATTTCTCTTCACAGATACTGCTGGATTCGCAGAGCTTTTCCAGCAACTTCTGTTTTTGCTCCCCATTACCTTTCCATTAAATGTATAAGTCCTGCCTTGATTTTCCCTACCAAGATGCAGCACCTCCATTTGCCACTCATTGGCCCATCTGATCAAGGTCCCATCGTACTCTGAGGTAGCCTTCTTGGCTTTCCACTGCACCACCAATTTTGGTGTCACCTGAAAATTTACTAACCACGCACCCTATATTGACATCCAAATCATTTATATAGATGACAAAAACCAGTGGACCCAGCATCGACCTCTGTGGCATACTGTTAGTCACAGGCCTCCAGTCTAAAAAGCATCCCTTTACCATCACTCTCTGTCTTCTACCTTCATGCCAATTTGGTATACATATGGATAGTTCTCCCTGGGTTCCATGTGATCTAACCTTGTTAACCAGTCAACCATGCAAACCTTTGTCGAACGCTGAACTCAATTTCACGTAGACAACGTCCATCGCTCTGTCTTCATCAATCCTCTTTGTCACTTCTTCAAAATAGTCAAGGTAGTGAGACACAATTTCCAATGCACAAAGCCATGTTGGCTATTCCTAATCAGTCCTTGCCTTTCCAAATACATGTAAATCCATCCCTCAGAATCTCCTCCATTAACTTTCCCACCATTAATGTCAGGCTGACTGGTCTATGGTTTCCTGCTTTTTCCTTACCACATGTACAGAATGGGCTGAAGGGATAAATGTTAATGATGATATTTGACAGCTGAATGAGAGAATAGATTGTATTGGATGGGCTGAAATTGTTGATGATACTCAACAAGCTGACTATAATTGAACATTCCTGTATATGCTACAGATAGCACAACCAAACTTGTTTTCAGTACTAACAAGCAGTTTTGTCTTCTGTATCTGTTTTTCCTCTATGCTGGCTGTTTGTTACACTGTATAAGAGAGCGAGAATTTTGTTCCAAATCATTAGACTTCACCTGGATCAGAATCATTTGAGGGGTCCCCGACGTGCAGAAGGGTGTGAGGCTCATTGCTTTCTTTTCCATTTTTTTTATTACCAAATAGATGTCCATAGTTCAGCCTTTTATTATTCCTCAATAAATGTTCATATTAAGCAAATTGCTGTTGTCGAGCCTTCTCTTAACTACCTTTAACTAAATTTGTAAAGAACCATTTGGATAAACCTTGTGATCCAAGACACCATCTTCCTTAAATAACAGCACAACGTTAGCCAACCTGCAGTCTTCTGGCACCTTGTCCATAGCTATTGATGATACAAATATCTCAGCAAGGAGCCCTGCAATCACTTCCCTAGCTTGCCACAAAGTTGTCAGGTACACCTTTATCCAGTCCAGGGGATTTATCCAGGTTAACCGTTTTAAGACGTCCACCCATACACCTCTGTAACATGGACACTTTTCAAGATGTCACTACTTATTTCCCCAAGCGCTCTACCTTCCATATTCTTCTCCACAGTAAACACTGATGCTAAATATTTGTATCTCCCGAATCTCCTGTGGTTCCACACTTCGGCAGCAGTGCTGATCTTTAAGGGACCCTATTCCTTCCCTTACTCTTTTGTTCTTAATGTATTTGTAGAAACCCTTTGGATATTCCTTAACCCTATTTGCCAAAGCTATCTCATGTCACCTTTTGCCCTCCTGATTTTCCTCTTAAGTATACTTCCGCTACCCTTATACACCTCTAAGGATTCACTCAATACCTGCTATCTATACCTGATAAATGCTTCTTTTCTTTCCTTGACCAGAACCTCAATTTCTCTAGTCATCCAAAATTTGCTACCTCTACCCACCTTGCCTTTCACCCTAACAAGGATTTACTGTCCCTGGACTCCTCTTATCTCATTTTTGAAGGCTTCCCACTTTACCACTTGGCCTTCCTCCAATTTATGAACTCTGACTTTTAGATCAGGTCTATTCTTTTCCGTGACTATTTTAAAACTAATAGAAATATGAAGCACTTATCCCAACGTGCTCCCCCACTAACACCTCAGTCACTTGTCCTGCCTTATTTCCTAAGAGTAGGTCACATTTTGTTCCTTCTCTAGAATATGAATTCCACATATGAATAAGAAAACTTAACAAATTCCTCTCTATCTGATCCCTTAACATTGTGGCATTCCCAGTCTATATTTGGAAAGTTAAAACCTCCTACAATTACCACCCAAATATTCTTAGAGATAACTGAGATATCCTTACAAATTTGTTCATCAATTTCCCGCTGATGATGGAGGGGTTTATAGCACAATCCCAATAAGTTGATCATCACTTTCTTATTTGACAGTTCCACCCAAATAACTTCACTGGACATACTCCCTGGAATGTCCTCCATAATTACACCTGTAATGTTATCCCTAATCAAAAATGCCACTCGCCCTCAACTCTTTCCCCTTCCTATAGCATCTATACCCTGGAGCATTAAGCTGTCAATTTTGTCCATCCCTGAGCCATGACCCTGTAATAGTTATGCTATCCTAGTCCCATGTTCCCAACCATACCCTGTGTTCATCTGCCTTGCCTGTCAGGCCACTTGCATTGAATTAAATGCAGTTTAATTGATCAGTCTGATATTTGTTCCCTACCTTGCTCTTACCTGCCTTAAATACTAGACGTGCTCATTTTCTCAACTGTACCATGCTCTGACTTATCTCTTTGGATTCTCTCCCTCCCCCAAATTCCCCTTTCTAGCTTGAAGCCTCCTGGAAAACATTAGTAAATCTCCCTACCAGTATATTAGTCTTCTTCCAATTCAGGTGCAACCCATCCTTCTTTTACAGATCATTTCTATCCCTAAGGAGATTCAAATGATCCAAACATGTTTATCCTTCTCCCCTGCACCAGCTCCTCAGCTACTCATTCATTTGCTCTATCCTCCTATTCCTACTCTCACTAGCTCAAGACACGAGGAGTAATTCAGATATTCATAGAACCCTATAGTATGGAAACAGGCCCTTCAGCCCAACAAGTCCACACTGACCCTCCGAAGACTAACCCACCCAGACCCATTCTCCCCTCCCCCACCCCCACCATTTTACATTTACCCCTGACTAATACACCTAACTTACACACCCCTGAACATCATGGGCAATTTAGCATGGCTAATTCACCTTACCTGCACATCTTTGGACTGTGGGAGGAAATCAGAGCACCTGGAGGAAACCCACGCGGATACAGGGAGAATGTGCAAACTCCACACAGGTAGTCACCCAAGGTTGGAATTGAACCTGGGACCTTGGTGCTGTGAGGTAGCAGTGCTAACCACTGAGTTACCGTGCCGCCCCAATTACTACACTCGAGGGCTTACTTTTTAACTTCCTGTCTAATTTCCATATATTCTCTCCTCAGAGCTTTGTCCTTTTCTCTCCTGTATCATTCGTTCCCAAAGTGTACAATACCGTTCAGCTGGTCTTTGACCCTTTTGAAAATATTCTGCATCCTCTTCGAGACATCCTTGACCCTGGCACCCAGGAGGCAACACACCTTTCTGATATCTCGTTGCCAGCTACAGAAAAGTCAGTCTGTGCCTCTGACTAGACAGTCCCCAATTGCAATCGGTCTCCTGGAACCTTGTATACTCCTCAGTACAGTACAGCCAGCCTCAGAAACTTGGCTGTCAGTGCTACATTCCCCTGAGAGTCCATCACCCCTACGTTTTCCAAAACTGCATACTTGTTTGAGATGGGGAAAGCCACAGGAGATTCCTGCACTCCCTGCCCACCCCTCCTACCTTTTCTACAGGTACCCTATAACCTGGGGCGGCACAGTGGCTTAGTGGTTAGCACTGCTGCCTCACTGCACAGGTTCCAAAGTTTGATTCCAGCCTCAGGCGACTGTCTGTGTGGAGTTTGCACATTCTGCCCATGTCTGCGTGGGTTTCCTCCGGGTGCTCCGGTTTCCTCCCACAGTCCAAAGATGTGCAGGTCAGGTGAATTGGCCATGCTAAATTGCCCATAGTGTTAGGCACATTAGTCAGAGGGAAATGGGTCTGGGTGGTTTACTGTTTGGAGGGTCGGTGTGGACTAGTTTGGCTGAAGGGCCTGTTTCCACACTGTAGGGAATCTAATAACCCATTGTCCCAACTATATCTGAAGTTTTTCTACTTTCCTGAAACTGCCGTCCATCACACCCTTGCTCATGTAACTTCCTCATTGCCTCTAACTGTCATTCCAACTGATCCATGAGATGTGATAGTATTCACAACCAAACACACCTCCTGCAGACATGAACATCATTAACATGGAAATTCTCCCTAACCTCCCACATCAGATCCAAGAGAAAGCACACCACTCTACTGAAGGCCATCTTTGCACCTTAGCAATCTACAGACGCAGAAAATAGAACAGTTTTACTGCTCTATACACACTACTTTAGATAATTTATATTTTCAAAAACAGTTTAATCTAGCCACAACTTTCAATAAACCATACATATAAGTATGATTAGATTTAATAAACCACTTAGCTGTTCCCCAGCTGTGAGGAGCTCCAATACTGAGTTTCTCCAAGGTCAACTGTGACTTTCACTGTTCATTTATTTTTCTTAGACAGAACTGATGTCCAGAGATTACTTGAAACTAAAAGCAGAGGCAGTCAGCTATGAATGTTCACTGCCTGGTCAGTGCCTGTGCCTGTTTCACTTCCACATGGTCCCTGTACCCTCTCTTGTTTTAAAGTACCTTGTATTGATCTTTTTTCCAAAGTTTCAAAACAATGCAACAGTTTACAAAACAGCAATGACTGCTCCAAATAAAAATCAAGGAAATCAGCATCAAACTAAAAAATCCTCAGGAAAGGAGCAGCACTTACAGCCACAATCCGTCCTCCATCTTGGATTACCGAGAATCCGTTTGATCCCATGAGTGGAAGACAAGTGCAAACCACCCCTGAGAAAAATCAGTTATTGACAAATCACTGAGAAAAAACAGTTACTGACAAATCACCCCTGAGAAAAAACAGTTACTGACAAATCACCCCTGAGAAAAAACAGTTATTGACAAACCACCACTGAGAAAAAACAGTTACTGACAAAGCACCACTGAGAAAAAACAGTTACTGACAAATCACTGAGAAAAAACAGTTATTGACAAAGCACCACTGAGAAAAAACAGTTATTGACAAAGCACCACTGAGAAAAAACAGTTACTGACAAACCACCACTGAGAAAAAACAGTTACTGACAAATCACTGAGAAAAAACAGTTACTGACAAATCACCCCTGAGAAAAAACAGTTATTGACAAATCACCCCTGAGAAAAAAACAGTTATTGACAAAGCACCACTGAGAAAAAACAGTTACTGACAAATCACTGAGAAAAAACAGTTATTGACAAACCACCCCTGAGAAAAAAACAGTTATTGACAAATCACCCCTGAGAAAAAAACAGTTATTGACAAATCACTGAGAAAAAACAGTCATTGACAAACCACCCCTGAGAAAAAACAGTTACTGACAAACCACCACTGAGAAAAAACAGTTACTGACAAATCACTGAGAAAAAACAGTTATTGACAAAGCACCACTGAGAAAAAACAGTTACTGACAAATCACCACTGAGAAAAAACAGTTATTGACAAACCACCCCTGAGAAAAAAACAGTTACTGACAAATCACTGAGAAAAAACAGTTATTGACAAATCACCACTGAGAAAAAACAGTTACTGACAAATCACTGAGAAAAAACAGTTACTGACAAAGCACCACTGAGAAAAAACAGTTACTGACAAATCACTGAGAAAAAACAGGTATTGACAAAGCACCACTGAGAAAAAACAGTTACTGACAAATCACTGAGAAAAAACAGTTATTGACAAAGCACCACTGAGAAAAAACAGTTACTGACAAATCACCACTGAGAAAAAACAGTTACTGACAAATCACTGAGAAAAAACAGTTATTGACAAATCACTGAGAAAAAACAGTTATTGACAAACCACCACTGAGAAAAACAGTCATTGACAAAATTTTCAATTCGACTCTGGACACAGGAGAAATGCCAGAGAACTGGAGAATGTGATACCATTATGTGGATTCAAGGGAGCAAGAAATAAATATGAAACTATCGGTCCATCAGTCTAAACCTTGATGGTAGGGAAACTATTGGAAGCAATTCTGAGTGCTAGAATTAATTTGCATTTGCTTTAAGAGAGGCAGGGATAAATCAAGAACAGTCAATATTGAGGAGAGGTCATGTCTGAAAACCTTGATTGAATTTTCCATAAAGGTGACCATCTTCCATAAAGATGAGGGCAATGGTCTTGATGTTGTCTTTTTGGATTTCAGCAAAGCTTTTGATAAGATCCCTCATGGGTAAGGTAACAGTCCATGGGATTCAAGGAAATTTAGCAATTTGGATCCACTATTGGTTGAATGGCAAGAAGCAGAGAGTGATGATTGAGGGATGTTTTTCCAAATGGTATCGCTTGGTGTTCCAAGGGGATAAATGTTGGGGTCCTTGCTCTTTGAGGGTTAAATAAATGACTCAAACTTGATTGTACAAATGTTCATCAGTAAGTTTGCAAAGAGCATAAAAATTGTTGAAGTGGTAAACAATGAGGAGGCTGTCTTAGACAACAAGAGGATATAGATGTGTTGGTCAGATGGCAAAAGGAATTCAATCCTGATAAATGAGAGGTGACCCACTTGGGCAGCAGCAATGAAACAAATAAATGCATATGAACATTAGGACCCTGGAAAGCACTGAGGATTAGAAGAACATAGGTGTGCATGTACACCAGTCCCTTAAAGTATCAGACAGGTGGAGAAAAAGGCATATTCTTTATTTATTCACAGGATGAAGGGGTTGCTGGCTAGGCAGCATTTATTGCCCATGTCTAATCACCCAGAAGGCAGTTTAGAGTCAACCACATTGCTGTAGGTCTAGAGTCACATGTAGGCCAGACCAGGTAAGGATGATAGTTTTCTTCCCTAAAGGACATTAGTGAACCAGGTGGGTTTTTCCTGACAATCAACAATGGATTCATTGTCATTATTCAAATCTTAATTCCAGATTTTTTACTGAAATCAAATTCGACTGTCTGCCATGTCAGGTTTCAAACCCAGGTCTCCAGAACATTATCTGGGTCTCTGGATTAACAGTCCAGCAATAGTACCACTCGGCCATCACCTCCCAGTGAGATATGGGATACTTGCCTTTATTGGTTGAGGCACAGACTTTAAAAGCATAGAATTTATGCTGGAATTGTAAACAACATTGGTTAGGCCATTGCTAGAATATTGTGTGCATTTCTTGAATCCACATTATAGAAAGAATGTCATTGCTATGGAGAAAGTACCAGGAGAGTCTCAGTTATGAAGAAAGATTGGAAGGCTGTTTTCCTTTGAGGACAGAAGATTGAGACAAGACATGTTTGAGATGTATAAAATTATGAGGGGCATTGACTGGGTAGATAGTGTTGGAGCAGCCCATGGTCAAGGTGGCATAAAATGGCTGCCTGTTGATTTTTAGCTGACAAAAATATGGCAGAAAGGATTTTTAGTTGCAGTAACTGAATTAGCATGCTGAGTTCAGAATTAAAGTGAGATCAGAAGTTAGGACAATGATTGTTTTGAGAGTCATAGAGTCATAAAGATGTACAGCATGGAAACAGACCCTTCGGTCCAACCCACCCATGCCGACCAGATATCCCAACCCAATCTAGTCCCACCTGACAGCACCCGGCTCATATCCCTCCAAACCCTTCCTATTCATATAGCTATCCAAATGCCTCTTAAATGTTGCAATTGTACCAGCCTCCACCACTTCCTCTGGCAGCTCATTCCATGCACGTATACCGCTCTCTGTGTGAAAAAATTGCCCCCTTAGGTCTCTTTTATATCTTTCCCCTCTCACCCTAAACCAATGCCCTCTAGTTATGGACTCCCCAACCCCAGGGAAATGACTTTGCCTATTTACCCTATCCATGTCCCTCATAATTTTGTAAACCTCTATAAGGTCACCCCTCAGCCTCTGACGCTCCAGGGAAAACAGCCCCAGCCTGTTAAGCCTCTCCCTATAGCTCAAACCCTCCAACCCTGGCAACATCTTTAAAATATTTTCTGAACCCTTTCAAGTTTCACAACATCTTTCCGATAGGAAGGAGACCAGAATTGCATGCAAAATTCCAACAGTGGCCTAACCAATGTTCTGTACAGCTGCAACATGACCTCCCCACTCCTGTACTCAGTACTCTGACCAATAAAGGAAAGCATACTAAACGCCCGCTTCACTATCCTATTTACCTGCGACTCCACTTTCAAGGAGCTATGAACCTGCACTCCAAGGTCTCTTTGTTCAGCAACACCCCCTAGGACCTTACCATTAAATGTATAAGTCCTGCTAAGATTTGCTTTCCCAAAGTGCAGCACCTCACATTTATCTGAATTAAACTCCATCTGCCACTTCTCAGCCCATTGGCCCATCGGGTCCAGATCTTGTTGTAATCTGAGGTAAACCTCTTCGCTGTCCACTACACCTCCAATTTTGGTGTCATCTGCAAACTTACTAACTGTACATCTTATGCTCATGACAAAACGTAGAGGACCTAGCACCTATTCTTGTGGCACTCCACTGGTCACAGGCCTCCAGTCTGAAAAACAAGCCTCCACCACCACCCTATGTCTTTTACCTTTGAGCCAGTTCTGCATCCAAATGGCTGGTTCTCCTTGTATTTCATGAGAACTAACCTTGCTAATCAGTCTCCCATGGGGAACATTGACATATAGATCACATCTACCGCTCTGCCCTCATCAATCCTCTTTGTTACTTCCTCAAAAAACTCAATCAAGTTTATGAGACATGATTTCCCACACACAAAGCCATGTTGACTATCCCTAATCAGTCTTTGCCTTTCCAAGAACAGATAGAACAAAGAATCTTACAATTAAAATACAGCAAGTCCTGTATAAAGTTACAGTAGTAGATATCTACGAGACACAGTCTGATAAGTTCAGATCCAGTCTGGAAACAGACAGTCTGAAATTTGTAGTTTAGCAAGAATTAAAGGAAAAGTATGATCCCACATCACAAGACTCTTTAGGCAATTGAGTATTGAGAAGTTAAGAAATGCAATCTACCCATAATGTTAAGAGATTTGGTTGAATTGATTTAAGACAGAAGGCTGTGGATAGTGGAGAAGAGATCCCATCCTGTTGGCAAGGGGACTGAATGACAAATGACCTCTAAATTTTGAATTTGAGAAAATAAACAATGGCACCTTCCCATCTAAATAAGCAAACTTAGGTAAAAAAGATATAGACAGTTCAAGTGAATTCTTACATCCAAGGATCAAATGGGGGAAGGACAGAGATATTGCGTGAAACCTTAGATTCAGGCAAAATCCTTGAGTTTGGAAAGTGATTGAGTTTCAGTTTGTTCATTAATAGAATTTTAATAGATGTTGTCTTTTAAGAAAAATAGTGTGGAAATGTTTAGATTAGGGACAGTAAAGTTTGGCTTAGAACCAATCTCCTCTTTCAAACACACTTATAGAGAACATGTGAATTGAAGGAGTTATAATTGCAGGTACAAGATAGAGGGGCAGTGTTGTTCCCAAGCTCAGATGAGAAATAAACTGCTCAGAACTCATTGGTGAAAGAATTCTAACATACGTGTAACTATATAACTGTTTTGCAACTAAACTTTGATTAGTACTGATATTATGAATATTATACCAATTAGACAAATTGGCATCTTTTTGTATCTCCTATAATTAGGATAGTAGGAATTAAAAGAATAGTAACAGAATTTGAGAAGGATAGTAATGAATACAGTGAATAACAGAATTCAAACAGTCCTTAGAATTAAGCAAATCTGGCAAATGTTTGAGGAAGAGTAAACATTAACATTGGAATGTAAATTAAAAGAATAAAGAGCAAAGAAAATTTACAGGCCAGGAACAGGCCCTTCGGCCCTCCAAGCCTGAGCTGATCCAAATCTACTGTCTAAACCTATCGGTCAATTCCGAAGTATCTGTATTCCTTTACTCCCCACCTACTCATGTATTTATCCAGACGCATCTTAAATGAATCTACCATGCCTGCCTCTACCACCTCTGCTGGCAACGCGTTCCAAATGCCCACCACCCTCCGTGTGAAGTAATTGCCCCCTTAAACTTTCCACCTCTCACCTTGAAAGCGTGACCTCTCGTTATTGAACCCTTCACTCTGGGAAAAAGCTTATCTCTATCCACCCTGTCTATACCCTTCATGATTTTGTAAACCTCATTCAGAAACTTCCTCAACTACTACTCTCTGTCTCCTGTTGCTCAACCAGTTCTTTATCCACCTCGCTAGAACAACCTGCACACCATGTAACTTCACTTTCTCCATGTGTCTACCATGGAGAACCTTATAAAACGCCTTACTAAAGTCCATGTATATGACATCAACAGCCCTTCCTTCATCTATCAACTTGGTCACTTCCTCGAAGAACTCTATTAAGTTGGTAAGGCACGATCACCCCTGCACAAAACCATGTTGCCTATCACTGATAATCCCATTCTTTTCTAAATATAAATAGATCCTATCCCTCCTGACCTTTTCCACCAGCGATGTCAGGCTCACTGGTCTGTAGTTACCCGGAATATCCCTACTACTCTTCTTGTACATGGGTACAACATGTGCAATCCTCCAGTCCTCCGGTACCTCACCTGTATTTAAGGATGCCACAAAGATATCAGTCAGGGCCCCAGTTATTTCCTCTCTTGCCTCCTTCAGCAACCTGGGATAGACCCCATCTGGTTCTGGGGATTTTTCCACCTTCATACCCTCTAGTCTACCCAACACATATTCCCTACTTATGTCAACGTGATCCAAACTAATCAAACTTCTATCTCTAATCCCAAGATTCATCATGTTCCTCTCCTCAGTGAACACAGATGCAAAGTAATCATTCAGAATCTCACCCATTCTCTCAAGTTCAACGCACAGCCTTCCTTCGTTATCCTTTAGTGGACCAATCCTTTCTCTAGTTACCCGCTTGCTCCTTATATAAAAATAAAATGCTTTGGGATTCTCCTCAATTCTGCTCGCTAAAGTTATTTCATGACCCCTTTCAGCCCGCTTGATTCCTCGTTTAAGACTTGTCCTACTCTTCTGATATTCTTCCAGGGCCCGTTCTGTTCTTAGCTACCAAGACCTTATGTACGCTTCCCTTTTCCTCTTGGCTAGTCATACAATTTCTTCTGTCATCCATGATTCACAAATCTTGCCCTTCCTATTCTTTGCCTTCAATGGGACATGCCTATCCTGCACTATCTTTAACCTATCTTTGAAAGTCTCCCACATCTCAAATATGGACTTGCCTTGAAATAGCTGTGTCTAATTCACATTTCCCAGCTCCTGCCTAGTTTTGATATAACTGGCCTTGGCCCAGCTTCGTACTCTTCCCTTAGGATCACTCTCTTCTTTATCTACGAGTATTCTAAAACTTACAGAATTGTGGTCACTATTCCCAAAGAAATCCCCCATCGCAACTTTTGCCACTTGTCCTGGCTCGTTCCCCAGTAGCAGGTCCAATATGGCTCCTTCCCTCGTCGGACTATTGACATACTGCTCTAGAAAACTCTCCTGGCTGCTTCTTACAAATTCTACTCCATCCAGACCTCTGACATTAAGTGTATCCCAGTCAAAGTTGGGAAAATTAAAATCTCCCATCACCACACCCTATTGCCTCGACATCTTTCCATAATCTGTTTACCTATTTATTCTTCTACTTCACGCTCAGTGTTGGGAGGCCTGTAATACAGCCCCAACAGTGTAACTGCACCCTTCTTATTTCTCACCTTCACCCATTATGCCTCACTACCCAAGACCTCCATAGTGTGCTCCTTTAGCACAGCCGTGATTTCATCCTTGACCAGCAATGCAACTCCACCCCCCCTTTTACTCCCCTCCCTGTCTTGTCTGAAGCATCTATGTCCTGGAGCATTTAATTGCCACTTATCATGCCCTTCCTTCAACCAAGTCTCTGTAATGGAAATAATGTCATACTCCTAGGCACCAATCCAAGCCCTAAGTTCATCTACCTTACACACTACACTCCTTGCATTAAAGTAGATGCATTTCATGCCACCAGTTTTTTTGTGCTCATCTGCTCTCTGCCTCCTCTTCCCTTTATTAATGCTATCTTCATAATTCTCACAGTCTCCAGTCTCCACCTCACTGCCTACCTGTTTTCTTTTCTGGTTCCCAGCCCCCTGCCACATTAGTTTAAAACCTCCCCAACAGCAGTAGCAAGAACTCCCCCCAGGACATAGGTTCCAGTCTGGTTCAGATATAGACCATCCATTTTGTAACAGTCCCACCTTCCCCAGAACCGGTCCCAATATCCAACAAATCTGAACCCCTCCCTCCTATACCATCTCTCAAGCCACATGTTCATCCTGCCTATTTTTTCATTTCCCAAATATTAACCACTGCCCAAATATAAATTAAGCCCTTCCCTTCCCGGGCAGCCCTCGCTTCATTCCACCTTCTCTCCTTGCCGCTCTGTCAAAATGGAGGCCCGACTCCTGAGGTAAGTCCCTTTTTAAGTGGGAAAACATACCCTTCCTGGCAGCCCTCACTTCACTCCACCTATAAGATTTCAAGGCCTGATGATAATGATATCTGCTAAACATCATGAGATCATGGGGAACCTAAGGTTGATAATTAATTGTGTATTCACAGGATTGGATATGTATGTCAGAGGAGATGAGGAACATTGATGTCAATGTATATAACCATTGTAATGTAGTATGTATAAATGTCCTGTACTTTATTGGGACAAGGAAGAGTGTCACTGACATTTCATCTGAACTCTGAGTAAGAGTGCCAGATTCAAGCAATCTCTGGCCTCTCCCATATGTGCAGTAAAAGAGCTCTGAATAAAGTTTGCTCACACTGCTGAATACAGAACTGGAGTCTTCTCTTTGACATCTCTTCCCAACAGACAGGATAAAACGTTTTGTCCTTGATGGTGGGATCAGGAGTCATAGAGTTAAGATAAGAAAAAAAAGATTTAGAGGATATGTGAGGAAAATCTTTTTCACCCAGAGGGCATTAGAAATTTGGAACTCACTGCCTGTTAAGGGCAGTAGAGGCAGAAACCCTCATAACATTTAAGAAGGATTTAGATGTGCACTTGTGATGCCAGGGCATACAGGGATGTAGGAACATTGGAATTTGGAGCAGGAGTATGTAATTCAGCTTTTTGAAACCCCTCCACCATTTAACATAATCATGGCTGAAATTATCCTTCACACTCCTGCCTCCTCCCTTTATCTCACTTTTCATCTCGAATTCTTTATTGATTCTGCCTCCACTATGCTCTGGGGCGATGAATTCCACAGATTCACAACCCTCTGTAATGGTCCACCAAGTCGCCCCTCAATCTCCACTGCTCTAGAGAAAACAACGCACGTTTTTCTCACCTCTCCATATAGCTTATTCCTTCTAATTCAGGTAGCACCTTGGTAAATCTCTTCTGTACCCTCTTCAAATTCTCATCTTTCCTGTAATGTGGCAACCAAAATTGAACTCAGTAAGTGTGGCCTAAACAAAGCTATAAAAAGCTGCAATATGACATCCTAACTCTTGTACTCAATTCCTTGACCAATAAAGGCAAGCATGCCATACGCCTTCTTTACCACCCTAACTACTTACGTGGCTTCTTTCAGGGAGCTATGGACTTGAACCGCAAGATCCTTTGCTCCATCAATGCTGTTCAGTGTCCTGTTATTCACTGTATACTTTTCCTTAACATTTGATCTCCTAAAGTGCAGCACCTCACACTTACCTGGATTAAAACTCCATCTGCCATTTACAAGGATGTTGCCAGGTATTTAATTTTAGTATCGAAGCTGGGCAAATGTTTGAAGTATCAGTAGTGAGGTATCTGAAGTGACAACTTTCTCAAATGGGTAATTGTTAATTGGGAAGGCAACTTAACAACAGCCAGTTATATGTTTAATGAGATGCTAATGTAATGATACTTTTCAGCACCTGCAGCTGGGAAGATTGACTAGCCTTAAGAGCCATGGAAGGTCCCTCTTATAATGCAGTGGCAGTGTCCCTATCCCTGGACCAACCCAGCTTTAAGATCTATAGCACAGAAAGAAGCCCTTCAGTCCATCGTACCCACCAACTAACTATTCAGACACCATTTTCCATCATCTGGCCCATTCTTTGATGCTGTAACCATCAAGATGGATAATTGGGATCCAGTGGATGTGGTATACCTAGGTTTCTAGAAAGTATTTGACAAGGTGCTGCATGAAAGACCGATCTGGAAGGTTACATCCCAGGTAGTTAAGGTTTATATAAAAGATTGGCTGACTGTCAGAAAACAGAGAGTCAGGATAAATTGTTCCTACTCTGGATGGCGAACTAGTGGGGTGTGCAGGATTCAGTTCTTGGACCTAACTATTCACAATCTATATAAATCATCTGTAAGCAGAGACAGAGTGCATCTTAGCAAAGTTCACAGATGATACTAAAATAGGTGGGAAAGCAGGCTCTGATGAAAAGATAAAGAGTTTACAGATTAATATTGATAGGCCAGGAGAATGGGACTGATTCTGGCAGCTGAAGTTTTATACGGAAGAGTGCAACGTGTCCAATTTGGCTAGAAAAATGGAAGGGCAAATTTATTATGCAGATGGGATGCAGATTCAAAGTGTGCCACACCAAAGGATTCTGGTCATCTTTAAGGATGAATCATAGAAAGTGGGTATGTACTTGCAGCATATAATTAGATTAGATTAGATTAGATTACATACAGTGTGGAAACAGGCCCTTCGGCCCAACAAGTCCACACCGACCCGCCGAAGCGCAACCCACCCAGACCCATTCCCCTACATTTACCCCTTCATAATATGAAAGGCAAATGGAATCCTGCTATCCATTGCAAAAGAACTGGATTATAAAAATAAATAAGTGTTGTGGCAATTACATAAGGTGTTGGTGAGACCACATTGGAGTATTATGTCTAGTTTTGCCTTCTTACTTAACATGAGGAAGAGTGTGGTGGCGTTGCAGGCAGTTCAATTGATCCCAGGGATGAAAGAGCTGTCATATGAAGAGTGATTGAACAGTTTGGGCTTGTATTCACTGGAGTTCAGAAGAATGAGGGGAGAATCTAATTGAGGTATACAAAATGCTAAAGACAATTGATAAGGTGAACGTTGAATAGATGCTCCCCCTTGTGGGACAGTCTTGAACAAGAGGGGATAGCTACAGAGTGAGAGGTGGTAGGTTCAAAACTGAGATGAAGCTTATGGATGGCTGATTTATGATGCAAAGTGACACTAACAGCACATGCTCAATTCCTGTACCAGCTGAGGTCACTTTCTCAACCTTGCCTGAGGCATGGTGACGCTCAAAGTACCATTAGTTGTCTCTCTCTCTCTCTTTCTCTCAAGCGAGAGAGCAGTCCAGTGGCCTTCCGGAACTATGGAACTTTAATTTCAAAATGGTAATTATGTAATGAGAAGGGAATAATTGGCTACCTAGCTGTGGAAGAGTGAAGAACTCAGTGATAGAACTTTTCATTAAGATGGATAGTGACAGAGTTGTTTCTAAGACTCAGGCCAAAATCTAAGTACAGGAAATTACGATGGTATGAGGCATGAACAGACTTCAATAAAGTGGGGAACATAACCTAAAGGGATGATACACATTTAAAGAGCCCTTGGAGGAACTGCAACTGTTGTTCATTCCTATCTGGCACAAAATAAACAGCAAAGGTGGCCCTGCTATGGCTAACAAGGGATATTAGTGATAGGACTGTATCCATGAAAGGGGCACACAACTTGGCTAAAAACAGCAGCAGGCCTGAAGACTGGGAGCACTTCAGATTTCAGCACAAAAGGACCAGGGGATTGATTAAGAGGAGAAGAATAGAAGATGAGGGCAAGCTTGTGGTGAACATATAAACTAATTGTAAAAGGTATATGAAGAGAAAATAAAACATGAGAACAAATCGCTTGAAATCAGAAAGAGGGGAATTGATAATGTGGAATATAGAGAGGACAGACAAATTAACTACATGTTTTAGTTATGTCATTAGAAAGGATGACACAAATGATATCCCTAAAACACATGAGAGGGGATAACTGAAGGACAATTGTTTTCACAGGGAAATGGTGTTGGGATTAAAAGCCAACAAATCACCAGCACCTGGTAATCTACACCCAGAGTACTCACTAAAATGGCTCATGTTTTAGTGAATGCATCCTGAAACTGGAGGCTTGATTCTAACTGGAGGAAATTGATGGTCATCTTTCAAATTCTCTACACTCTGGAACAATTCCCATAGTTTGGAGTGTCGCTAATGTGATTTCACCATGTAATAAGTGAGGTAGAGAGAAAATATTGAGTAAAAGAGCGGGAGTCTTCAGTTTCTGTTTTTCAGTAGCAGCAGCAGCTCGAAGGGCAGGAGCTTGGACCAGGGGCCTGCCGCGATGGTCAGTCACTGATTTGAACCTTTAGCAGCTTACCTCCAGTGCCGGAGTCCTACATTTCTGTTTTTCAGTAGCAGCAGCAGCAACTCGAAGGGTGGAAGCTCGGACCAGGAGCCTGCTGGGAGCAGCAAGTCACTGATTTGAGCTTTTGTATTTGAAATCAGAGAGCAGAGGTTTCTGGGAAAGAAGGAACTTCTTTTTATTTCCGTCCAGCTATATAAGTCAGTGTTTTCTAAACTCAAGACCCTACCTTTGTACGGCTTCCCACCCAACCACCTCCTCTAACCTTAAAGACCTGGGACACATCAAGTAAGTGTCTCTTCTTTTTTACGTTGCAATAAGGCGTGGTAGTGCAGGGAGAGGAATGTTCCTCCTGCATGATGTTTGAGGTGAGGGACGCCATTAGTGTCCCATCCAAGTACATCTGCAGGAAGTACACCCAACTCTCATTCTTCCAAGACCGTGTTAGGGAACTGGAACAGGAGCTTGATGAAGTTCAGATCATTCGAGAGGCAGAGGCTGTGATTGATAGATAGATAGATACAGGGAATTAATTACTCCTAGGCATGAAAAAATTTGGGTAACTGTTCGAAGGGGGAAACAACAGTCAGTGGAAGGATCCTCTGTGGTCGTTCCCCTGAAAAACATGTATACCATTTGGATACTGTTGGGGGGACGTCTTATCAGGGATATGCAGTCGGGCCCAGGTCTCTGGCACAGAGCCTGTCCCTGTTGCACAGAAGGGAAGGAGGGAAAGAATGAAAGTGTTAGTCATTGGGGACTCAATAGTTAGAGGCTCAGATAGAAGGTTTGTTGGGAATGAACGAGACTCACGGATGGTGTGTTGCCTCCCAGATGCCAGGTTCCATTATGTCTCGGATCATATCTTTGGGGTCCTGAAGGGAGAGTGTAATCAGCCTCAAGTCATGGTCCACGTACGTACCAACAACATAGGTAGAAAGAGGGATTGGGATGTAAAACAAGATTTCAGGGAGCTAGCGTGGAAGCTGAGAACAAGAGCAAACAGAATTGTTATCTCTGGTTTGTTACTCATGCCACATGATAGTGAGGTGAGGAATAGGGAGAGATATCAGCCGAACACGTGGCTTCAAGGATGGTGCAGGAGGGAGGGTTTTAGGTACTTGGATAATTGGGGCTTATTCTGGGGAAGGTGGGACCTGTACAAACAGGATAGTCTTCACTTGAACCAGAGGGGTGCTAATATCCTGGGTGGGAAATTTGCTGGTGCTATTCAGGTGGTTTTAAATTAGCTCAGCAGGGGGATGTGAACCTGAGGTGTAGTTGCATTGCACAGGACAATGAGAGTAGAGAGGACAGGGAAAGAATTTCAAGGTCACAGGAATGTGCTGGCAGACGGCAAGCTGTTTTGAAGTGTGTCTACTTCAACACCAGAAGTATCTGAAGTAGATGAGCTTGCAGTATGGATAGGTACCTGGGACTTCGATGTTGTGGCCATTTCAGAGACATGGATAGAGCAAGGTGAGGAATGGATGTTGCAGGTTCCAGGATTTAGATGTTTCATTAAGAACAGGCAAAGTGGCAAAAGAAGAGGAGGTGTGGCCTTGTTAGTCAAGGACAATATAATGGTGGCTGAAAGAACGTTTGACGAGGACTCGTCTACTGAGGTAGTGTGGGTTGAGGTTAGAAACAGGAGAGGAGAGGTCACACTGCTTGGAGTTTTTTATAGGCCTCCAAAGAGTTTCAGGGAGGTGGAAGAGAGGATTGGCAAAATTATCCTGGGTAGGACTGAAAGGAACAGGGTGGTCATTATGGGGGACTTTAACATCCTGACATTGACTGGAAATGCTATAACTCCAGTATGGCGGATGGATCAGTTTTTGTCCAATGTGTACAGGAGGGTTCCCTGACACAGTATGTCGAAGGGCCAACAAGAGGGGAGGTCACACTGGATCTAGTGCTTGGTAATGAACAAGGCCAGGTGCTTGACTATAGTTGTAGGTGAGCACCTTTGAGATAGTGACCATAATTCAGTTACATTTAGTTTAGTGAGGGAAAGGGATAGGTACATGACACAGATCAAGAGTTATCGATGGTGCTAGGGCAATTATAATGCAATTAGGCAAGAATTAGGATGCATAGAATGGGGTAGCAAAATGCAGGGGATGCAGACAATCGAAATGTGGAGCTGGTTTAAGGAACAAATATTGTGTGTACTTGATAGGTATGTCCCTATCAGGCAGGGAGGAAGTGATAAGGTAAGGGAACCATGGTTTACTACAGAAATTGCATCTCTTGTTAACGAAAGAAGGAGGCTTATGTGTTGATGAGGCAAGATGGTTCAGTTGAGGCGATGGACAGTTACAGATCAGCCAGGAAGGATTTAAAGAGAGAGTTAAGAAGAGCAAAGAGAGGACATGAGCAGTCTTTAGCAAATAGAATAAAGGAGAACCCTAAAGCTTTATATAGGTATGTGAGGAATTAAAGGATGACTACGGTAGGAATAGGTCCAGTCAAAGACAGAAGTGGGAAGTTGAGTGTGGACCCTGTGGGGATCAGAGAGGTGCTAAACAAACATTACTCATCAGCTTTCACTCAGGAAAAGCAGAATATGGTAGAGGAGAAGAATGAGATGTGAGATATTAGACTAGAAAGGATTGAGGTTAGTTATGAACAGGTGATATCAATTCTGGAAGGAGTGAAAATAGACAGGTCCACAGGGCCAGATGGGATTTATCTGAGGATTCTCTGGGAAGCTAGGGAAGAGACAGCAGAGCCTTTGGCTTTGATATTTGAGTCGTCATTGTCTACAGGTTTAGTACCAGAGGATTGGAGGATTGCAAATGTTGTGCCCTTGTTCAAGAAGGGCAGTAGAGATGACCCAGGTAATTATATTTAGATTAGATTATTTACAGTGTGGAAACAGGCCCTTTGGCCCAACAAGTCCACACCGACCCTCCAAAGAGCAACCCACTCAGACCCATTCCCCTACATTTACCCCTTCACCTAACACTGCAGGCAATTTAACATGGCCAATTCAACTAACCTGCATGTTTTTGGACTGTGGGAGGAAACCAGTGAGCCTTACTTCTGTTCTAAGAAAGGTTTTGGAAAGGATTATAAGAGATAAGATTTATAATCATCTAGCAACAATTTGATTTCAGATAGTCAACATGGTTTCATCAAGGGCAGGTCGTGTCTCACAAACTTCATTGAGTTTTTTAAGAAGGTGACCAAGCATGTAGATGAGGGTAGGGCAGTTGGTATACATGGACTTCAGTAAAGCCTTTGATAAGGTTCCACATGGTAGGCTGTTGGAGAAAATGCAGAGGCATGGGATTGAGGGTGATTTAGCAGTTTGGATTAGAAACTGGCTTTCTGAAAGAAGGCAGCGAGTGGTGATTGATGGAAAATATTCAGCCTGGAGTCCAGTTACTCATGGTGTGCCGCAGGATCTGTTTTGGGAACACTGCTGTTTGTCATTTTTACAAATGACTTAGACGCAGGCATAGGTGGATGGATTAGTAAATTTGCAGATGACACTGAAGTTGGTGGAGTAGTGGACAGTTTGGAAGAATGTTACAGATTGCAGGGGGACTTGGATAAACTGCAGAATTGGGCTGAGAGGTGGCAAATGGAGTTCAATGCAGTTAAATGAGAGGTCATGCACTTTGGGAAGAATAACAGGAAGGCAGAATACTGGATCAATAGAAAGATAGATAGGTAGTGTGGATGTGCAGAGTGATCTTGGAGTCCATGTACATAGATCCCTGAAAGTTGCCACCCAGGTGGATAGTGCTGTTAAGAAGGCATACGGTGTGTTAGGTTTCACTCGTAGAGGGATTGAGTTCTGGAGCCACAATATTATGCTGCAACTATACAAAACTAGTGCGGCCACACTTGGAATATTGTGTACAGTTCTGATCGCCATATTTCAGGAAGGATGTGGAAGCATTGGAAAAGGTACAGAGGAGATTTACTAATTTGGAAGGAAGGTCTTATAATGAAAGGCTGTGAGACTTAGGTCTCTTCTCATTGGAAAGAAGAAGGCTAAGAGGGGATTTGATAGAGACATACAAGATGTTCAGAGGATTAAATAGGGTAGACAGTGAAAGTCTTTTTCCTAGTTGATGACGTCAGCTTGTATGAGGGGGCATAACTACAAATTGAGGGGTGATAGATTTAAGACAGATGTCAGAGGCAGGTTCTTTACTCAGAGAGTGGTAAGGGCATAGAATGTCCTACCTGCCAATGTAGTTAACTCAGCCACATTAGGGAGATCTAAACAATTCTTGGATTAGCACATGGATGATGATGGGATAGTGTAGGGGGCCGAGCTGAGAATAGTTAACAGGTTAGCGCGACATCGAGGGCCGAAGGGTCTGTTCTGCGCTGTATTGTTCTATGTTCTTTGTTCTAAAAGACCAGTTAACCTCACATTGGAAAACAGTGACACAATTGGACAGAATCAGTCAGCATGGATTTACAAAAGGGGAATGATGCTGGACAAATCTTCTGAAATGTTTCAAGAATGCAACATTTGGACTTGATAAGGGGGCAGTGGTTACGTTTTACGTGGGCTTTGAGAAGGCATTCAAAATATCCCACAGAAGAGATTAGCATATAAAATTAAAATGTAGAGGATTGGGGGAAGTGTATTGACACGGATACAGAACTGACTAGTAGACAGGAAACAATAAGTTGGAATAGACTGGTCATTTTTTGAGTAGCAGCAAGTGTCCAGTGTTTTACCACAGGGATCAGTGCTTGGGCTCCAGCTACTCATGATGTACATTCAGAAATTAGATGAGGAAAATTAAATGTTATATCTCCAAACTTGGAGATAACACAAAGTTGGGTGGTACAATGTGATTTGGATTTGAGAGAATGAGTAAAATGAGCATAATGTGGACAAATAGGAGGTTATCCAGTTTAATTGCAAAAACAGGAAGAAACATTATTATCTGAATGGTGATAGGTTGGGAAAGGGGGAGTTGAAATGAGGCCTTGTGTCCTTGCACACAAGTCACTGAAAGTAAGCATGCAGATGCAGTGGGAGATAAAGGCAACAAATGGTATGTTGGCCTTCATTGTGAGAGGATTTGATTAGACTGGAGCATTGTGTGCAGCTTTGGAATACTTATCTGATGAAGAATATTCTGGCAATGGAGGCTGTAAAACAAAGGTTTACCAGACTGATTCCTGGGCTGGCAGGTCTAATAAATGAGGGCAGAATGGATTGGTTAGGATGAAATTGACTGGAGTTCAGAAGAAAGGCAGAGGATCTCACAGAATTCAGTAAAATTCTAAGGGGAGCAGCAAGGTAAATGCTGCAAGGATGCCCTCAATGTCTCAGGAGTCCAGAACGAGGGGAGTAACCGTTTTAGAATATGGAGTAGGCTGTTTAGCATTGAGATAAGGAATAACGTCTTTACTTAGAGACTGGTGAATCTGTAGAATTCACTGCCACGAAAGCAGTTAAAGCCAAAACATTGAATGTTTCCAAGAAGAAGATAGATATAGTTCGGAAGTCTAAAAGGATCATAGGGCACAGGTCGAAAGTGGGAACAGTCTGAGTGGGATAACCAGCGATGATCATACTGATGAGCAGAGCAAGATTGCATGCCATAGTGGCCTGCTCCTGTTCATATTTTCGATGTTTCTATTCTGTTAAAGGTGGGACTGCAGCAGTTCAGAAGGTCAAGGAGATGCAGAATGATTTTGGAAGCTTCTGGACCAGCTGTTCTATCTCATTTTTTCTATCCAGTTCTCAAAGTTTTGAATGTTCTGAGAAGAGCAACATAACTTTTGCTTTTTGCCACCACTTTGTGGCAGCACAGTGGCTCAGTAGTGAGCACTGCTGCCTCACAGTGCCAGGGATCTGGATTTGATTCCCACCTTGGGTGATTGTGCAAACTCTACACAGACATTCTCCCCGTGAGTGTGTGGGTTTCCTCCCACAATCCAAACATGTGCAGGTCAGGAGAATTGGCCAGGCTAAATTGCCAATAGTGTTAGGTACATTAGTCAAGGGTAAATGTAGGGAAATGGATCTGGGTGGGTTACTCCTTGGAGGGTCAGTGTGGACTTGTTCGGCTGAAGGGGGCCTGTTTCCATTCTGTAGGAAATCTTTTTTTAAAAATCTTCAAAAATATTTTTGACAGTTTGCTGATACTGGGGGATGGGTGGGAAGGAGAAGGGTCTATGGGTCAGGAAGGGGAGTAGTGAGAGAAACAGTGGACCAGGGTTTTGTGGTGGGTTGGCCAGCAAAGAACGGCCACAGTTTCCAACCCACCCATCCCGCTCTGTTATCTGCCACTACTCCCTGCTCTAATCTTTCACATTAGCAGCCAACGCAGTAATAACGATGTGCATGTTTACAATTTTCCTTCAGTCTCAGTCACCAGCACATGAACACACATCTCCCAACAGCATACTGCACACACTCCTCAGTTAGCACAGCAATGATTTGATGCAATAACCTTTTTGTCAGATCCATTTACATCAAGATAAACAAACAGTTAAGAGAGAAATAAAAAAAAATACAAAACTAACCAGATAACTTAAGCAGTTTCCATGATGTATGGAGCTTATTCCATTTGATTAAAAATATGCCCCTCGTCTTGAAATCCCCAGCCGTGGGATAGGACACCTGCCATTCATCCTATCTATGCCCCTCAGGATTTTAGAAACCTCCAATAGGTCAACCTCAACCTCCTATGCTCCTGTGAAAGAATCCCTGCCTAACCCGCATCTAATTATATCCCAATCCTTCCATTCTCAGCAACATCCAGGTACATTTTTTGAACCCTCTCCATCTGAATCAAACATCCTGACACAACATCCTCAGAGACTCTAGCCATACCACCATACATCAAAGACAACTCTGAGATGACTACCAGACTTGTCCAATCCCTTGCCATCATGGTAGCCCACAAACCTACCTACATATTGAAACTGATGAACGTAATGGACCCTAATAGACAAGGTTACTAAGACCTTTATATGCCATTACTCAAAAGACGGCTCAGTTTGAATGGGGATATGGACAGCCGAAAGCATTTATAACCGCTAAGTTGGCCGTAGAACTAACAGATCGCCAGCTCCTTGGATATCTGGCTTCGCCTCTGAATGACAAGTAGCGAGTGGAGCTTCTAGCAAAGGCAAAAAGGGAAAGCAATACCTTTGGGCTTCAGGTCCAGAAAACTGTCTGAGGCAGCTACACGTTATTTGAACATTAACTTCCGGCCTGCTATTGGGCTCACGTCGGGCAGACCGGTGTGCAGAAAATGCTCCTCAGACCTGAATGACCAATTCGGATGAGAGTGTTATCTGACATTGTGACTCACAAGATTGGTACAGACTAACAAAGCTCCACTGTAAAATGGAAATGGGACATAACTGACGGAGACAAGATAGGCACGGTGCCCCAATGGTTAGCACTGCTGCCTCCCAGCGCCAGGGAACCGGTTCCTGCTAAACTGCCCATAGTGTTCAGGGATGTGTAGGTTAGGTGCATTAGTCAGGGGTAAAATGTAGATTTGTAGGGTCGGGGAATAGGTCTGGTTGGGTTAATCTGGAGGGTCAGTGTGGACTTGTGGGCTGAGGGCCTGTTCCCACACTGTAGGGATTGTATAAAAAAGGGAAAGAACAGATTGCCAAACTCAATGAATAAATAGCTGAATACCCATTAGGTGAATAAACCCAAGTTCCGACCTGGCCATGTCTGCAGCTCCCGTTCATTGGGGTGGGCGTTCCGGTCAAACAACTGCTCGAAAATACTTGTCACTGGGCTCGGTTCACTGATGGGTCTGTCCCTGGAAGGCTGGCCGATGGTAGTGGCCACGAGTGGCATTGAATCCCTTTGCACAGAGTATTATCCATTGTGAAGGAGGTGGAGTGGGGAGTGAGGTGCGGGTGCGTTGGAGGTGGCCAAGCCGGTATGCCGAATGGGCAACTGTGGTCCGAGCACGAGACCAAGAGTCAGATTCTGCACATGTATACTGACTCGTGGGTGGATGCTGATCACCTTGGCTGTATGGATGCCGAACTGGCAGACACATAATTGGAAGGGTGTTGGGAACAAAATAATGTAAACAAACATGGGGGAAGGCGCTGCACATAAAAATTACTGTGTAGCATGTTAATGCCCATGTAAAGAATGGCTCGGAATCTGCTGGTCATAACAATACTGGAGACGGAATAATAAAAGCCAGAAGAATTGAAGATACCAGCGAAGAGTATCAGGCTGGAAAATGGGTTCATGAAAGGTCAGGACATTTAGGGTGTCACGGCACTTTGCAATGGGCAAGAAATCTAGGTTTGCACTTACCCACGGCAGGTGTAAAATATCTGAACAAGAAAAACACGTATCACTGCCGAAAAAGCCAATCAAAGTTGGAGATCAACCTGCTGAAATCTGGCAGATTGAATATATTGGCCCATTACCATGACAACAACGATATCAGTATCTGTTAACCACAGAGGTTACTTACAACAGGCTCATGTTAGCTTTCCCGACAATCAAAGCAAATCACAGTAACACTGGAACAGTTGATATCCGAGTATGATGAACCATCAGAAATACACTCAGATAAAATGCCTCACACTTCACAGGTCAACAGGTGCCGCAATGGGAAATATTGGATGTTCCACATTCCTTATTACCCTCAAACTTGTAAAACGAATGGGTGGATTATTAAAACAACAAACATTGTGGGGGTGGATCAAAGTGCCACTACAGGCATCGTATAATCTAAATAATCGACCTTTGAAAGGAGGGACATCGATGAGACCAATATTGAAAAATGGCGGCCAGTTACATCCTCCTACTAAACCTACAACATCTGACGACCTTTGTACAGGGGGAAAGGTGTGGGTGTACTTCGAATAACAACCACGGAAGATTAGAGTGGTGCTGAAATTAGTCTTGACTCTGATCTCCAGAATTTGCAGTCGTCACTTTCGTCCTATATACACTCACTGAAGCCTGGTGAGATACTAACCGACAGAAAAAGATATACACTTTGGATATTGATAACAGGACACGATGTAGCCAAAAATAAGAAAAAGGAGCATGAGTTGTCAAAGATAGTAGCTTCCCTACATTATGGAAATAAGCCCTTCGATCGAACAGGTCCACAGCGAACCTCCGAAGAATAACCCACCCTGACCCATTCCCCGGCACTTACCCCTGGCTAATGCACCTAACACCATGGGCAATCTAGTATGGCATAGGGGACTGTCAAAGAATACAGGAGAATATATTTGGACTGGAGAGTTGGGCAGAGAAGTGCCAGACAGTATTCATGTTAGGCAAATGTGTGGTGATGAATTTTGGGAAGTCTAATTCTAGAGCGAATTAAACAGTAAACGGAAGAGCCTTGGGTTAAGTTGATGAGCAGAGAGATCTGGCAGTGCAAGTCCATTGTACCCTGAAGGTTGCTGCACAGGTGGATAGAGTGGTCAAGAAGGTATATGGTATGCTTGCCTTCATCGGACGCAGTATTGAGTATAAGAGCTGGCAGGTCACGTTAAAATTGTACAAGACATTGGTTCGGCTGCATTTAGAATTCTGTGTATGGTTCTGGTCGCCACATTGCCAAAATGATGTGGACGCTTTGCAGAGGGCGCAAAGGTTTGTGAGGATGTTGCCTGGTATGGAAGGTGCTAGCTATGAAGAGAGGTTTAGCAGGCTTGGATTGTTTTAATTAGAATAAAGAAGATTGTTTAATTAGAAGAAAGAAGATTAAGGGGGAAAACTGATTGAGGTCCACAAAATCATAAAGAACATACACAGGATAGATCGAGATAAGCTTTTTCCGAGGATGAATGATTCAATAATGAGAGGTGAGAGGTGAAAAGTTTAAGGGGGATACGTATGGCAAGTACTTTACACAGAGGTTGGACAGTGCCTTTTGCAAGCCGAGGTCGGAGAGGCAGGCACCTTAGATTCATTTAAGATGCACCTGGACAGATGCATGAGTAGGAGGGGAGCAGAGGGATACAGATGCTTAGGAACTGGGCGATAGGTTTAGAAAGTGGATTTGAATCGGCTCAGGCTTGGAGGACATAAAGGCCTGTTCCTGGGATGTAAATTTTCTTTGTTCTTTTTCTTTGATGTTGATTTAACCTGAGGGTCACCATTTTTCAAACGAGTTGGTCAAATCATGTATAAAAGCAAAATACCGCAAATTCCAGAAAGCTGCATTCAAACGAAGAAATGTGCTGTTAAATTGGTCAGCATAGGCAAGTATAATGACAGATTTGAACAAACGTTGAATTGAATATTTCTGGCCAGCGGTGCTAATTTATGAGCACATTTGTTTTCGAGGCAAGGTCCACAATAAGCTTTCCTTCTGGTGGTCTGAGTTCCTAAAGTTTACTCAGCTGCAGTCAGGTAAGTACAACATACAAAAGAGTAGCAATTAATTCTTTTGTTTTACACAATTTTACACCATTCTAGAATTCTGGAATTCCCTTTGGCTTGACGAGTCAAAAGTTGTATTATTATCTCTGCTCTGTAAGATTTAACATTAATCATTGGATTTCTATTCCACTGACATTAACACTGTATCACGGTCAACATGTGGAAACATTTTGTCCATTGTTTCACGTCGTTGTCTTATTTTGCAATTACATCAAAGATAAGCTTACTGCCTCACGTGTTCGTAAGTTGACTGATACTTCTTGTGTGTGTGTGGTGTCATATCATTATTCCCATATTCTATGAGATCTTCTATGCTCTGCCAGGCTTTTCAGGCACTTTGGAAAAACCTGTTTGCACAATCTGCAAAAACCTGCATCAACCAGATTTGCGATTCTCAATCGGACATTTCCAAACAAGCAGTTCTCTGCATAAGATCTTTCCAATAATACATCATGCGTGATGCTTGTTGCTTGTGGTTATTCTGCTGTGTGCTACAGAGAGGGCAGTTTCTATTCTCGATGCAAATACAGTGCGGTTATTGCCTGACTTTGAAAAACCCAAGGAAGTGGATAGATGTGTTGACACTGTGATTGTCAGCGTGTTGATTGGTTATCAGCGAGGTGTGACAGAGGGTACACGTTTTGATGGACTGTATTGGTCAATCTGTTCGGTGAACGAAGTTCAACTATCTCAAGGAATAGTTCATGTTTAACTGTATATCAAGTTGGGTTTGTAGGCGGCAGTTATGTGAAAAGACACGAGATGCTGTCTTGTTGCAGTTTGTTCCATGATCATTTTACCCTGAGGGAGTGGATTTCGGGACATGTTTGAGTTGGTAAAGTAGTTGTCTGCTGGGTAGACAGTGCTGTGTTTCGTGGGTTGATCAGTTGAATAGAGGTCTAGTATCTGTATTTCCTTCACGGGAACTCAGCTTGATATAAAAGCCAATCATTCTTCCTTCAAAATTTACATTAGAAGTGATCGCCTGTTGCATGCACAAACTAATGCAAGACACAGCACGCCTTTCATCGACATGACACAGCGTGGCAAGTGCAATGTCCATCACGAAGTATCAACTCCAATTTCTCATTGATTTAAAGATGTCTCTTGGTGAATTTAACTTATGGATTCCGTGGCATTGAGTGGAAAACAAAGTAAATGATTCCCTCCAGAGAGCCAACGTGATATTGCATGCTTGAACAGCTGAAGTAACTATTGATTTTGTGTGCATAACCAAAAGCTAGTTACTAACTTTCTTAGATGAGAGATTCAAATATCCACACAGGACATGAAAGTTAAGAGACCCCACTGTTCTCTAGCCTCTTGTAAATGTAAAATATTGTGAAATATGCAATAAAAATGGGAATTAACAGAATAATCTGCAGGGCTGATGCACATGACTTTATAGAGTTCAGTCGTTACACTTTACACAACTTCAGAATTTCAAAGGTACTGAATGGAAAAGTTATTTGTCAAGAAAGCCAATAAAAGTGAAGGCTGCAATGTGAATGAGAGTTCATGTTGGTTTCTCTCATTTTGCATTTTTGAGCATTTTCGAAAAGAGTCTCAATGGATATTTCATAGCATTCTTTCCCTCCTCTCTGATTTGACTCTGCGTCCCAGCATAAATAAATGGATTGATGCAAGAGCTCAACAGCTGAAGCATGTATCCGCTTTGTTGGACAATAAATATGACTCTGCTGATATCAGAACCAGATGAATAGGGAATATTTGCAATTCGGACGTAAATGATTGTAACGAAGTACAACAAATATAACGAGATAAAGCTTCCCGAGATGCCAAAGAGTAAAACTATGGACTTTTTGCGCTTCTCCATCTCTGGGTCACTCTGATTCTCTCCATTGCTCTGAGCCCGGAGTCTCCTACGGGCTCGATTGCCTGCAAAAATAGGCCTGACAGTCAAAACATTTAGCAATAAAATCAGAATGAAGGGAAGACAAGGAGTTAAAATGGAACGAATCCAGTCATATGCAGCCCATTCCATGGTCGTGTAATATTCTACTTTTAGACCACAGAACCGGGGTGTATTGTCAACTATGTATATAGGTTCATAAGCAAAGTACACAAAGATATTTTTTATCAAGAACAGTGCAGACACAATTCCTATCACCCAGGAAGCCACCCTCTTTGTGCAATATTTTAATTTCAGATTTTGGCAACATATGGCCACAAATCGATCAAAGGTGAAAGCCACTGTTAACCAGACAGAACTGTCAATGACTGCAAAATTTACTGAATTGCGAACACTGCAAACTGGTGTGATAGACAGGAAACTAAATCGGAAGTAAATCCCAGCAATCCGGTTTAATATTACAACCGTGATAATGACCAGCAGATCTGTTGCTGCCATCGAGACAAGATAATATGTGATACATCTCGAGAGACCACATCTTCTTCGAGACAAGATCACAATCACTGCCAGGTTTGCTGCAATGGAAAGAGATAAGAAAAACAGATACGGGTTGCAATTTTGACTTCAAAAAACAATAATCCGTTTGGTGAATTTCTCATAAAATTTAGAATGTTTATCTTAATTCTATGTTGAAGGAATCCTTTGCATTATGAGCAATTGTACATTAGCCTCACCACAGCGCTCCACGTTTATAATGAAATGTTTTGATCGAATTTTAAAAATCATAGGAATCTGAAGAAACTTCATAAAGGAGAAACCAAGGAAACAAACACATGTCGGGACTTATATTACAAAAGAAATATTGAAAATACAGGGAAAAAAACAAAAATTTAAAAGTCAGTATAAATTTGGAAATGTAGAATTATGAGGACTGCATTCCACAGACAGTAGACGTGTGTCATTTCAATTCACTATCTTGGAAACATTTGCATTCATCTTGTTCATAAATATCCTAAAACAAACGTAAGTGAATCAGCACAGTGGGTGGCACGGTGGCACAGTGGTTAGCACTGCTGCCTCACAGCGCCAGAGACCTGGGTTCAATTCCCGCCTCAGGCGACTGACTGTATGGAGTTTGCACGTTCTCCCCGTGTCTGCGTGGGTTTCCTCCAGGTGCTCCGGTTTCCTCCCACAGTCCAAAGATGTGCAGGTCAGGTGAATTGGCCATGCGAAATTGCCCGTGGTGTTAGGTAAGGAGTAAATGTTGGGGTATGGGTGGGTTGCGCTTCGGCGGGTCGGTGTGGACCTGTTGGGTTGAAGGGCCTGTTTCCACACTGTAAGTAATGTAATTCTAAATCTAATTCAGCATTCTTGCGACTTTGTGGAGGTTGTTTACATAGGATATAATTGAAAATTTGATCTCTTCACTGGATTATGACTTGACAGCTTGAACCACAGGTTAAAATATTATATATCTTGGGTCATGTTGGGAACCATTGTTTTACCTAGGGTTATTGAATGCATTGAAGAAGTTGGGATTATTTGCCTTGGAGTGTAAAAGGCGGAGACGTGATTTGATTGATGTTTTCAAAAGCAAGGATGGATTGGAGAGTGCGCAGCGAGAAGCTATTCACTGTCATAAAGGGGAAAAATGAGAGCATATAAACCTAAAGCGCTGTAATAAAGAAGGAAGGGTGAAGTGAGAATTTTTTTTTTTGACACAGTGACTACCTAGGGTATGGAACAAATTTCCAAGGCAGGTCATGAAGGCAAGTGCAATTTCAGCATTCAAGACTACATTAGATAAGTGTGCGGATGAAAATTGTGTGCAAGAATATAGCGGAAAAGGCAGATATTTGCACTCGGTCATGATGCTCCTTCGAACAGCCAATGGAGCTATGAAGGGCTTGACGATACTGTGGCTATAAGCAGAGAATTTGGCCCTGTCTCAATTACAGACTAAAGTTGGTGGGGGTGGGGTGGGATGCTCTCTGTCTGCTACAGGAGTTGCGTGTGAGACAATCTGTTTTCGGAATTTGCATTTCTCCAAGCGACGTTATTATATTGGAATAGTTAATTAGTATTTGTTACCGTATCTATTACAGTATTGTGCTAAGTTTTCCAATACAGTTAAGTTAATCCAATTCCTGGCTTCTTTCATTGTATTTTAACTATAGTGAAAGGATAAAGTGTGTTTTTCTTTAAATGCAATAGTTTGGTAATATCAATTGCATTTGGAATGCAATACATTACATTTGCCTTTACAATAATAAAAACGTTAAGGTCTGGAATATCCACATATTTGAGGGGATTTGGTTTGGTCTATAGCACAGTGGGGACTCTTTCTGGGAACAAAGCCTCTGATTCCAGATTGATTTGACAATTATTGGCCTCAAAAGCGGCAAATGATAAAAATGAGTGTCTTTCATTTCACATGTTCAATGCGAAATTTCAGCCACAGCATCAGTCGCAAGTTCATGATGAAATCTCAATTACACTGTGATAATGGGGCGAAAATATTATTTATGCTCAATTCAACTGCAGTTACGCCAATTAAAATTCCTGGTACTTCATTCAAAACCGCTTTATCAACAACGTAAATGCAATTGCAATTACACTATGAATATAGTACATAAATTCAAACTCAAACGGTAGTAATGTACTATACCTACGTCTCCGTCATTAGATGCTGTTGGAAATCTCTGTGTCTCTCCTGACACAAGAAGTCTTTCTAAATGTACAGGTAAGGAATTGTGCAGGTAATATGAGGATATTGCGCAATGAATGTGGTGAAATGCCAATAATGAAGAAGACAATTTCGTTTACATTAAGATCATAGATTATGTCAGTAACATCATTCATCTGATAAAATGTGGAATTAACACCGTTACTGTATAAAATGACGCAAAAGTAATGATAAATTACATGAGTGAATTTTATTCGGATGGGACTTCTTATTGAATAAAATTGGAGAAAAAAAAAACCTTTAAAATGAAGAGAAAAAAAACACGACAGATGGAATGTAATTCCAAACACTTACTTGATGAGTAACACATCAGATACTAACGAGAATAATTTACCTGGAACTCCAATAGCGGCAAGGATCGGATAGTAAATGGCAAACACTGGACCTATCGGTATCCCATGCATTTCAAACTACACATTTGAGAGTTTTCTGCACTTCCTGGAAAAGTACTCACATTTGTACCTGATGTCAGTCTCCTGGGATAAAATTAAATCTCCAGGCGTGAAGTTTATTCTGAGAAAGAAAGTAGTGCAGCTGGTGCTCATTTATTTTTATCTGTTGATGGAACGATATTTTCTCATGTATTGAGATAATTTCTAAAGAGAAAAAGGTATGTGTACAGAATTGTCCAAATAATATTTATTCATAAGAAATAATGGACGCTTGGACAGTACCACTTAGTGCCATGGAGGAGAGACCGCTCCTGACCAAGCATGGCGAAGTTTTTTTTTCGAATATATGAAGACGTGTTTTCATTTTGATTTTCTGTGATTGCGTATGCTTTCCAAAAAGTAATGTGATTCCAAATTGTCCAAGATACTTACTCTCGTAAACATCATATGCATGCCTTAAGTGTGCACAGTCCAGTTCAGTACTGCACATTGGGTGTATAGAGGCAGACATTTTCATGTGTACCATACTGTAGTTTGACGTTAATGTTATGCTTATTTGTGACCTGCACAGTTGCCCGAGAGCAGGTCCATTTCTGCAAAGTTCATTCAGGCTGAACTTGTGAAAGTTAACAGAGGTGTATTCTGTGACAACATATCCTGTTCAGCATTTTGTATCTTTACCGAAAATTGGTCTATTTCATCAGTTACATTCTGTGTTCAATGTCATTCATTTAAGTTTAATAATGCGGAGTACGGCCAGATCCCGTTCAGGACCCGAACTTACATTTAGTGCAATGAAGATTATGTTCCATTTTGGCAGACCGGTCACTCAATTTAGTTGGACAGGTGAGCCAGTTCATATCGAAACAGGACAAGGCTAGTTCAAGAAATGCATATTCAGTTTTGACAAGTGCAGATCACTTACATTGAATGTGAAGTTGTTATGTTCAACGGTTTCATTTCAATTTTGATCAGTCCCGGTTTTCACAGGCAGCATCGAAGATCAATTATTCGAATTTTCATTTTCACCCTTTCAAACCTTCATTTTAAATTTTGATACTGACTTTCAATGCATTAAACTTTTCCAGTTTCTAACTATCAGCTGTCAATCATGATCACGGTGATGCAATCAACATGCACATCAACATTGAATGGACTCCGCTACATTGGCTTGTTTTAAATTGCATATCCCAGTTCACTATGTTTGTACATGTACAAGCCAGTTATACCGATGAAGCAACTTCCTACAGACAACGTTAAATTCGACATTTCCTGTTGCTTTGCTGGCAACAATCACCCAAACACAATTGGAAGATGCGAGAACAATGTCCTTTCCCGTTCCATGCGTCCGCTTTAGCAGTTTGTCCAAAACATGCACTTCAATGGCTTCTGCTAAATGATGGAACAGGTCCAGGGCAAGTTCACAATTTCGATCCAAAATGCGGATTCTTGACAGGAGACAGCGGATAGTGGGAGACGGCTGTTTTTTTGACTGGTGTACGGTCTGCAGTGGCGTGCCACAGTGGTCAGCGCTGCACTCATTATTGTTCCATAACTGTTTGTGATATCCATAAATTAAGGGTAAATGTAGGGGAATGGGTCTGAGTGGGTTACTCCTTGGAGGGTCGGTGTGGAGTTGTTAGGCTGAAGGGCCTGTTTCCATTCAGTAGGAAATCTTTTAAAAAAATCTTCAAAAGATATTTTTGACAGTTTGCTGATCCTGGGGGAATGGATAGGAAGGGACGGGGAGGGACGAGGATGGAGTGTGGGGGCAGGGGAAGGGTCTATGGGTCAGGAAGGGGAGTAGTGAGATAAGCAGTGGACCAGGGTTTTGTGGTGGGTTGGCCAGCAAAGAACGCCACAGTTTCCAACCCACCCATCCCGCTCTATTCTCTGCCACTACTCCCTGCTCCACTCTCTCACATTAGCAACCAACGCAGTAATAACGATGTGCATGTTTACAATTTTCCATCAGTCTCGGTCACCAACACATGAACACGCATCTCCCAACAACATACTCCTCAGTCCTAAAAATGTGTTGCTGGAAAAGCGCAGCAGGTCAGGCAGCATCCAAGGAGCAGGAGAATCGACGTTTCGGGAATGAGCCCTTCTTCAGGAATGACCCTGAAGAAGGGCTCATGACCGAAACATCGATTCTCCTGCTCCTTGGATGCTGCCTGACCTGCTGCGCTTTTCCAGCAACACATTTTCAGCTCTGATCTCCAGCATCTGCAGTCCTCACATACTCCTCAATCAGCACAGCAATGATTTGACGCAATAACCTTTTTTCAGCTCCATTCACACCAAGAAAAACAAACAGTTAAGGGAGAAATAAAAAAAATACAAAACTGACCAGGTAACTTAAGCAGTTTCCATGATGAATAAAGCTTATGCCATTTGATTAAAATATGCCCCTCGTCTTGAAATCCCCAGCCGAGGGATAGGACACTTGTCATTCATCCTATCTATGCCCCTCAGGATTTTAGAAACCTCCATAAGGCCAACCTCAACCTCCTATGCTCCTGTGAAATTATTCCCCGCCAGTCCCGCGTCTAATTATCACCCAATCCTTCCATCTCAGCAACATCCTGGTACATTTTGTTTTGAACCCTCTCCATCTGAATCAAACATCCTGACACAAAATCCTCAGAGACTCTAGCCATACCACCATACATCAAAGACATCTCTGAGATGACTACCAGGCTACTCCAATCCCTTGCCATCATGGTAGCCCACAAACCTACCAACATATTGACACAACTACTGATGAACATAATGGACCCTAATGTACCAGATTACTAAAACCTTCATATGCCATTACTGGAAAGACATTGAATGGGGATATGGACAACCGAAAGCATTTATAACCGCTAAAGTTGCCGTAGAACTAACAGGTCGCCAGCAACTTGGATATCTGGCTTCGCCTCTGAATGACAAGTCGCGAATGGAGCTTGCAGCAAAGGCAAAAAGGTAAAGCAATACCTTTGGGCTTCAGGTCCAGAAAACTGTCTGAGGCAGCTACGCGTTACACAGTATTTGATAATCAATGTCCGGCCTGCTATTGGGCTCACGTCGGGCAGACCGGTGTGCAGAAAATGCTCCTCAGACCTGAATGACCAATTCTGATGAGAGTGTTATCTGACATTGTGACTCACAAGGTCGGTACAGACTAACAAAGCTCCACTGTAAAATGGAAATGCGACATAACTGACGGAGACAAGAAAGGCACGGTGCCCCAATGGTTAGCACTGCTGCCTCCCAGCGCCAGGGACCCCGGTTCCTGCTAAACTGCCCATAGTGTTCAGGGATGTGTAGGTTAGGTGCATTAGTCAGGGGTAAAATGTAGATTAGTAGGGTCGGGGAATAGGTCTGGTTGGGTTAATCTGGAGGGTCAGTGTGGACTTGTGGGCTGAGGGCCTATTCCCACACTGTAGGGATTGTATAAAAAAGGGAAAGAACAGATTGCCAGTCTCAATGAATAAATAGCTGAATACCCATTAGGTGAATAAACCCAAGTTCCGACCTGGCCATGTCTGCAGCTCCCGTTCATTGGGGCGGGCGTTCCGGTCAAACAACTGCTCGAAGATACTTGTCACTGGGCTCGGTTCACTGATGGGTCTGCCCCTGGAAGGCTGGCCGATGTTATTGGCCACTGGCTGCATTGAATCCCGCTACACAGAGTATTATCTATTGTGAAGGAGGTGGGTTGGTGGGGGTGGGGGGAGGTGGTGGTGGGGGTGAGGGGAAGGGCGTCGATCCGGTATGCCGATGAGCAACTGTGGTCGGAGCACGAGACCAAGAGTCAGATTCTGCACATGTATACTGACTCGTGGGTGGATGCTGATCACCTTGGCTGTATGGATGCCGAACTGGCAGACACATAATTGGAAGGGTGTTGGGAACAAAATAATGTAAACAAAGATGGGCGAAGGCGCTGCAATAAAAATTACTGTGTAGCATGTTAATGCCCATGTAAAGAATGGTTCGGAATCTGCTGGTCATAACAATACTGGAGACGGAATAATAAAAGCCAGAAGAATTGAAGATACCAGCGAAGAGTATCAGGCTGGAAAATGGGCTCATGAAAGGTCAGGACATTTAGTGTGTCACGGCACTTTGCAATGGGCAAGAGATCTAGGTTTGCACTTACCCACGGCAGGTGTAAAATATCTGAACAAGAAAAACACGTATCACTGCCGAAAAAGCCAATCAAAGTTGGAGATCGACCTGCTCAAATCAGCAGATTGAATATATTGGCCCGTTACCATGACAACAACGATATCAGTATCTGTTAACCACAGAGGTTACTTACAACAGGCTCATGTTAGCTTTCCCGACAATCAAAGCAAATCACAGTAACACTGGAACAGTTGATATCCGAGTATGATGAACCATCAGAAATACACTCAGATAAAATGCCTCACACTTCACAGGTCAACAGGTGCCGCAATGGGAAATATTGGATGTTCCACATTCCTTATTACCCTCAACCTTGTAAAACGAATGGGTGGATTATTAAAACAACAAACATTGTGGGGGTGGATCAAAGTGCCACTACAGGCATCGTATAATCTAAATAATCGACCTCTGAAAGGAGGGACATCGATGAGAGCAATATTGAAAAGAGGTGGCCAGTTACATCCTCCTAGTAAACCTACAACATCTGACGACCTTTGTACAAGGGGAAAGGTGTGAGTGTACTTCCCAAAACACCCACTGAAGATTAGAGTGGTGCTGGAATCTAGTCTTGACTCTGATCTCCATCGTCTGCAGTCTTCACTTTCGCTCAATATACACTCACTGAAGCTGCTACTTATGGACAGAAAAAGGGATACCTAATGGATATTGATAACAGAACAGGAAGTAGCAGAAAGTAGGAAAATTAACGAAAGGAGCATGTTTTGTCAAAGATACTAGCTTCCCTCCAGCATGGAAATAAGCCCTTCGACCCAACAAGTCCACAGCGAACCTCAGAAGAAAAACCCACCCTGACCCATTCCCCGACATTTACCCCTGACTAATGCACCTAATACCACGGGCAATTTAGTATGGCATAGGGGACTGGCAAAGAATACAGGAGAATATAGATAGACTGGAGAGTTGGGCGGAGAAGTGCCAGATGGTGTTCAAGTTAGGCAAATGTGTGGTGATGAATTTTGGGAAGTCTAATTCTAGAGTTATTCAGTAAAGGGAAGAACCTTGGGTAAAGTTGATGAGCAGAGAGATCTGAGAGTGCAGGTCCATTGTACCCTGAAGGTTGCTGCACAGGTGGATAGAGTGGTCAAGAAGGTATATGGTATGCTTGCCTTCATCGGACGCAGTATTGAGTGTAATGCTAACATTGAACCATACATTGGTTCGTCTGCATTTAGAATTCTGTGTACGGTTCTGGTCGCCACATTACCAAAAGGACGTGGACGCTTTGCAGAGGGTGCAGAGGTTTACGAGGATGTTGCTTGGTTTGGAAAATGCTAGCTATGAAGAGAGGTTTAGCAAGTTAGGATTGTTTTCATTAGAAAAAAGATGGGGGGGGGGAATGATTGAGGTCTACAAAATCATGAAGAATATACACAGGGTGAATAGAGATAAGCTTTTTACGTGGGTGAAGGATTCAATAATGAGAGGTGAGAGGTGAAAAGTTTAAGGGGGGTACGCATGGCAAGTACTTTACACAGAGGTTGGTCAGTGCCTTTTGCGAGCGGAGGTCGGAGAGGCAGGCACGGTAGATTCATTTATGATGCACCTGGACAGATGCATGAGTAGGAGGGGAGCAGAGGGATACAGATGCTTTGGAATTGGGCGATAAGTTTAGAAAGTGGATTTGAATTGGTTCAGGCTTGGAGGGTGAAAAGGCCTGTTCCTAGGCTGTAAGTTTTCTTTGTTCTCTGTTCTTTGATGTTGATTTAACCTGAGGGTCACCATGTTTCAAACGAGTTGGTCAAACCATGTATAAAAGCAAAATACAGCAAGTTCTAGAGAGCTGCATTCAAACGAAGAAATGTGCTGTTAAATTGGTCAGCATAGGCAAGTATAATGACAGGTTTGAACAAACGTTGAATTGAATATTTCTGGCCAGCGGTGCTAATTTATGAGCACATTTGTTTTCGAGGCAAGGTCCACAATAAGCTTCCCATCTGGAGGCCCGAGTTCCTAAAGTTTACGCAGTCGTCTCGCAACAGTCAGGTAAGTACAACACACAAAAAAGTAGCAATTAATTCTTTTATTTTACACAATTGAACACCATTCTACAATTCTCGAATTCCCTTTGGCTTGACGCGTCAAAAATTGTATTATTATCTCTTCTCTGTAAGATTTAACAAATCATTGGATTTCTATTCCACTGACACCAACACTGTATCACGGTCAACATGTGGAAACATTTTGTCCATTGTTTCACGTCGTTGTCTTATTTTGCAATGACATCAAAGACAAGCTTACTGCCTCACGTGTTCGTAAGTTGCCTGATTTTTTTGTGCGTGGTGTCTATCATTGTTCCCATATTCAATGAGATCTCCTATGCTCTGCCAGGCTTTTCAGGCACTTTGGAAAAACCTGTTTGCACAATCTGCAAAAACCTGCATCAACCAGATTTGCGATTCTCAATCGAACATTTCCAAACAAGCAGTTCTCTGCATAAGATCTTTCCAATAATACATCATGCGTGATGCTTGTTGCTTGTGGTTATTCTGCTGTGTGCTCCAGAGAGGGCAGTTTCTATTCTCGATGCGAATACAGTGCGGTTATTGCCTGACTTTGAAAAACCCAAGGAAGTGGATAGATGTGTTGACACTGTGATTGTCAGCGTGTTGATTGGGTATCAGTGAGGTGTGACAGAGGGTACACGTTTTGATGGACTGTATTGGCCAATCTGTTCGGTGAACGAAGCTAAACCATCTCAAGGAATAGTTCAAGTTTAAAATTATGTTAAGTTGGGTTTGTAAGCGGCAGTTATGTGAAAAGATACGAGATGCTGTCTTGTTGCACTTTGTTCCATGATTATTTTACCCTGAGGGTGAGGAGTTCTGGAGATGCTTGAGTTGGTCAAGTCTCTGCTGGGTAGACAGTGCTGTGTTTCGTGCATTGAGCAGTTGAATAGAGGTCTAGTATCTGTATTTCCTTCATGGAATATCATCTTGATCTCAAAGCCAATCATTCTTCCTTTAAAATTAACATTAGAAATGATCGTCTGTTGCATGCACACAGTAATGCAACACACAGCACGTTTTCCATTGACTTTACCCAGCATGGCAAGTGCAATGTCCATCAAGAAGTATCAGCTTCAATTTGTCATTGATTTAATGATGGCTCTTGGTGAATTTAACTTATGGATCCCGTGACATTGAGTGGAAAACAAAGTAAATGATTCCCTCCAGAGAGCCAACGTGATATTTCATGCTTGAACCGCTGAAGTAACTATTGATTTTGTGTGCATAACCATCAGCTTTCTTCGATTAGGGATTCAAATATCCACACAGGATATGAGAGATTCTACTGTTCTCTAGCCTCTTGTAAATGTAAAATATTGTGAAATATTCAATATAACTGGGAATTAACAGAATAACCTGCTGGACTGATGCACATGACTTTATGGTGTTCAGTCACTATATATTACACAAGTATTAGATCAAAGTATTAGACAAAATTTCAAAGATATTCAATGGAAAAGTTACTTGTCAAGAAAGCCAATAAAAGTGAAGGCTGTAATGTGAATGCGAGTTCATGTTGGCTTCCTTCATTTTGTATTTTTGAGCATTTTAGCAAAGAGTCTCAATGGATATTTCATAGCATTCTTTCCCTCCTCTCTGATTTGACTCTGCGTCCCAGCATAAATAAATGGATTGATGCAAGAGCTCAACAGCTGAAGCATGTATCCGCTTTGTTGGACAATAAATATGACTCTGCTGATATCAGAACCAGATGAATAGGGAATATTTGCAATTCGGACGTAAATGATTGTAACGAAGTACAACAAATATAACGAGATGAAACTTCCCGAGATGCCAAAGAGTAAAACTATGGACTTTTTGCGCTTCTCCATCTTTGGGTCACTCTGATTCTCTCCATTGCTCTGAGCCCGGAATCTCCTACGGGCTCGATTGCCTGCAAAAATATGCCTGACAGTCAAAACATTTAGCAATAAAATCAGAATGAAGGGAAGACAAGGAGTTAAAATGGAACGAATCCAGTCATATGCAGCCCATTCCATGGTCGTGTAATATTCTACTTTTAGACCACAGAACCGGGGTGTATTGTCAATTATGTATATAGGTTCATAAGCAAAGTACACAAAGATATTTTTTATCAAGAACAGTGCAGACACAATTCCTATCACCCAGGAAGCCACCCTCTTTGTGCAATATTTTAATTTCAGATTTTGGCAACATATGGCCACAAATCGATCAAAGGTGAAAGACACTGTTAACCAGACAGAACTGTCAATGACTGCAAAATTTACTGAATTGCGAACACTGCAAACTGGTGTGATAGACAGGAAACTAAATCAGAAGTAAATCCCAGCAATCCGGTTTAATATTACAACCGTGATAATGACCAGCAGATCTGTTGCTGCCATCGAGACAAGATAATATGTGATACATCTCGAGAGACCACATCTTCTTCGAGACAAGATCACAATCACTGCCAGGTTTGCTGCGATGGAAAGAGACAGGGAAAACATAATTTGGTTGTAGTTTTGACTTCAAAAAACAATAATCCATTTCCTGGATTTCTCATAAAATTTAAAATGTTTATCTTAAATCTATGTTGAAGGAATCCGTTACATTATGAGCAATTGTGCATTAGCCGCACCACAGCTCTCCGTGTTTATAATGAAATGTTTTGATCGAATTTTAAAAATCATAGGAATCCGAAGAAACGTCATAAAGGAGAAACTAAGGAAACAAACACAAGTCGGGACATACATTACTAAAGAAATATTGAAAATACAGGAAAAAAACCCCTAAAATTTAAAAGTCAGTATAAATCTTGAAATGAAGAATTATGAGGACTGCATTTCACAGACAGTAGACGTGTGTCATTTCAATTCACTATCTTGGAAACATTTGCATTCATCTTGTTCATAAATATCTCAAAACAAACATAAGTGAATCAGCATTCTTGTGACTTTGTGGAGGTTGTTTACATAGGATGTAATTGAAAATTTGATCTCTTCACTGGATTATGACTTGACAGCTTGAACCACAGGTTAAAATATATATCTTGGGTCATGTCGGTAACCATTATTTTACGTCGAGTGATTGGATGCACTGAAGAAGATGGAGTGTAAAAGATGTAGACGTGATTTGATTGATGTTTTCAAAATCAAGGATGGATTGGAGAGTGTACCGAGAGAAGCTATTCACTCTCATAAAGGGGAAAAATTGAGAGCACAAAAACCTAAAACGATGTGATAAACAAGTAAGGGTGAGGTGAGAAAATTCTTTTTGACACGGTGACTACCGAGGGTATGGAACAAGTTTCCAAGGCTGGTGCAATTTCAAGACAATATTCGATAAGTGTGCGGATGAAAATTGTGCGCAAGAATATAGAGGAAAAGGCAGATATTTGCGCTCGGTCGTGATGCTCCTTCGAACAGCCAATGGAGCGATTAAGAGTGTGACGTTACTGTGGCTACAAGCAGAGAATTTTGCCCTGGGTGATATTTGAAGAAACGTTTAAGACAGTAGTGGATAAAGAGTAGAGCTGGATAAAGTACAGCCGGTCAAACTGCATCAGACCAGGAGTGGATTCGACATTTCAGGTCAGCACGTTTCATCAGAACCTGAACCGGCGACTCCTTTCCTCCTCTGTGCTTTTTCCGGCTACAATATTAATTTACTCTGACTCTCCAGCATCCGCAGTTCTCAGTATCTCCGAGCGGTACCAAGCAGTGCACCAGGACCAGTAAACGGCTCGTGTCGCCTTGTTTTCTTTTAAAGTTGCAACAACTGGAACAACCTGTCTGGGTGCGGCCAAACGCTCACGAAAGGAAGATTTTTTGTTTAGTTTGCCGCAGTTGCTCTAGGAGTCTTAAAAAGATGGAAGCTATTGTTTCCCTGTCTCAATTACAGCCTAAACCCGGGGGGTTCTCTGCCTGCTACAGGAATTGCGTGTGAGACAACGCAATCTGTTTTCTGATTACGCGTTTCTCCAAGCGATGTTATTATATTGGAACAGTTAATTAGTATTCGTAACTGTACCTATGACAGTACTTTTAAGTTAATCCAATTCCTGGCTTCTTACAATGTATTTTAACTATAGTGAAAGGATAAAGTGTGTTTTTCTTTAAATCCAATTGTTTGGCAAGATCAATTTCATCTGGAATGCAATACATTATATTTGCCTTTACAGTAATAAAAACGTTAAGGTCTGGACTATCCACATATTTGAGAGGAATTGGTTTGGTCTATAGCACAGTGGGGATTCTTTACGGGAACAAAAACTCTAATTCCAGATTGATATTAGGATTATTGGCCTCAAAGGAGGCACATGATAAAAGTGAGTGTCTTTTATTTCACATGTTCAATGCAATGTTTCAGCCACAGCATCAGTGGCAAGTTCATGATGAAATGGGACGAAAATATTATTTATGTTCAATTCAGCAACAGTTACGCCAATTAAAATTCCTGGTACTTCACTCAAAACCGTTTTATCAACAACGTAAATGCAGTTCTAATTACACTATGAATATAGTACATAAATTCAAACTCACTAACGGTAGTAATATACCATACCTACGTCTCCGTCATTAGATGCTGTTGGAAATCGGACAGTTTGATGCAGTTGAAGCAATGAGTGTTACCTGACACAAGAAGTCGTTTTAAATGTACAGATAAGGAATTGTGCAGGTAATATGAGGATATTGCGCAATGAAAGTGGTGAAATGCCAATAATGAAGAAGACAATTTCGTTTACATTAAGATCATAGATTATGTCAGTAACATCATTCATCTGATAAAATGTGGAATTAACACCGTTACTGTATAAAATGACGCAAAAGTAATGATAAATTACGTGAGTGAAACTAACTGAATTAAGTCGGATGACGACTTCTTATTGAACAAATTTGGAGACAAAAAAAACAACAGGTGAAATGTAATTCCAAGCACTTAGTTGACGATTAACGCATCAGATGCTAACGAGAATAACTTACCTGGAACTCCAATAGCGGCAAGGATCGGATAGTAAATGGCAAACACTGGACCTATCGGTATCCCATGCATTTCAAACAACAAATTTGAGAGTTTTTTGCACTTCCTGGAAAAGTACTCACATTTGTACCTGATGTCAGTCCCCTGGGATAAAATAAAATCTCCAGGCGTGAAGTTTATTCTGAGAAACAAAGTATTGCAGCTGATGCTCATTTGTTTTTATCTGTTGATGGAACGGTATTTTCTCAGGTATTGTGACACTGTCTAAAGCGAAAAAAGATATGTATCCACAATTATCCCAATAATATTTATTTTTAAGAAATAATGGAAGCCTGGACAGTACCACTTAGTACCCTGTAGGAAAGACCGCTCCTGACCAAGCATGATGAAGTTTTTTTTCGAAGAAATGAGGACGTGTTTTCATTTTGATTTTCTGTGATTGCGTATGCTTACCAAAAAGTACTGTGATTCCAAATTGTCCAAGATACTTAGTCTCGTAAACATCATATGCATGCCTTAAGTGCGCACAGTCCAGTTCAGTACTGCACTTTGGCGTACAGAGCCAGACGTCTTCATGTGTACCATACTGCAGTTTGACGTTAATGTTATGCTTATTTGTGACCTGCACATTTGCCCGAGAGTAGGTCCACTTCTCCATAGTTCATTCAGGCTGAACTTGTGAAAGTTAACGGAGGTGTATTCTGTGACAACATATCCTATTCAGCATTTTGCATGTTTACCGAAAATTGGTCTATTTCATCAGTTACATTCTGTGCTCAATGTCAGACTGGTTTGGTGCCATTCATACTGCAACAAATTTAATCATATATAATTCTTCGGCACTTGATCATCAGAATTGTTAAATTCAGTACAGTCACATGCATTTAAGTTTAATAATGCAGAGTCCGGACAGATCCAGTTCCGGTCCAGAAATTACATTTAGTGCACTGAAGATTATGTTCCATTTTTGGCAGACCGGTCACTCAATGTAGTTGGACAGGTGAGCCAGTTCATATCAAAGGAGGACAAGACTAGTTCAGGAAATGCATATTCAGTTTTGACAAGTGCAGATCTGTGCACTTACATTGAATGTGAAGTTGTTACGTTCAACGGTTTCATTTCAATTTTGATCAGTCCTGGTTTTCACAGGCAGCACCGAAGATCAATTATTCGTATTTCCATTTTCGCCCTTTCAGACCTTCACATCGTTCATTTTAAATTTTAACATTGACTTTCAATGCATTAAACTTTTCCAGTTTCTGACTGTCAGCTGTCAATCATGATCACGGTGATTCAATCAACATGCACATCAACATTGAATGGACTCCGCTACATTGCCTTGTTTTAAATTGCATATCCCAGTTCACTATTTTTGTACATATACAAGCCAGTTATACCGATGAAGCAACCTCCTACAGACAACGTTAAATTCGACATTTCCTGTTGCTTTGCTGGCAACAATCACCCAAACACAATTGGAAGATGCGAGAACAATGTCATTTCCCGTTCCATGCGTCCGCTTTAGCTGTTTGTCCAAAACATGCACTTCAATGGCTTCTGCTAAATGATGGAACAGGTCCAGGGCAAGTTCACAATTTCGATCCAAAGTGTGGCTTCTTGACAGGAGACAGAGGATGGTGAGAGACGGCTGTTTTTTTGACTGATGCCCGGTCTGCAGTGGCGTGCCACAGTGGTCAGCGCTGCACTCATTATTGTTCCATAACTGTTTGTGATATCCATAAATTAAGGGTAAATGCAGGGGAATGGGTCTGAGTGGGTTACTCTTTGGAGGGTCGGTGTGGAGATATTCGGCTGAAGGGCCTGTTTCCAATCTGTAGGAAATTCTTTAAAAATAAAATCTTCAAAAAATATTTTTGACAGTTTGCAGACACCGCGGGAATGGAGAGGAAGGGACGGGATGGGTTGTGGGGGCAGGGGAAGGGTGTATGGGCCAGGAAGGGGAGGAGTAGGAGAAGCACTGGACAAGGGTTTTGTGGTGGGTTGGCCAGCAAAGAACGGCCACAGTTTCCAACCCACCCATCCCGCTCTATTCTCTGCCACTACTCCCTGCTCCACTCTCTCACATTGGCAGCCAACGCAGTAATAACGATGTGCATGTTTACAATTTTCGATCAGTCTCGGTTACCAGCACATGAACAAGCATTTCCCAACAGCAGACTGCACATACTCCTCAGTTAGCACAACAATGATTTGACGCAATAACGTTTTGTCAGCTCCATTCACACCAAGAAAAACAGTTAAGGGAGAAGTAGAAAAATACAAAACTGACCAGATAACTTAAGCAGTTTCCAAGATGCATGAAGCTTATTCCATTTGATTAAAAATATGCCCCTCGTCTTGAAATCCCCAGCCGAGGGATAGGACACCTGGCCATCCATCCTATGTATGTCCCTCAAGATTTTAGAAACCTCCAATAGGTCAACCTCAACCTCCTATGCTCCTGTGAAAGAATTCCCCGCCTATCCCGTGTCTAATTGTAACCCAATGCTTCCATTCTCAGTAACATCCAGGTACATTTTGTTTTGATCCCTCTCCATCTGAATCAATTCCTTCTGACAACAAGATGACCAGAACTGGACACGTGTTCAAGCGTATTCAAGAAGAACAGCCACCGATAAACACGGCCCAATGATTCTTAAACAATAAATCCAAACAAGTAGACACAACACACCCAGAGACTCTAGCGACATTACCATACATCAAAGACATCTCTAAGATGACTACCAGACTACTCCAATCCCTTCCATCATGGTAGCCCACAAACCTACCAACATATTGAAACAACTACTGATGAACCTAATAGAACCTATACCAACAACCAGCAAATGAAATGTCATTGACAAAATATCATGCAAGGACCGTAACAAACACTATACTGTATTGGACAAACAGGCAGGATACAAGAGCACCAACTAGCCACCAAAAGATGTGACCCACTATCACTAGTATCCTTACATACAGATGAAGAAGGACATCACTTTGACTGGGACAACACGTCCATCCTGGGACAGGCTAAACAGAGACATGCACAGGAATTCCTCGATGCCTGGCATTCAAACAGGAACTCCATCAATAGACACGTCGATTTGGAGCCCATTTACCAACCCTTGAGGAAAAGAGCCAGAAATGATATCACCCACCTTAACAGAACAAGACAGGTAAATAGAAAGCAGGACAGAACGCCAGCGCTTCATTGGAGGCTCACTGATGATGTTACCTAACATGGTGAAGAAACATCTGAAAACAAACCTGCCAGCTCAGCGAACAAACTTACAACCTGAACCACAACCTGAGTTATGAATCTTCTCAAAACTTGCAAAGCATGGATCAGTACTTGGAAATATGACGTTGTGGCCATGACGGAGACTTGAATACCAAAAGGGGCGGGAATGGTTTTTGGATGTTCCAGAGTTTAGATAGTAATGGTGGGGGTGGGTGAGGGGCGGGGGGGGGGGGGGGGGGGGGTAAAAGGGGTGGAGCAGTGGCATTGCTAATCTGGGATGTATCACAAATCCAAAAAGGGAGGTTCTCGAGGAGGGTTTGTCTGCAGTCAGTGTGGGTAGAAGTCAGAAACAGGAAAGGAGCAGTCCCTTTATTGGAAGTTTTCTACAGACTTCATATTAGCAACAGAGTAACAAGGGATTCAGATATGCGTCAGCTGCCACCGGCCGCTCATGAACCACATTGTCTGGATGACATCTTGATCTGCAGACTGACGGCAACTGACGGAAGCTCTTGCTACACTGGGGCAACATACATGAGACAGAGTCTGGAAAGTGTACCCAAGAAAGATACAGGCAGCAACACCATCAATGCAGTTATTGGGCATTCAGTGGACAAAAGGGAATAGAGTCATCGCTTAATAAGTAAAGAATAAAATACAGAAATGGCTGTTGCAACTAGCAAGACTGGGGCACAGAACTTTATGGATCTGCTCAGATATTGGCGCAGACATACACCTCACTGCACCAGGTTACTAAGACATTTATACGCCACTACTCGAAAGACAGCTCAGTTTGAATGGGGAGATGGACAACCGAAAGCATTTAAAGCTGCAAAAGTGGCCGTAGAACTGGCAGGACGCCAGCTCCTTGGATATCTGGCTTCACCTCTGATATAGCTATGTGGAGCTTGCAGCAAAGGCAAAAAGGGAAAGCAATACCTTTGGGCTTCAGGTCCAGAAAACTGTCTGAGGCAGCTACGCGTTACACAGCATTTGAAAATCAACTTCCGGCCTGCTATTGGGCTCACGTCGGGCAGACCGGTGTGCAGAAAATGCTCCTCAGACCTGAATGACCAATTCTGATGAGAGTGTTATCTGACATTGTGACTCACAAGATCGGTACAGACTAACAAAGCTCCACTGTAAAATGGAAATGGGACATAACTGACGGAGACAAGAAAGGCACGGTGCCCCAATGGTTAGCACTGCTGCCTCCCAGCGCCAGGGACCCCGGTTCCTGTTAAACTGCCCATAGTGTTCAGGTTAGGTGCATTAGTCAGGGGTAAAATATAGAGTAGTAGGGTCGGGGAATGGGTCTGTGTAGGTTAATCTGGAGGGTCAGTGTGGACTTGTTGGGCTGAAGGGCCTGTTTCTACACCGTAGGGATTGTATAAAAAAGGGAAAAGAACAGATTGCCAAACTTCATGAATAAATAGCTGAATACCCATTAGGTGAATAAACCCAAGTTCCGACCTGGCCATGTCTGCAGCTCCCGTTCATTGGGGCGGGCGTTCCGGTCAAACAACTGCTCGAAGATACTTGTCACTGGGCTCGGTTCACTGATGGGTCTGTCCCTGGAAGGCTGGCCGATGCTAGTGGCCACTAGTGGCATTGAATCCCTCTACACAGAGTACTATCCATTGTGATGGAGATAGGACTGGTGGGGATGCGGGGGGCGGGGAGGGGGGGGGGGGCGGTGTGGAGGGAAGGGCGTCGATCCGGTATGCCGATGAGCAACTGTGGTCGGAGCACGAGACCAAGAGTCAGATTCTGCACATGTATACTGACTCGTGGGTGGATGCTGATCACCTTGGCTGTATGGATGCCGAACTGGCAGACACATAATTGGAAGATTGTTGGGAACAAAATAATGTAAACAAAGATGGGCGAAGGCGCTGCACATAAAAATTACTGTGTAGCATGTTAATGCCCATGTAAAGAATGGCTCGGAATCTGCTGATCATAACAATACTGGAGACGGAATAATAAAAGTCAGAAGAATTGAAGATACCAGCGAAGAGTATCAGGCTGGAAAATGGGCTCATGAAAAGTCAGGACATTTAGGGTGTCATGATCGAGGTTTGCACTTACCCACGGCAGGTGTAAAATATCTGAACAAGAAAAACACGTATCACCAAGGCCAATCAAGGTAGGAGATCAACCTGCTCAAATCTGGCAGATTGAATGTATTGGCCCATTACCATGACAACAACGATATCAGTATCTGTTAACCACAGAGGTTGCTTACAACAGGCTCATGTTAGCTTTCCCGACAATCAAAGCAAATCACAGTAACACTGTTCAGGCCTGGAACAGTTGATATCCGAGTCTGATGAACCATCAGAAATACACTCAGATAAAATGCCTCACACTTCACAGGTCAACAGGTGCCGCAATGGGAAATATTGGATGTTCCACATTCCTTATTACCCTCAACCTTGTAGAACGAATGGGGTGGATTATTAAAACAACGAACTTTGTGGGGGTGGATCAAAGTGCCGCCACAGGCATCGTATAATCTAAATAATCGACCTCAGAAAGGAGGGACATCGATGAGAGCAATATTGAAAAGTGGTCAGTTACATCCTCCTAGTAAACCTACAACATCCGATGACCTTTGTACAGGGGGAAAGGTGTGGGTGTACTTCGCATAACAACCAATGAAGATTAGAGTGGTGCTGAAATCTAGTCTTGACTCTGATCTCCAGCATCTGCAGTCCTCACTTTCGCCCTATATACACTCACTGAAGCCTGGTGAGATACTAACCGACAGAAAAAGGGATACCTTTTAGATATTGATAACAGGACAGGAAGTAGCAGAAAGTAAGAAAATTAACAAAAGGCGTATGAGTTGTCAAAGATAGTAGCTTCCCTACATTTGGAAATAAGCCCTTCGACCCAACGCGCCCACAGTGAGCCTCCGAAGAATAACCCACCCAGACCCATTCCCCGGCATTTATCACTGACTAATGCACCTACCACCATGGTCAATTTAGTATGGCCAATTCACCTGACCTGCACACCATTAGTTTGTGAGAGGAAACTCACACAGACAGTTGCCTGAGTTGGGCGCTGGAACTCGGGTCCCGAATGCTAACCACTGTACACGAGATATCGTTTCTTCACAGAACCATGCGGCTTCACTGTGGATGGATTCTGCTGGGGATGGTTGGCAGTGGATATACATGGTTGGTGTGGCGGTGTGGTGTGGGCGGCCCGAGAGATTCCTAAGGTGCAGGGCAACTTGTCGACCAGAGCGACATTATTCGACATGATACCGCTACATGTACGGTGTGTGGTTTATGACCAGCATGGCAATGGGTTATGTTTAATTTATCGAAAGGACACGCAGTGTAACTGCAATCTGCATGGCAAACGGGAAAGTCTTGCAAGATGTACAATTACACAGTTAACAAATAGAACCCGGTTATTGGACTGGGTAAAGAACAATACAAACACATTGCAAATGATAAATGCGACGGGAGAAACCATGATATTTACGAATCGATGGTATGGTTGTCCCAACGCGTCCCAATCGTGGATAGGACATGGATGGTGGCCCTACGATCAGTCCCGAAAGCTAGCCAAGAATTAGGGTTGGCTCATGTTCAATGCCTCCGCTCAACATGCATCAAAGTGGTTGCATCTCCTCATGTTAATCTAACAGTACGAGGACAATATGAATCGAAACTCCCTAGGTTCAGGTTTGCCGGGCCAAATTTGCAGATCGAGCCCAATCTTCAATGTGCTACCTGAAGCATGAAAGGGTGTAATTTTACTGTGAGCATCATTAATGTGATCCGTGTACAGAAGTGGTGTAACTTTATTACTCTCCCCCACCTGTTGACCAGAAATTCTGGCTTCCAGAGATGAGAGGGAAGTGGGTGGATGAAGTTAATAAAACCTATAGTGGGACTGATTGTCAGGCGTGGCCATTCGGTATGGTATGTCCGTTCTACCCTCCAGTGATTGATCCGTGCTCCCTAGAACATTCTGCAGAAACCTGCACATGCCAATTAGTTCCATAACATGACACAATTATTCATTAGCCGGGACTAATCAGACCTGTATTGCCAATCCCCAGTTATTTAGATGATATACGAAACGATGCTCCAGTTAGCCATTGCGATGAGGACATACACACTATCCATGTGTGATCCTCAAGCAGACCGATCACCTCAATTGGGAAATGGGAAACTGCACAGCGCTATTGTACCGCCTTTGAGATATGGAACCTTTCACCAGTTATCAATTTGAGTCCTTTGGAGCAATTTCTCGATGAGAATGCTGGTATTAGTCAGGAACTGCTGACAAGTTGGCGAAATATACATCAAATGAAAGTCGCCATGTCATTTCTTTTTTTTTGTAGGTGTGAGACGCAGTGAAAGACACAACGTGCACGAATCTTTATTAAATTTCCACCACCAGGAAGATAGGAAAACACCCGAGTGGCCAGTGACAAGCAGTGCCCTTCACAAAAGGCAATGCAATCTCCTGTTTATTTTTTTTTCTTCCTTCTTTTTTAATTTAACTCCCACACTACCACCTAAGTGCGGTAGTGCTTATTTTTTCCCCAGCACCCATGGTGTGTGTGTGCAGGTGTGAGACACAGTGAAAGTCACAAAGTGCACGAATCTTCATTCAATTTCCACCCCCAGGAAGATAGGAAAGTCGCCATGTCATATGTGGGTGGACAATTAACACGATTTGCTGATTGACCAGACATTACAGGTGTGGTCCCAAAAGCCATTGCGAGCACCAATTTAATGATACATTCGATTTGTGTATTATTCGTATTGATAATAATTTTCATTGTAGTTTTAATTTTCTGAAGTTTACCTGCTCTTATCCATTCCCGTGCGTCTATCGCTGATTACCGTCTGCATTTGCAGTTGTGACATGCGCTGTCAAATATTATCAGGGCTGGATTGCATACGATAGGAAAACAGCCTGGGAAAGCTGATGATAATATTCTACAGTTGCATGATCTTGAATGAGTCCTCTGAGCATTCTTGTATGGGCTAAAGACGCCACCATCAGCTGTTTCTCTCAGTTGGCTGCTTGTTACTCTGTTGAAGAGAGAGAGTTTCATTTGAGTCATCGGCCTTCCCCTCGGATGGGGATCGCAAAAGTTGCCCGGGCGGGCCCATTTCTCCAGAGCAAATGGCGATCGAGGGATCCCTGACGGGCACAACGGCGTGAGACTTATTTAATTTGTGTTTGTCATCCTTAACGTTCTTTGTTAGCCATTATATTGGGGAGGGTTTTCTTTTATCCTTGAAGGAATCGAAAGCTACTGTATGTGAAAATCCTTGCCTGTGCAGTTCAATGCATTTGGATGAGGATTTTGTTTCATTGCACCTCTGGTAAAACCCCCAATGTAACTTCAAGATTGAATTATAGGTCGGGTATCCTTTGTCCCCATGACTGACAAGCAGAAAGCCGTAAAAATGGACCCAGATAGATCTAATGACACATTAAGTTCAGGTCCGCTGGCAACCAAAGTAACAGGAGGTCGACTGAAAATAAACAAACGAAACTGCAAGGTAAGTCCATCTGAAAATACCTTTTAGGTGAAAAGGAGTTGGCCCCGAGGATGTCATATAAATCTTTCCCAACCTATAACTTAACCGTAATATTAAATTCCTTTATATACACTCATGCTTAACGTTTTGAAATCATACATTTCATTTTGTTTGAGAGAGAGCTTGTTCTCTTGTTATTTTGCGGTCATTTGCCAATTTAGGTTGCGTCTATTTAGTCTTCACACATTGATGCACAGCGTTCCACTTGTGCAGATCCCTACACTTAGTTAGGAGCTGGATGCCCACATTGCTTATCCCCGATTCAAAACTGGCAAGAACTGACAGACATCAAAAAATAGATAGACACATCCATCTCTCAACACGAATCCAAATTTTAATTCACCCTCAAAACAATTTTGTTCGCTGCCAACTTCCAACCTACTGTTTTCACAGAAATAACATCATATTTGTGGTCTCAAATCGGAATCTCAAGACAACAATAATGAGCAGGTGCCCTTCTTCGGATTTTCACTTCTGAGCCCATGGTTTATGAGGCCTGTGTCTATATTCATGTTGACCAATGACCATGTTCCTGAGAGGCAAACTTGTTTAACTCTCTCCACAGATGCTGACTGAACTGCTTTTTGTTTTCAGCATTTGCTGTTTACTATAGCTTACTATTTTCACGCACAGCGTGAGAATCCAATCTTCCTGCCCAGAAGCTCCACATTCCCTTTGCTTTAGATTGAGTCTAAGGTTAATGGCTCCAAACCACTAAAGATAAAGTTGTTGGTCCCTGAAAGTTCTGCTTTCATATGAGAGAAAGGCGGCTGATGTCGGAGGCTTTCGAAGATAGGTTAAAGATAGTGCAGGATAGGCATGTCCCGTTGAAAGCAAAGGACAGGAAAGGCAAGATTCGTGAACCGTGGATGACAGGAGAAATCGTACGACTAGCCAAGAGGAAAAGGGAAGCGTACATAAGGTCCAGGCAGCTAAGAACAGAACGGGTCCTGGAGGAATATCGGGAGAGTAGAACCAGTTTTAAACGAGGAATCAAGTAGGGTAAAAGGGGTCAAGAAATAGCCTTAGCGAGCATAGTTAAGGAGAATCTTTAAAGAAAAAAGCAAGTGGATAACTAGAGAAATGATTGGTCACTAAAGGATAACGAAGGAATGCTGTGTGTCGAACCTGAGAAAATGTGTAAGATTCTCAATGATACTTTGCATTAGTGTTCACTGAGGAGAGGGACATGATGAATGTTGAGATTAGAGATAAAAGTTTGATTAGTCTGGATCACGTTGAAGATGCTTTGGATAGGCTTGAGGTTATTAAGGTAGACAAATCCCAGGTTGCTGAAGGAGATGAAAGAGGAAATAGCTGGGGCCCTGACAGATATCGTTGTAGCATCATGAAGCACAGGCGAAGTGCCGGAGGAGTGGAGGGTGTTCATGTTGTCCCCTGTACAACAAGGGTAATAGGAATATTCCAGATAACGAGAGGCCACTGAGCCTGATGTCAGTGGTGGGAATGTTGCTGGAGAAGGTACTGAGGGATAAAACCCATTTATATTTGGAAAAGAATGGGCTTATCAGTGATAGGCAACATGGTTTTGTGTGGTGGAGATCGTGCCTTACCAACCTAATAGAGGTATTTGAGGAAGTGACTAAATTGATAGATGAAGGAAGGTCTGTTGATGCCATATACATGGACTTTAGTAAGGCGTTTGATAAGGTTCCCCATGGTAAACTAATGGAGAAAGTGAAGTCATGTGGTGTGCAGGGCATTTTAGCTAGGTGGATAAAGAACTAATTGAGCAACAGGAAACAGAAAGTAGTAATTGAAGGAAGTAGTCTTGGAATGGAGAAAAGTGACCAGTGGTGTTCCACAGGGATCAATCCTGGCGCCACTGTTTTTATTTAGATTAGATTACATTACAGCGTGGAAACAAGCCCTTCAGCCCAACAAGTCCACACCGCCCCGCCGAAGCGCACCCACCCATACCCCTACATGTACCCCTTACCTAACACTACGGGCAATTTAGCATGGCCAATTCACCTGACCTGCACATCTTTGGACTGTGGGAGGAATCCGGAGCACCCGGAGGAAACTCACGCAGACACGGGGAGAACGTACAAACTCCACACAGTCAGTCGCCTGAGGCGGGAATTGAACCCGGGTCTCTGGCGCTGTGAGGCAGCAGTGCTAACCACTGTGCCACCGTGCCGCCTTGTTTGTGATATACATAAATGATCTGGAAGAGGGCACTGTTGGTATGATCAGCAAGTTTGCAGATGACACGAATATTGGTGGTGTAGCCGAAAGCATAGGGGCCTGTCAAAGAATGCAGGAGAATATAGATGGATTGGAGTGTTGGGCGAAGAAGGGCCAGATGGTATTCAAGTTCAGCTAATGTGAAGTGATGAATTTTGGGAAGTCTAATTCTAGAACAAATTATATAGTGAACGGAAAAGGCTTGGGATAAGTTGATGAGCAGAGAGATCTGGCAGTGCAGGTTCATTGTACCCTGAGGTTTGCTGCACAGGTGGATAGAGTGGTCAAGAAGGCATTTGGTATGCTTTCCTTCATCGGACGCCCTGTTCAGCATAAGGGCTGGCAGGTCATGTTAAAATTGGTTTGGCAGCATTTAGAATTCTGTGCACAGTTCTGGTTGCCACATTACCAAAAGGATATAGACGCTTTGCAGAGGGTGCAGAGGTTTAAGAGGATGTTGCCTGGTATGGAAGGTGTTAGCTATGAAGAGAGGTTGAGCAGGTTCGGACTGTTTTCATGAGAAAAAAAGGAGATTGACGAATGACCTGTTTGAGGTCGACAAAATCATGAAGGATATACACAGGGTGAATAGAGATAAGTTTTTTTCCAGGGTGCAGGATTCAATAATGAGTGGTGAGAGGTGAAAAGTTTAAGGGGGATACGCGAGGCAAGTATCTTACACAGAGGATGGTCAGTGCCTTTTGACAGCCGAAATAGTAGACGCTGGCACAGTAGATTCATTTAAGATGCGCCTGGACAAATGCATGAGTCGGTGGATCAGAAGGATACAGTTGCTTAGGAATTGGGCAATAGGTTGAGACAGTGGATTTGAATCGGCTCAGGCTTGGAGGGAAAAAGGCCTGTTCCTGGTCTGTAAACTTTCTTTGTTCTTTGTTCTTTGATGTTGATTTAACCTGAGGGACAAACCATGTATAAAAGAAAAATACAGTAAATTCGAGAAAGCTACATTCAAACGAAGAAATGTGCTGTTAAATTGGTCAACATAGGCAAGTATAATGACAGATTTGAACAAACGTTGAATTGAACATTTCTGACCAGCGGTGCTAATTTATGAGCACATTTTTTTCGAGGCAAGGCCCACAATAAGCTTTCCTTCTGGAGGCCCGAGTTCCTAAAGTTTACTCAGTTGTCTTGCTGCAGTCAGGTAAAGACAACACACAAAAATGTAGCAATTAATTCTTTTATTTTGCACAATTGAACACCACACTAGAATTCTGGAATTTCCTATGCCCTGACGTGTCAAAAATTTCATTATTATCTATGCTCTGTAAATTTAACATTAATCGTTGGATTTCTATTCCACTGACATCAACATTGCATCACGGTCTACGTATGGAAACATTCTGTCTATTGTACCAGGTCGTTATCTTATATTGCAATGACATCAAAGGTAATCTTACTGCCTCACATGTTCGTAGGTTGACTAATGTGTGTGGTGTCTATCATTGTTCCCATATTCTATGACATCCCCTATGCTCAGCCAGACTTTTCAAGCACTTTGGAAACACCTGTTTGCACATTCTGCAAAAACCTGCATCAACCCAGATTTACCATTCTTCCTGAAGAAGGGCTTATGCCAGAAACGTCGATTCTCCTGTTCCCTGGATGCTGCCTGACCTGCTGCGCTTTTCCAGCAACACATTTTCAGCTCTGATCTCCAGCATCTGCAGACCTCACTTTCTCCTCAATCGGATATTGCCAAACAAGCTGTTTCCTGCATAACATCTTTCCAATAATGCGTGATGCGTGTTGCTTGTGGTTATTCTGCTGTGTGCTGTGAGTCCTGGGTCCATCGGCTACAGAGAGGGGCAGTTTCCATTCTCAATGCGAATACAGTGCCTAACATTGAAAAACCCAAGGAAGTGGGTAGATGTGTTGACACTGTGAATGTCAGCGTGTTGATTGGCTGTCAGTGAAATGTGATAGAGGGTACACGTTTTGATGGACTGTATTGTCCGATCTGTTAGGTGAATGAAGCTAAACCATCTCAAGGAATAGTTCATATTTAAAAATATGTTAAGTTGGGTTTGTAGGCGGCAATTATGTGAAAAGACACGAGATGCTGTCTTGTTGCAGTTTGTTCTATGATCATTTTACCATGAGGGTGCGGAGTTCGGGAGATGGATGACTTGGTAAAGTCTCTGCTGGGTAGACAGTGCTGTGTTTTGTGCATTGAGCAGTTGAACAGATGTCTAGTATTTGTATTTCCTTCATGGGAAATCATCTTGATCTCAAAGCCAATCATTCTTCCTCTAAAATTAATATTAGAAATGATCGTCTGTTGCATGCACACAGTAATGCAACACACAGCACGTCTTTCATCGACTTGGCACAGCATGGCAAGTGCAAAGTCCATCAAGAAGTATCAATTCCAATTTCTAATTGTTTTAAAGATGTCTCTTGGTGAATTTAACTTATGGATCCCGTGGCATTGAGTCGAAAACAAAGTAAACGATTCCCTCCAGAGAGCCAACGTGATATTGCATGCTTGAACAGCTGAAGTAATTTTCCTGATTTTGTGTGCATAACCATAAGCTAGCTACTAACTTTCTTAGATGAGAGATTCAAATATTCACACAGGACATGAAGATTAAGAGACCCCACTGTTCTCTAGCCTCTTGTAAATGCAAACTAACGTCAAATATGCAATATAACTGGGAATTAACAGAATAACCTGTAGCGCAGATGCACATGACTTTATAGTGTTCAGTCATTATATATTACACAAGTATTAGATCAGAATTTCAAAGATTCTCAATGGAAAAGTTATTTGTCAAGAAAGCCAATAAAAGTGAAGGCTGCAATGTGAATGAGAGTTCATGTTGGCTTCCTTCATTTTGCATTTTTGAGCATTTTCGCAAAGAGTCTCAATGGATATTTCATAGCATTCTTTCCCTCCTCTCTGATTTGACTCTGCGTCCCAGCATAAATAAATGGATTGATGCAAGAGCTCAACAGCTGAAGCATGTATCCGCTTTGTTGGACAATAAATATGACTCTGCTGATATCAGAACCAGATGAATAGGGAATATTTGCAATTCGGACGTAAATGATTGTAACGAAGTACAACAAATATAACGAGATGAAGCTTCCCGAGATGCCAAAGAGTAAAACTATGGACTTTTTGCGCTTCTCCATCTCTGGGTCACTCTGGTTCTCTCCATTGCTCTGAGCCCGGAGTCTCCTACGGGCTCGATTGCCTGCAAAAATATGCCTGACAGTCAAAACATTTAGCAATAAAATCAGAATGAAGGGAAGACAAGGAGTTAAAATGGAACGAATCCAGTCATATGCAGCCCATTCCATGGTCGTGTAATATTCTACTTTTAGACCACAGAACCGGGGTGTATTGTCAATTATGTATATAGGTTCATAAGCAAAGTACACAAAGATATTTTTTATCAAGAACAGTGCAGACACAATTCCTATCACCCAGGAAGCCACCCTCTTTGTGCAATATTTTAATTTCAGATTTTGGCAACATATGGCCACAAATCGATCAAAGGTGAAAGCCACTGTTAACCAGACAGAACTGTCAATGACTGCAAAATTTACTGAATTGCGAACACTGCAAACTGGTGTGATAGACAGGAAACTAAATCGGAAGTAAATCCCAGCAATCCGGTTTAATATTACAACCGTGATAATGACCAGCAGGTCTGTTGCTGCCATCGAGATAAGATAATATGTGATACATCTCGAGAGACCACATCTTCTTCGAGACAAGATCACAATCACTGCCAGGTTTGCTGCGATGGAAAGAGACAGGGAAAACATAATTTGGTTGCAGTTTTGACTTCAAAAAACAATAATCCATTTCCTGGATTTCTCATGAAATTTAAAATGTTGATCTTAAATCTCTGTTGAAGGAATGCTTTACACTATTAGCAATTGTGCATTAGCCTCACCACAGCTCTCCTCGTTCATAGTGAAATGTTTTGACAGAATTTCAAAAATCAAAGGAATCCGAAGAAACGTCATTAAGGAGAAACCAAGGAAACAAACACAAGTCGGGACATACATTACTAAAGAAATATTGAAAATACAGGGAAAAAACCCTAAAATTTAAAAGTCAGTATAAATTTGGAAACGTAGAATTATGAGGACTGCATTTCACAGACAGTAGACGTGTGTCATCTCAATTTATATCTTGGAAACATTTGCATTCATCTTGTTCATAAATATCCTAAAACAACCGTAAGTGAATCAACATTCTTGCGACTTTGTGGAGGAGGTTTACACAGGATGTAATTGATAATTTGATCTTTTCACTGGATTATGACTTGACAGCTTGAACTACAGGTTGAAACATTATATATCTTGCGCCATGTTGGGAACCATTGTTTCACCTCAGGTTATTGGATGCATTGAAGAAGTTGAGATTATTTGCTTGGAGTGTAAAGGCGGGGACATTATTTGATTGATGTTTTCAAAATGAAGGATGGATTGGAGAGTGTACAGGGTTAAGCTATTCACTCTCATAAAGTGGAAAAAATTGACAGCACATAAACCTAAAGCGATGTAATAAAGAAGGAAGTTTGAAGTGAGAAAAATCTTTTTGACACAGTGACTGCCTAAGGTATGGAACACATTTCCAAAGGACGTCACGAAGGCATTCAAGAGATCATTGGATAAGTGTACAGATGAAAATTGTGTGCAAGAATACAGTGGAAAAGGCAGATATTTGTGCTCGATCATGATGCTCCTTCGAAAGCCAATGGAGCTATGAAGAGCATGACGATACTGTGGCTATAAGCACAGAATTTTGCCCTGGGTGTTATTTGAAGAAACGTTTTAAGACAGTGGTGGATAAAGAATAGAGCTGGATAAAGTGCACCCGGTGTAACCGCATTAGACCAGGAGTGGAGACGACATTTCAGGTCAGAACCTTTCATCAGAACCTGAACCGGCGACTCCTTTTCTCCTCTGTGCTTTTTCCAGCTCCACCCTTTACTCTCCAGCATTCACAGTTCTCAGTATCTCTGAGCGGCACCAAGCAGTGCACCAGAACCCGTAACTGGCTTGTGTCGCGTTGTTTTCTTTTAAAGTTGCAACAACTGGAACAACCTGTCTGGGTGCGGCCAAATGCTCACTAAAGGAAGATTTTTTGTTCAGTTTGTAGCAGTTGCTCTTGTAGTCTTGAAAAGATGGAAGCTATTTTTTCCCTGTCTCAATTACAGCTGAAAGCTGTGGGGCCCTCTACCTGCTACAGGAGTTGCGTGTAAGACAATCCGTTTTCTGAATTTGCGTTTCTCCAAGTGATGTTATTATATTGGAACAGTTAATTAGTATTTGTAACTGTACCTATTACAGTATTCTGTGAAGTTTCCCCATACAGTTACGTTAATCCAATTCCTGGCTTCTTTCATTGTATTTTAACTATAGTGAAAGGATAAAGTGCGTTTTTCTTTAAATCCAACAGTTTGGCAAGATCAATTGCATCTGGAATGCAATACATTACATTTGCCTTTACAGTAATAAAAACGTTAAGATCTGGAATATCCACATATTTGAGAGGATTTGGTTTGGTCTATAGCACAGTGGGGGTTCTTTATGAGAACAAAAACTCTAATTCCAGATTGAGATTAGGATTATTGGCCTCAAAGGAGGCACATGATAAAAGTGAGTGTCTTTTATTTCACATGTTCAATGCAATGTTTCAGCCACAGCATCAGTGGCAAGTTCATGATGAAATCTCAATTACACTGTGATAATGGGGCGAAAATATTATTTATGCTCAATTCAACTGCAGTTACGCCAATTAAAATTCCTGGTACTTCACTCAAAACCGCTTTATCAACAACGTAAATGCAATTGCAATTACACTATGAATATAGTACATAAATTCAAACTCACTAAGGGTAGTAATATACTATACCTACGTCTCCGTCATTAGATGCTGTTGGAAATCGGACAGTTGAAGCAATGAGTGTTACCTGACACAAGAAGTCGTTCTAAATGTACAAGTAAGGAATTGTGCAGGTAATATGAGGATATTGCGCAATGAAAGTGGTGAAATGCCAATAATGAAGAAGACAATTTCGTTTACATTAAGATCATAGATTATGTCAGTAACATCCTTCATCTGATAAAATGTGGAATTAACACCGTTACTGTTTAAAATGACGCAAAAGTAATGATAAATTACGTGAGTGAAACTAACTGCATTAAGTCGGATGATGACTGAACAAATTTGGAGACAAAAAAACACCTTTCAAATGCAGAGAAAAACACGACAGGTGAAATGGAATTCCAAACACTTACTTGATGATTAACGCATCAGATACTAACGAGAATAACTTACCTGGAACTCCAATAGCGGCAAGAATGGGATAGTAAATGGCAAATACTGGACCTATCGGTATCCCATGCATTTCAAACTACACATTTGAGTTTTCTGCACTTCCTGGAAACGTACTCACATTTATACCTGATGTCAGTCTCCTGGGATAAAATTAAATCTCCAGGCGTGAAGTTTATTCTGAGAAAGAAAGTAGTGCAGCTGATGCTCATTTGTTTTTATCTGTTGATGGAACGGCATTTTCTCATGTACTGTGACAGTGTCTAAAGAGAAAAAAGATATGTATCCAGAATTATCACAATAATATTTATTCTTAAGAAATAATGGAAGCCTGGACAGTACCACTTAGTGCCATGTGGGAGAGAACGCTCCTGACCAAGCATGGCGAAGTTTTTTTTGAATATATGAGGACGTGTTTTCATTTTGATTTTCTGTGATTGCGTATGCTTACCAAAAAGTAATGTGTCCAAGATACTTATTCTCGTAAACATCATATGCATGCCTTAAGTGTGCACAGTCCAGTTCAGTACTGCACATTGGGTGTATAGAGGCAGACATTTTCATGTGTACCATACTGTAGTTTGACGTTAATGTTATGCTTCTTTGTGACCTGCACAGTTGCCCGAGAGCAGGTCCATTTCTGCAAAGTTCATTCAGGCTGAACTTGTGAAAGTTAACAGATGTGTATTCTGTGACAACATATCCTGTTCAGCATTTTGTATCTTTACCGAAAATTGGTCTATTTCATCAGTTACATTCTGTGTTCAATGTCAGATTAGTTTGGTGTCATTCATAATGCAACAAATTTAATCATATATAATTCTGTACTTTCTTCGGCACTTAATCATCAGAATTGTTAAATTCAGTGCAGTCGCATGCATTTAAGTTTAATAATGCAGAGTACAGACAGATCCAGTTCCGGTCCAGAAATTACATTTAGTGCAGTGAAGATTATGTCCCATTTTGGCAGACCGATCACTCAATTTAGTTGGACAGGTGAGCCAGTCATATCGAAGCAAGACAAGATTAGTTCATGAAATGCATATTCAGTTTTGACAAGTGCAGATCTGTGCACTTACATTGAATGTGAAGTTGGTACGTTCAGCGGTTTCATTTCAATTTTGATCAGTCCCTGTTTTCACAGGCAGCACCGAAGATCAATTATTCGTATTTCCATTGTCGCCCTTTCAAACCTTGATATCGTTCATTTTAAATTTTAACATTGACTTTCAATGCATTAAACTTTTCCAGTTTCTGACTGTCAGCTGTCAATCATGATCACGGTGATGCAATCAACATGCCCATCAACATTGAATGGACTCCGCTCCATTGGCTTGTTTTAAATTGCATATCCCAGTTCACTATTTTTGTACATGTACAAGCCAGTTATACCGATGAAGCAACCTCCTACAGACAACATTAAATTCGACATTTCCTGTTGCTTTGCTGGCAACAATCACCCAAACACAATTGGAAGATGCTAGAACAATGTCCTTTCCCGTTTCATGCGTCCGTTTTAGCAGTTTGTCCAAACCATGCACTTCAATGGCTTCTGCTAAATAATGGAACAGGTCCAGGGCAAGTTCACAATTTCGATCCAAAGTGTGGCTTCTTGACAGGAGACAGAGGATGGTGGGAGACGGCTGTTTTTTTGACTGATGCCCGGTCTGCAGTGGCGTGCCACAGTGGTCAGCGCTGCATTCATTATTGTTCCATAACTGTTTGTGATATCCATAACTTATGTAGATGAGTATCTGGAGGAAGTGGTACTTGGACGGATGATAAGTACGTTTGTACATGACACAAAGATCCGTTTTTGATGGTGAGGACCTAGGTGTTAGTCTTTTTTAAAGGACTTACCTTGAAAGTCAGCAGCCTCTGTTTTCGGGAGCAACGGGCGCAAGAACCAGGGGGCTGCCGAGAAGGTCAATTTCCCCCTTAAAAGGGCTTACCTCATGATTAGGCGGAGCGCACGCTGAGTAGGTGCCAACACGGGATTGTTGAGCAAGTGAGATAATATATTTGGGCAGTTGTACTGGAAATGACTTCGGTAGTGTTCCCCACCCATCCTCCTCCTCTAACCAAGAAAAAGTTTCTCTGCGCTGTATTGGTAAGGTTACTACTCCCCCACCCCCCCACCCCCCCCCCGGTAGTCTATTTGGGAATTCAAAACAGTGGGAATGGAGGTTAGGGCAGTTGAATGCTCCTCCTGCTAAATGTGGGAGGCAAGGGTCACCACTAGTGTCCCTGAGGTAGTCACCCTTCAGGGACAGGAAGAAGGTTACATTCACAGGATGGAAAAGGAACCGGCAAATGGTGCATGGATCTCCTGTGGCTGTCCCCCTCAATAACAAGTATGCCATTTTGGATACTTTTGTTGGGGGGGAGGGGGCGGGGATGAGGCGGAAATACTAGGCATAGGCCATGGGGTACAGGTCTCTGGCTCATAGTCTGTCCCTGTTGCTCAGAAGGGTAGTGGAGGGAGGACTCCATCGTTAGGGGATCAGATGGGTGATATGATGGGAATGAGAAAGACTCGTGGTTGTTGTGTTGCCTGCCAGATGCCAGGGTTCGTGATGTCTCAGATTGTGTTTTCGGGATTCCTCGGGGGAAGGGTTTAGCCCCAAATTGTGGTCCATATAGGCGCCAATGACATAGATAGGAAAATGGATGTGGATGTAAGACAGAAATTCAGGGAGCCTGGCTGAAAGCTTAGAGCTAGAACAGACAGAGTTGTTATCTCTGGTTTGTTGCCCATGCCATGTGCTAGCCAGCTGAGGAATAAGGAGAGAAAGGAGTTGAACACGTGGCTTCAGGGCTGGTGCAGGAGGCATGGTTTCAGATACCTGGATAATTAATTGGGGGTCATTCTGAGGTAGGTGTGATCTCTACAAACAGGGTGGTCTACACCTGAACCAGAGGGGTCTGTTCAAGCCTATTAACCTGGTTCATGATGTTTTCATTATTAACAAGGTCCTTTGCTCTAGTGAATACTGAAGCAAAACCTTCATTTAGGGCCGCCCCTACCTCTTCAGATTCGAGGCACAAGTTCCTTCCACTATCCCTGATCATCCCTATCCTTTCTCTGATCACCTTTGGGCTTTCACTAATCCTTCCCATCAAGGCTTTTTCATGCCTCCGCCTCACTCTCCTTGTTCCATTTTTGATTCTTTCCTAGCTACCCTGTAATCATCTAAAGCTATGCCAGATCCTTGCTTCCTCAACCTCAAGTGTGCAATTTTCTTCCTCTTGGCGAAAAGTTCCTCTTCTCTTTTCATCCAAGGCTCCTTCACCTACCATTCCTTGCCTGTCTCAGTGGGTCAACAAGTGCTCCTTAAGCAGCCTCCACATTTCTGTTGTGCATTACCTATAGAATAATTGTTCCCAATTTATATTCCACAGCTACTATCTAATAACAATATAATTTCTCCTCCCCCAGTTAAATACCTTCCCGAACTGTCAGTTCCTATTCCTCTCCATGGCTGCTGTAAAGGTGATGTTGGGCAGAGGAAACTACCCTAAGGAATCCTGCAGAGATGCCTTGGAGCTGAGATGACTAACCTCCAACAACCACTACCATTTTTTAATGTGTCAAGTATGAATCCAACCACCAAAGAACGTTCCCCCTGACACCCATTGATTCCAGTTTTGCAAAGGCTCCATGATGCTACACTTGATTAAATGCATCCTTGGAAGAGGAAAATATTGTAAAAGAGAAGACTGGGATATGGGCTATTAGACGAGAATGGATTGAGGTTAGGAAGAGGGAGGTGTTATCTATTCTAGAAGGTGTGAAAGTAGACAAGCCCCTAGGCCAGATAGGATTCATCTGAGAATTCTTTGGGAAGCTAGGGAGGAGATTGTGGAGCCTTTGGCCTTGATCTTTGCGTTGTCATTGTCTACAGGTTTAGTACCAGAAGACTGGAGGATTGCAAATGTTGTGCCCTTGTTCAAGAAGGACAGTAGACAGAACCCAGGTAATTATAGACCTGTGAGCCTTTCGTCTAGTGTAGGAAAAGTTTTGGAAAGGATTATAAATATACGATTTATAATCATCTAGCAAGCAACAATTTGATTGGAGATACTCAGCATGGTTTCATCAAGGGCAGGTTATGCCTCACAAACTTCATTGAGTTTTTTGAGAAGGTGACTAAGCATGTGGATGAGGGTAGGGCAGTTGACGTGGTGTATGTGGACTTCAGTAAAGCCTTTGATAAGGTTCCACATGGTAGGCTATTGGAGAAAATGCGCAGCATGATTTTGAGGGTGATTTAGCAGTTTGGATTAGAAACTATCTTTCTGTAAGAAGGCAACAAGTGGTGGTTGATGGAAAATAATCAGCCTGGAGTCCGGTTACTATGGTATGCCACAAGGATCTGTTTTGGGACCACTGATGTTTTTCATTTTTATAAATGACTTAGACACAGGCATTGGTGGATGGGTTAGTAAGTTTTCAGATGACACTAAAGTCGGTGGAATAGTGGACAGTTTGGAAGAATGTTGCAGGTTGCAGGGGGACTTGGATAAACTACAGAATTGGCTGAGAGTTGCAAATGGAGTTCAATGCAGCTAAATGTGAGGTGATTCATTTTGGGAAGAATAACAGGAAGGCAGCATACTGGGTCAATGGAAAGGTTCTTGCTAGTGTGGATGTGCAGAGGGATCTTGGTGTCCATGTACATAGACCCCTGAAAGTTGGCACCCAGGTTGGTAGTGCTGTTAAAAGGCATGCAGTGTGTTAGGTTTTATTGGTAGAGGGATTGAGTTCCGGAGCCGTGATGTCATGCTGCAAGTGTAAAAAACGCTAATGCAGCCTCACTGGAATATTGTGTACAGTTCTGGTCGCCCCATTACAGGAAGGATGCAGAAGCATTGGAAAGGTGCAGAGGAGATTTACCAGAATGTTGCCTGGTCTGAAGGGAAGGTCTGATGAGAAAAGGGATTCCGGAATAGAGTGCTGCTGGAAAAGCACAACAGTTCAGACAGCATCTGAGGAGCAGGAAAATTGACGTTTCGGGCAAAAGCCCTTCATCATGATAAGAAAAGGCTGAGGGACTTGGGTTTGTTCCCATTGGAGAGAAGAAGGCTAAGAAAGGATTTAATAGACACATACAAGATGGTCAGAGGATGAGATAAGGTGGACAGTGAGAGTCTTTTTCCAAGGATGATGATATCAGCTTAAACGCAGGGGCATAGCTGCAAATTGATTTAAGACAGATGTCAGAGGCAGGTTCTTTACTCAAAGAGTGGTAAGGTTGTGGAATGCCCTGCCTGCTAATGCAGTTAACTCAGCCACATTCGGGACATTTAAACAGTCCTTGGATAAGCATGTGGATGATGAGGGATAGTGTAGGGGGTTGGGCTTAGATTAATTCACAGGTTGACGCAACATTGAGAACAAAGGGCCTGTTCTGCATTGTATTGTTCTTTGTTATATGATATCAAGGGCTGTCACCACCACTAGTCCTCTGGAATTCTTTCGTGCATGTTTGAACAAAGGCTGTAATGAGGTCAGGAGCTGAGTGGCCCTGGCGGAACCCAAACTGGGCATCACTGAGCAGGTTATTTCTGAGCTTCCTGACTGATGCTTCCTTTCAGCTACCAACCGGATTCATTCCTCCCATTGACCAACTCTCCACCTGTGTTCACCTGTCGTACCTGTCAGTACCCCTCTCCCCTATCAAAACCCTCCCTCAACCTCCCACCCCTTTATCTGTAGCTCCCCTTTTCCCCCACCCTCAGCCCTGAAGAAGGGTTACACCGAAATGTTGACTTCTTCGTCTCCTGATGCCGCCTGGCTTGCTGTGTTTTTCCAACCTCCTGCTTATCTCACTGGAACACTGCAGCAGTCCAGGACTGAAATGTTAGCGTGAGAGCAAGGTAAGTTATTGAAATGGGAAGCATTCCGAAGATCAGGGTTATTTCTACAGACAGTTAAAGTGTTCCTCAAGGCAGTCTCTGTTTATATTCGCTGATGGAAAAGAGATTACATTGTGAACACAATGAAAGTAGACTGGAGTGAAAAAATTCAAGTGAAGTGCTACTTCACCTGAAAGGTCTGTTTGGGCCTTGTGACAGTGAGGAGAGAAGAGGTGAATAGGCAAATGTTGCAGCTTCTGCACGTTATGGACAAGGCCAAACCCACATCCCTACTCAAAATATTTTAAGAAGGTCGCCCAAATCTAACTTTTCTCATTATTTGAAGCAGCAGATGTAAGATGAATTTTCCAGGAGTGACGCAGCTGGTCAAACTACTTGGTTTTAAACAAAACAGAATTTATTTACACATGAACAAAACAAAACTGAATCCCAGGCAGTTTTAAAATTCATAGAATAGAATCTCCACAGTGCATAAGCAGGTCCTTTGGCCAACAAGTCCACATTGATAAAGACCGATTCTTTGATACGCAGCTCAGTACACACCCACCCACCACCACCAACCAAAAATCCCTTGTGTACCAAGAGCAATAGACCATTGGGAACATCACAGTGCAGTCCGTAAGGGCCATACAGCAACACTTCCATTTTAGAACAGCTAAGAGTGAACCCTCCAGTACATACTGGATCAGAAAGTCCTGTAATCTTATGTAATAGCCTTTTATTCTTCCTGAATAATCACAGGTTCACAGTCATCTATGTCATATTCCATCTGCCAGATTGTCCAGTGATTATCCACTTGCTGATTCTGACCTCCTCTTGATAATTTTGTTTCCGCCTCTCTTAAATTGCAAATAGTTGAGGACTAAGCACTGGTCACTGTGTCACTGCAGTCATTGTTTTCTTTCCAACTGATTTATCCCAGTGGGCGGAGTCTTCAAAATGAGGCTGAGACTTTCACTCCGACAGATAAAGCTAAGAACAGATAGGTCTGTGTCACGTAGTTTGTGAGAATGTTGCCCTCTTGTTGGTTCACCTGTCACTTCCCTCAGTCTGGCTGATGTGTATTTGAGGCCTCGCCCTGCTCAGTCAGTGGTGGACCTGTGGAACCACTCTTGGTGAAGGACACTGAAGTCCCATAACCAGAGTACATTCTGTGTCTTGACACACTCAGTACCTCCTCTCATTTATTTTTGACATTGAGCAGATTTGATTTACCATCGAGTGGTGGTGTGGAAAACGACAGATGTCCATTGTCAGGTGATTTCCTTGACTGTTACCTTGAGATTTCTCGGGTTCAGGAATCAATGCTGGCGAATTTTAGGGCAACTCCTTTCCTGACTGTATTTCATGGTACCGCTGACACTGATGGGTCTGTCCTGCAAATGGGACAGGATATACCCAAGGATGGTGGTGAGACTTCATGAAACATGACCCATCAGGTCTGATTCGGTGAATATGACAATGTCAGACCATTTCTTAAACGGTCACAATAGGGAACAAAGGCAACAGGGAATAATGGCTTTAAAAGCTGAATGAAAGGCAGTCGATCCAAGAGAGATTGAGGAATTCACTGCATAGATTGAAGTAAATGGATATGATTTAATGGCATTAGAGAGACCTGATGACAGGTTGACTGATATTGGGAAATGAATACACGTTTGGGAGTGTTATATAAAATTGAAAAGGAGTTGAGGGAGATCACTGAATAAGGAATGACATAGTTATGATTGTAAAACAGGATCTTACATCAAATGATTGAGGTATTGTCTTAATCTCTTTGGTTTTGTGCGCTAAATGCCAGTTGAGTTGAGCTTGGGGAGAGATGCCCACCATGAGGCTGAGTGGATTTCACCAAACCTAATAGCCTTTGTGATGTGGATCCTTATGACTTCTTTAACTGGCACTCTCCAGAACATTCTAGAACTGACATTCACTGTAACACTCCATAACTAACCTTATGTGCAACATTCTATAGCCGAAGTTGTCCAGGACATTTCATAACTGACATTCTCTAGAATATTTCACGACTGACCTTCTACTGAACATTCTATAACTGACATTCTCCATAACATTCTGTCACCTACATTCTCCAGAACATTCCATAACCGGCATTCCCCAGAACACTCCATGACTGACATTCTCTAGAATATTTCAGAACGGAAATTCCCCAGAACATTCTATGAACGACATTCTTTGGAACATTCGATAACCGACATTATTTGTGAACATCCAGCTGTCAGTTAATTAAACCAAAGATCCCAAAGGAAGAGATCCTGTTCCAGGGAGAAGGAGACACTGTTTCAAAGGCCCCTGGAAGTTAAAGGGATGAATACACTTTCACTGCATTTATATTTCTTCACGATGGACCACAATTTACACTAAAAATCAAAAATTTTCAAACTCCATTTGTCTTCAAGGAACTGGGAGAGAATCGTTCAGGACAGCAATGTTTTCACCCTCTGTGTTAGGAACTGTGAAGAAGTGACCTGTGTCTGCTCTCGAGTGATTAAGCATGTGGAAATGTTTTAGAAACCAGTTGTTCTTAAGGATGTGAGACTCTATCTTTGGGGAGTGAGAATTTCTTCTGCTTTACAACACATTATTATGAGTAATTCAGAACTTAACATTTGTTGTTGCCAATCAGGACATTTATAATCAGAGATTGTATCACAGCTGCAGAAGGGGAGGTCGTCGAGGAGATTTTGTTTACAGAGTCAATGTGGGTGGAAGTCAGCACTTTATTGGGAGTTTTCTACAGACTCTCTCTCTCTCTTCCTTCTTTCCCCGCCCCCACCCTGCAAGTAGCAACAGAGACAGAAGAGCAGAGGGGGAGGCAGATTTTGGCGGAAGTAACTGGGTTGTTGTCATGTGTGACTTTAACATCCCTAATATTGATTGGAACCTGCTTAGTTTAAATAGCTTGGATGGAGCAGTTTTTGTTGGGTGTGTCCAGGAAGAATTCTGACCGACTAGACTGGAGGCCATATTGGATTTGATGCTTGGCAACCGACCAGGTCAGATGTCAGATCTCACTATGGGAAAGCATTTCAGTGATAGCGGTCACAACTCCCTGACCTTTACTCTAGTTATGGAGATGGATAGGAGGGGGAATTACAATGCTATTAGGTAGGGAAAGGGTCTCCGAAATAGGAACAGGTGTTCTCAGGAAAATGCGCAACAGAAATGTGGAGGTTGTTTAGGGAGGACTTGTTGATAGTGCTGAATAGGTTTATCCCACTGGGGCAAGGAAGGATGGTAGGGTGAAGGAACCTTAGATGACAAGGGATGTGGAACATCTAGTCAAGAGGAAGAAGGAAGGTTACTTAAGATTGAAGAGGCAAGGTTCAGACAGGATAAAAACAATGACTGCAGATGCTGGAAACCAGATTCTGGATTAGTGGTGCTGGAAGAGCACAGCAGTTCAGGCAGCATCTTAGGAGCAGTAAAATCGACGTTTCGGGCAAAAGCCCTTCATCAGGAATACAGGCAGAGAGCCTGAAGCGTGGAGAGATAAGCTAGAGGAGGGTGGGGGTGGGGAGAAAGTAGCATAGAGTACAATAGGCGAGTGGGGGAGGGGATGAAGGTGATAGGTTGGGGGCAGGGGGAGGGTGGAGTGGATAGGTGGAAAAGAAGATAGGCAGGTAGGACAGGTCATGGGGACAGTGCTGAGCTGGAAGTTTGGAACTAGGGTGAGGTGGGGGAAGGGGAATGAGGAAACTGTTGAAGTCCCCATTGATGCCCTGGGGTTGAAGTGTTCTGAGGCAGAAGATGAGGCGTTCTTCCTCCAGGCATCTGGTGGTGAGGGAGCGGCGGTGAAGGAGGCCCAGGATCTTCATGTCCTCGGTAGAGTGGGAGGGGGAGTTGAAATGTTGGGCCACGGGGCGGTGTGGTTGATTGGTGCGGGTGTCCTGGAGATGTGCCCTTAAGCGCTCTGCTAGGAGGCGCCCAGTCTCCCCAATGTAGAGGAGATCACATCGGAAGCAACGGATACAATTAATTATATTAGTGGATGTGCAGGTCAAACTTTGATGGGTGTGGAAGGCTCTTTTAGGGCCTTGGATGGACGTGAGGGAGAAGATGTGGGCACAGGTTTTGCAGTTCCTGTGGTGGCAGGGGAAGGTGCCAGGAGGGGAGGGTGGGTTGTAGGGGGGCCTGGACCTGGCCAGGTATTCATGGAGGGAACGGTCTTTGCGGAAGGCGGAAAGGGGTGGGGAAGTAAATATATCCCTGATGGTGGGGTCTTTTTGGAGGTGGTGGAAATGTTGACGGATGATTTGGTTTATGCGAAGGTTGGTAGGGTGGAAGGTGAGCACCAGGGGTGTTCTGTCCTTGTTACGGTTGGAGGGGTGGGGTCTGAGGGCGGAGGTGCGAGATGTGGACGAGATGCGTTGGAGGGTATCTTTAACCACGTGAGAAGGGAAATTGCGGTCTCTAAAGAAGGAGATTAGCCATGATCTCATCGAATGACGGAAATACTCACTGGACCAAATGGCCTAATTCTGCTTCTGGCTCTCATGGTCTTCATTTAATCAGTTTCAAGCTCAATAAAAGATTACCTTGATAACAGAGCTGATACTCATTAGTTATCCAGTCGAAATGAAGAGTCCTGTCACACGCAGTAACTCTACTTGCTACAAGTACATTCAATTTCTTGATTGTAACCATATTTACATTACCACCACTGTTTGGTGTTGAGAAAATAATTCCTGCTAACAGTTGCTGCCCCTTGCTGTTTCCCACCTCCACCTAAAACGACTAAAAACTTTGATCTTCAGAGCCATACATTTAGCTGACCAAAGCATGAACATCATCCTTTCTTTAGAAAACCACATTGTTTGGCTTTTTGACTATCCTGCCTCATTTCCAACAATCCTTGCATATTAATATCCCAACCATGGTCATTCTGCAGCCACATCTCCTTTTCTCAGCAGAGAGCGGCGCGAGGTGGGCGGAAGTGAGGTTGGAGCGCAGAGCTGGTAGGGAAGGTAAGTGATTGATATTTGAGTGGGTGTGTTCTATACCCCAGGCCCTACATAGTAGGGTCTCCCTCCCATCCTCCTCCTCTAACCTAACTTTAAAGTTCACAGGTAAGCTACTCAGTGTTCTTGCTTTGGAGACGAAATGTAGAGTAATGGCAGCGCAGGCAGTGGAATGTTCCTCCTGCCGGATGTTCAAGGTAGGGGTGACCACCGATACTCCAGCCGACTTCATCTGCAGGAAATGCAGTCAGATTCTGCTCCTCACAGAACGAGTTAGGGAACTGGAACTGGAGTTGGATGAACTGAGGATTATTCGAGAGGCTGAGAAGGTGATAGATAGAAGCTACAGGAACATAGTTACGCCAGAGAACAGAGGTAGCTGGGTAACAGTTAGAGGTGGGAAGGGGAGAAAGCAGGCAGTGCAGGGATCCCCTGTAGTCATTCCCCTAAACAATAGGTATACCACTTTGGATACTGGTGGGGGTGACAGCCTAGCAGGGTTAAGCTGCAGTGACCGGGTCTGTGGCGTGAGGTCTGGGTCTGAGACTCAGAAGGGAAAGGGGGAGAGGAGGAGAGCGCTAGTTATAGGAGACTCTCTAGTTAGAGGGATGGACAGGCGATTCTGTGGGCATGGGTGAGACTCTCGGATGGTTTGTTGCCTCCCGGGTGCCAGGGTCCGAGACGTCTCGGACCGTGTCTTCAGAATCCTTAAGGGGGAGGGTGTGCAGCCAGAAGTCGTGGTGCACGTTGGCACCAATGACATAGGTAGGAAGAGAGGTGGGGAGGTCATTCAAGAGCTCAGGGAGTTAGGCTGGAAGCTGAAAGCTAGGACAGACAGAGTCGCATCTCTGGGTTGTTGCCGGTGCCACGTGACAGTGAGGCAAGGAATAGGGAGAGAGTGCAGTTGAACACGTGGCTGCAAGGATGGTGTAGGAGGGAGGGCTTCAGGTATTTGGACAATTGGACTGCATTCTGGGGAAGGTGGGACCTGTACAAGCAGGACGGGTTACACCTGAACCAGAAGGGCACCAATATCCTGGGGGATAGGTTTGCTAGCTATCTTCGGGGGGGTTTAAACTAATTTGGCAGGGTGATGGGATCCGGACTTGTAGTCCAGCAAGTAGGCTAGCTGTTTGTCAGGATGCCAAGTGTGTGGGGAGGCTGTGAAGAAGGTAGCACTGACAGGGAATACTTGCGGACACAGAGATGGGTTCAAGTGCGTATACTTCAACGCAAGGACTATCAGAAATAAGGTTGGTGAACTTAAGTCGTGGATAGGTACCTGGGACTACGATGTTGTGGCCATCACGGAAACGTGGATAGAAGAGGGACAGGAATGGTTGTTGGAGGTTCCTGGTTACAGATGTTTCAGTAGGATTAGGGAGGGTGGTAAAAAGGAGGGGGGGGTGGCGTTGCTAATTAGAAATGGTATAACAGCTGCAGAAAGGCAGTTCGAGGGGGATCTGCCTTTAGAGGTAGTATGGGCTGAAGTCAGAAATAGGAAAGGTGCAGTCACCTTGTTGGGTGTTTACTATAGGAGAAAGTGAGGTCTGCAGATGCTGGAGATCAGAGCTGAAAATGTGTTGCTGGAAAAGCGCAGCAGGTCAAGCAGCATCCAAGGAACAGGAGAATCGACGTTTCGGCCATAAGCCCTTCTTCAGGAATGAGGAAAGTGTGTCCAGCAGGCTAAGATAAAAGGTAGAGAGGAGGGACTTGGGGGAGGGGCGTTGGAAATGCGATAGGTGGGGGGAGGTCAAGGTGAGGGTGATAGGCTGGAGTGGGGTGGGAGCGGAGAGGTCAGGAAGAAGATTGCAGGTTAGGAAGGTGGTACTGAGTTCGAGGGATTTGACTGAGACAAGGTGGGGGGAGGGGAAATGAGGAAACTGGAGAAATCTGAGTTCATCCCTTGTGGTTGGAGGGTTCCTAGGCAGAAGATGAGGCGCTCTTCCTCCAACCGTCGTGTTGCCATGGTCTACCGATGGAGGGGTCCAAGGACCTGCATGTCCTTGGTGGAGTGGGAGGGGGAGTTGAAATGTTGGGCCACGGGGTGGTTGGGTTGGTTGGTCCGGGTGTCCCAGAGGTGTTCTCTGAAACGTTCCACAGGTAGGCGGCCTGTCTCCCCAATATAGAGACTCGAGGATACTTACAAGTAGTTGAGAATGTTAGTGGGAGAAAGGATTTTTGGGACTGGAGGAAATTACAGAGACAGAAGAGGCTGGATTAGATTCCAGAGTTAGGGATGGGTGTAGGGAGAGAGAGAGGCACAGAGTGTGGCACAGAGAAAGGAGCATTTAGGGAGATGATTGTCATATATACTGAGGAACTAACAGAAATATGGAGGGTTGTAGTGTCTGAAGAAGTTTACAAATATATGAATGCTTAAATGTTCAACAAGTTTCATAGCCAGAAAGGCTGTGAAGTCCAATAGCTTTTCCAGGTCAGAGACATTTTTTTTAGATTAGATTTTTAGATTAGATTACTTACAGGGTGGAAACAGGCCCTTCGGCCCAACAAGTCCACACTGACCTGCCGAAGCGCAACCAACCCATACCCCTACCCCTACATTTACCCCTTTAACCTAACACTATGGGCAATTTAGCGTGGCCAATTCACCTGACCCTGCACATCTTTGGACTGTGGGAGGAAACCGGAGCACCCGGAGGAAACCCACACAGACACGGGGAGAATGTGCAAACTCCACACAGTCAGTCGCCTGAGTCGGGAATTGAACCCGGGTCTCTGGCGCTGTGAGGCAGCAGTGCTAACCACTGTGCCACCGTGCCGCCCACTAGACAGTTACATACAAGGGAGTATCACACGGACTGGAGGAGATAGCCTCGGTAGGGAAGTGAACTTTACATAGATTGGGGTGACAGAGCTGGAGAAGGATATGGAGATATGTGGATGGATGGAGAGACTAGATGAGCCTACCATGGGAAAAAGTCTCTGACTCTCCATTCTATGCCTCTCATCATCTTGTACATCTCTATCAAGTCACCTCTTGCCCTTCTTCCTTCCAATGAGAAAAGCCTTAGCTCCCTCAACTGTTCTTCATAAGACATGCACTCCAGTCCAGGCAGCATCCTGATAAATCTCCTCTGCACCCTCTCTAATCCTTCTTATAATGAGACAACCAGAACTTAACTGAAAATATGTTGCTGGAAAAACGCAGCAGGTCAGGCAGCTTCCAAGGAGCAGGAGAATCGACGTTTTGGGCATGAGCCCTTCTTCAGGAATGTAGAGTGAGGAAGAGACCTTCTTCAAGGAAGGCATCCTTGCAAGAGGATTCGCAGTAGGTTGAAATCTTCAAGGAGAAAGTAAGGACTGCAGATGCTGGAGATCAGAGCTGAAAGTGTGTTGCTGGAAAAGCGCAGCAGGTCAGGCAGCATCCAAGGAGCAGGAGAATCGACGTTTCAGGCATGTGCCCTTCTTCAGGAATTCCTGAAGAAGGGCGCATGCCTGAAACGTCATTCTCCTGCTCCTTGTATGCTGCCTGACCTGCTGCGCTTTTCCAGCCACACATTTTCAGCTCTGATCTCCAGCATCTGCAGTCCTCACTTTCTCCAACCAGAACTTAACACAATATTCCAAGTGTCATCCAACCAGGGCTCCATAGATCTGCAGCATAAACTCATGGCTCTCAAATTCAACTTTCCTGCTAATGAAAGCCAATTCATCTTAAGCCTTCTTAACAATTCTGTCTAGTTGGATGGAAACTTTAAGGGATCTATGGACACGCACCTCAAGATCCCTCTGTTCCTCCGCACTGTCAAGAATTCCATTTTCAACCCTGTATTCCGCATTCAAATCCAACCTTCCAAAATGAATCACTTCACACTTTTCCAGGTTAAACTCCATCTGCCACTTATCAGCACACTTCTGCATCCTGTCAATTTTCTGTTGCAACTTACAACAGCCTTCTACACTATCCACAACTCCATCAATGTTTGTGTCATTGGTAAAATTATGAAACCACTCTCCAATTCCTCATCTAAGTAATTTATAAAAATCACAAAGAGCATGATCCCTGAGGAACACCACTGGTCACAGAGCTCCAGGCTGAATACTTTGCATCTATCACCACCCTCTGTCTTCTATGGGTCAGCCAATTCTGTATCCAGACAGCCAGATTTCCCTGTATCCCATGTCTCCATACATTCAGAATGATCCTACCATGGGGAACCTTATCAAATGCCTAGCTAAAATCTATGCACACTATATCCACTGCTCTACCTTCATCATCATGTTTTGTCACATCCTCAAAGAATTCAATAAAGTTTATGAGGCATGACCTGCCTCTCACAAAGCCATGCTGACTATCTATAATCAAACTATGGTTTTCCAAGTAATCATAAATTCTGTCTCTAAGAATCCTCTCCAATGCTTTATCAACCACAGATGTAAAACTGACCGGCCTGTATTTCCCAGGATTATCCCCATTCTCATTCTTGAACAGGGGAATAACATTTTCCACCCTCCAATCATCTGGCTCTGTACAAATGGACATTGTGGACACAAAGATCATTGCCAAAGTCACAGCAACCTCTTCCCTCACTTCCTGTAATAACCTAGGATATATCCTGGCTGGCCCAGAGGACTTATCTATCCTTATGTTTTTCAAATACTTCAGCACATCCTCCTTCCTAACGTCAACATGTTCTAGCATTTGTTTCACGCTGTTCCCACAAACGTTGAGGTCCCTCTCCGTAGTGAATACTGATGCAAAGTATTCATCAAGGACATCCCCTACTTCCTCCAACTCCAGGCACAAGTTCTCTTCACTATCCCTGATTGGCCCTACCCTTATTCTGGTCATCCTCCTGTTGCTCACATACGTGTGGAATGCCTCATGGTTTTTCTTAATCCGACCCGCTAAAGGTTTGTCATACACCCTACTAGCTCACTTGAGTCCATTATTCAGTTCCTTCCTGGCTACCTTGTAACCCTGTAAAGCCTTGTCTGATCCTTCCCTCCTCAACCTTAAGTAAGCTTCCTTCTTCTGCTTGACCAGATGTTCCACATCGCTTGTCACCCAAGTTTCTTTCACCCTACCATCTCTTCCTTGCCTCAGTGGGGCAAACCTATCCAGCACTATCAGCAATTGCTCCCTAAAAAAACCTTCACATTTCTGTTGTGCATTTCACTGAGAACATCTGTTCCCAATTTAGGCACTCCAGTTCTTGCCCAATAGCATTGAAACTCCCCCTCCCCCAACTAACTACTTTCCCACACAGTCTGCTCCTATCTCTCTCCGTGAGTATAGTGAAGGTCAGTGAGTTGCAATCACTATCACCAAAATGTTTCATGGCCAAGCACCAAATCCAATCTGGCCTCCCCTCAACCGGCCTATCTACAAATTACATCAGGAATCTTCCTGGACAGACCTGACAAAAACTGCTCCATCCAAATTATTTGAACTGAGCAGATACCAATCAGTATTAGGGAAATTAAAGTCACCCATGACAACAATAAAGTTTACTGTTACTTCTGCATCTTTCCAAAATCTGCCTCACAAGCTGCTCCTCCATGTCTCTGTTGCTAAAATTCCCAATAAAGTGACTGCTTCTTTCCTTTTTCTGACTTCCACCCATACTGACTCTATAGACAAACCCTCCTTGACAACCAGTCTTTCTGCAGTTGTGATATATCCCTGATTAGCAAAGCCACTCCTCCACCACTTTTAACTCCCTCCATTCCTTTTGAAACATCTTAACCCTGGAACATCCAACAACCATTCCTCTCCCTGTGACATCCAAATCTCCATAATGGCCACAACATCATAGTTCCAAGGCATAATTGGTCAGATTCTTCCGCCTGTCATTTGTATGGACCCACCCAGCAGTCCTGTTTAAATAATGCCAAATTGCTTCAATTGGAAACATTCATAAATGTTGCTGTCCCAGAATGGTTCAATCATTTGCCAAGTGAGAGGCACTCTTGTTATTTGGGGGTTTGTCTTTCTTCTGGCCTTTGTCACTCTCAGTCGATATTTCTGGGTACCTCTCAAATTGATTGAAATGTTGACTGAACAGCTCCTTCAGTTAGTATCAGGCCAGAATGATCTGATTGCACCAAACTGTTCCCCACTATCTCTCAGGGACAACTGGAAGGTGGAATAAATGCTTAAGTTCTTACATCCAAGGGAAAACTTTCAAAAAGACAGGTTTGGAGGTTCATCACAGCTAATTGATTTATATTCTAATTTAATATCAACACTAGTCATGACAATTTTGGGAGCATGTCTTTCAGTGATAGTGTGGCAAGTGGTCTAAGGTGCTGGATTTACGATCCAATCTTGACTGAATCATGGGTTCAAATCACACTGCTACCACAATCACAACTGGTCACTTACAGGATAGCAAATTTCATGTTTGTGATTAGGTAAAAACAAGGATGCTGGAAACCAGAGTCGAGGTTACAGTGGTGTTGGGAAAGCAGATGCTGGAAACCAGAGTCTAGATTAGAGTGGTGCTGGAAAAGTGCAGCAAGTCAGGCAGCAGCTGAGGAGCAGGAAAATAACGTCAATTTTCCTGCTCCTCGGATGCTGCCTGACCTGCTGTGCTTTTCCAGCAGCACTCTAATCTAGACTCACGTGTGTGATTGTTTGCTTTCCTTCTGGGTGGTTATGGCTCCTCAGCCCTCTGACACTCTCGGTGATGAAAGTGGGAAAATTGGTGACAGACTTGAAAACAGTGGGAGCTCCAGCTGACCAATGTCTCTTCACACTACTTTAAGGGAGCTTAATGCTATCTTGGTGCCAGTTTCTGTGTCTCAATTTATCAGCACATTTAGTTGCACAATTGGTGGTTTGTTACCACCCAGGTACAGAACCTCAGCTACTTCAGATTAAACAATGAGAATGACCACGTACCAACATTTCACTCACTAGAATTCTATGATGAGGTTGGATTCAAACAGCGCCATCCATGATTCACTCCAGCTCCACACAGAGTGATACAGGGACAAGCAGCAGGATTTGATCCCGCTCTCTCCAATCCCCTGCTGCCAGCAGAAAGTGGGGTCACTGCAGCTTCAATCTGCAGCTTTCCGCCCAGCCCTGGGACAGAGCTTAAAGAAACTTTGTCCTCAACAACAGTTCTTCCTGTATGAAAGGGGCAAAAATCTACTTTAATTTGGCAATAGCTGCAGCAAATTCTTCCTCTTCTTGGAACCTTTTATTTAAACCAAATTCCTGGCTCCAAAATGAGAAGTGGTAGAAGTTGAACAAAGAACTTGCTGGTAGTGTTGATTGTGCCTCATCAGCCAGATGGGAATTTGCTGATTTCGGAAATGTGTAACAGAAATGACTGGGTTTATTAAAGCAATTTCCCAGATTAATTCGCTGTCTGACAGAGTGACTGGGAGACACATTGGCTACTTAAACATTAGGGTCACAACATTAAAGTATTAATATTGAATCTTAATTCCTGGAACAAATGCTGAAAATGGATGGTAATGTTCTAAAGGAATAACAACTGAAAAAAGGAAGATGTGAATGATGTATTTGTCATTGAGAGGAATGAACTGGAACCTTGGAAATTGAGGTTCCAAGTGGATTTAGCTCAATATGAAATGGGGAACTAAAGACTTAAGGTGTTAGGCCCAACTAGCTCTATCAGCAGAAGATGAGACTCTTCATCTCAGGGTCTCAGGTTTGAGGCTCCACGCTGGTTGTCTTCATTTTAGAACTTCATTTTCCGAGGTGGAGCCCACCTCTCTATTCCATTGGCAGAGTCACTGCCTAAAACAGGGGATCTGTCTCTCTCCTCCTGCTTTTGTTCAGACACCAGTCTCTGATTGAAAGATGGACACTTTACTGGAAAAGTTTGTAGGTGCAGTTAAATGTACAATGAATGATGTCCCTTTTAAAGTGGCAGGTTCCACTCAACCCTGCACCAACCAAACTGTTCAGAGTCCCAGAATCAGAATGGTCACTTCCTGGGGGGACTGACAGCAGCAGCTCCATGTCAAATGGAGCTGAACCAGAATTAACCGATTCAGAAGATTCTGATGGAATCTCAGGGAACTCTTTCCCCAGTTCACATGAAAAATGATATTCTTGTGTGGCCATGAGGGTTTACTCAATGAACAATTTATTTTCAGTGTAGGACAGAAGTGATTTTGGGGGAACGGGGAAGCCAATCACTCCCAGAGCAGATTGGTCCAGAATTGCCCTCTCTTCTTCTGTTTCTTTAACAAAGACAGAATTTCCTGGAAAAGCTCAGCAGGTCTGGCAGCATCTGGGGATGGAAAGCAAAGTTAACATTTCAGGGCTAGTGACGCTTCTTCTTCCTTGTCCATCTCCCTCTGCCTTTCAGCACTCTCCCTTTTTAATTGAATCTCTCCTGTCTTCCACCTTCATATTGACCATCTCCTTTATCTTCTCCTTATGGGTAGCATGGTGGCACAAGGTTAGCACTGCTGCCTCACAGCGCCAGAGACCCGGGTTCAATTCCTGCCTCAAGCAACTGTCTGTGTGGAGTTTGCACATTCTCCCCGTGTCTGCGTGGGTTTTTTCTCCAGGTGCTCCAGTTTCCTCCCACAGTCCAAAGATGTGCAGGTTAGGTGAATTGGCCATGCTAAATTGCCTGTAGTGTTAGGTGCATTAGTCAAAGGGAAATGGGTCTGGGTGGATTCCTCTTAGGAGGGTCAGTGTGGATTTGTTGGGCCGAAGGGCTTGTTTCCACACTGTAAGTAATCTAATTTAATCATTTCCTCTCCAACACTTTTCCCTGCCTCTATATTTGTTTCAAACCTGTCCCATCTCTCACTTTGCCCAGTTCCGATGGGAGGTCATTAAACTCAACAACTAATTCTGTTTCTATCTCCTTAGATACTACATGGTCATAGACTGGAAGATATAGGAACATGGGTAGGCCTTTCAGCCCATCGAGTTACGGCTGATATGGTGCACAATCCCATTCTCCAGCCTTCTCCCTCAAACACTTGATCCTCCTGGATTTAGGATCCAGTTTCTTTCCCGGCATGGGTCTGAATCTGACCCCCTCGACATGTGCTGGCTGCTTATTTTTGACCATCTCTGTGTGTGACTGAACTCAGTTTCAATTCCGCACGGCAAAGCTAATCTGTTCTGAACAAAGCAACCCCCGCTGGCTGCCTGCTCGATCAGGTCAGTGCCTCACAGTGTTTCTGTGGGGTAGTGGTTATCACATTTACCTCGCGCACAAAAGGTCCCTGGTGTGATACCGTGCAGAAACAGTGCTACTCCCTCATTATCCGAACAAGGTGTGTTGTTCCCTCTTTTTGGTAAATATGAACAGAGTTTGTTGTTATATTGATTTGGAGAGGCCAGTGATGGACTGGGGTGTATAAAGTTAAAGATCACACAACACCAGGTTTATTTGGAAGCACTAGCTTTCGGAGCACTGCTCCTTCAGCAGGTGAAGGAACCCTCTCTCAGGAACCCTGCTCTCCTTCCCAATGTGTGGGGATCCTTCCCTTTTGGGGACGCTGTCATCCTTCCCATTGGTGATCTCTGGTTTTGCACAGACCCAGATGCTCTGTGTTCCTGTGGGCGATGTCATCACGCAGTGACAGTAACACAGTGACATCACCCGCGCCCTGGGGATTTCCTCAACTGTGACATTTTTCTCCAACTCCAGCACTTCTGATATCTATCTAGCTGCAGGCTCCACAGGAGAATTCCAAATTGACAGCACTGGTGTTGTTGAGTATTTTTGATCATTTGTCAACAATTTTGAGCATTTAATGTTGTACCTGTTACCATGGGAGGTTCTGTCGCAACAGAGCTGGTGTGTCTCCTTTAGTGTAGACCTGAATCCATTTCAATACATTGTTGTTTCAGTTCTGCCTTCCCCCGTCTCTAATAATGTGAGTACCTGTTTGTTTAATTCTTCTCTTTTATTTTATCCAATTGTCTCTAGATGAGATTTCCACCAGATTGCTTTGACCATATGCAATGGATTTAGAAGCTTTATCTTCCCACATTATGTTTCACAGTCTAGGAATTGTTCTTACTGTAGTCCTTTTCTATTCTGTTTCTGAGCTTATATTAACCAACAAGTTCTGCATCATGTTTATTCTCTGCCATTCTTGCAGCATATCCTGAAACATTAATTTTGGATCATTTTCCAAAGATGTCTGTAAATATTGCCAATCCTCGGTTACTTCTGGAGAAGATTAGATTAGATTAAATTAGATTAGATGATGCTTGACCTTCCTGAACTGCTACAGTCTGTGTGGTGAAAGTGCTCCCACAATGCTGTTCAGTAAAGCGTTACCAAATGATACTGAGGGATCAGTGATATTCGTCCAAATGAGCAACAATTTGTATTTTTTCAAATAATCATTTTGACCAGTCAGGAAACAGTCTCACATTGTCATACTCTCAGAATCAGACCTTCTGGGGAATACTTCATGAAGCCTCATCACCATCCCTGGGTATATCCTGTCCCACCGGCAGGACAGAGTCACCAGTGGTGGTGGCACCGTGGTATACAGTCAGGTAAGGACTGACCCTGAAATTCTACAAGAATAATTCCACAATCTGGGAAATTGCATAGTAGCAGGTTAACAATGATCAAGAAAATCACCAGATGATGTACATCATTGCCCTCCACACCAGCCCTCCGTGATAAATCAGGTCCTCTCAATGTCCGTCACCAAGAATGTCTCCACACGCCCACCACTGACTAAGCAGGACAAGGCCTCAAATACACGGCAGCCAGACTGTGGGAAGTGATGGATGAACAGACAAAGGGAAACATTTTCACTAAACTACTTCTCACAGATGAATCTGTCCCTCATTGTATCTGTAGGAGCTCCCAGTACACAGTCCTGGCAAAGGGAAAGTCTCAGCCTCATACTGAAGACACTGCCCAGTGTTATGTGGCACTACCTGCTGCGAAGTGGGTCATACTTCTAAAAGATTGAGCAAATGGAAACTGGGCATCCATGAAGCACTGTGGGCCATCAGCAGCTGCAGCATCAATGGCCTTCCCTCCATCATAGAGTCAGAAGTGGGCTGTTCAATCATTCTTCCAAAATAACCATCGACATCTACTACTAGCCCACTGACCCCCACAGCTACCTAAATTACACCTTCTCCCACTCTGCCTCCTGTAAAATGCCATTCCTTATTCCCAATTCCTCTGCTTCTGCCGCATTTGTTTCCAGGATGACCAATTCCACCTCAGAAAGTCCCAGATGGCCTCCTTCTTCCATGATCGCAAATACCTTTCCCACGTGGTTGACAATGTCCTCTAGCACATCTCTTCCATTTTGCGCACCACCGCCCTTGGATATCACTCCTCCCAATGCAACAAGGACAGAACCCCCGGTCCTCACATTCCACCCTCCGCATACATCGCTCCATCCTCCGCCACTTCTGCCATCTCCAAATGGATCCCACCACCAAAGATATATTTCCCTCCCTACCCCGATCAGCGTTCCAGAGAGACCATTCCCTCCATGATTCCCTTGTCAGGTCCACACCCCCCCACCATCCCTCACCCCACTCCTGGCATCTTTCTCTGCCACCACAGGAAATGCAAAACCTGTGGCCACACCACTCCCCTCACCTCTGCCCAAGGCCCCAAAGGGTCCTTCCAAATCTGTCAGAAATTTACCTGTATCTATACCAATGTCATCTTTTGCATCCATTGCACCCGATGTGGTCTTCTCTACCTCGGGGAGACAGGAGACCTTCTTGTGGGTCATTTTAGATAACATCTCTGGGACACACGCACCCACCGAACCCACCTCCCCATGACTGAACACTTCAACTCCCCCTCCCACACCGTCAAGGACATACGGGTCCTGGGCCTCCTCCACTGCCAAATTATTACCACCCGATGCCTGGAGGAAAATGCCTCATATTCTGTCTTGGGACCCTGCAAACAAATGGGATTAATGTGGATTTCAATAACTTCTTCATTTCCCCTCCCCCCACATTATCCCAGCCCCTAGCTTCCAACTTGGCACTGCCCTCCTGCCCTGTCCATCACTCACCTCCCCCCCTCCCCCCCCCCCCCCCCCCCCCCCCGACTTATCAGCTGCTCACTCACCTTCATCCACCTATCGCTTTCTTAGCTTCCCCCCAACACCACCCCCCTCCCATTGATCTCTCAGCCTCGGCCCACAAGCCTCATTCCTGACAAAGGGCTTATACCCAAAACTTAGATTCTCTTGCTCCTCAGATGCTGCTTGACGTGCTGTGCTTTCTCAGCAACACCTTCTCAACTCTGACCTCCAGCATCTGTAGTCTTCACTCTCTCATGGTTCCAATATGTTCAGCACCATTCACAACTCTACCTCTACTGAAGCTGCCTTCTCAGCCCATCAAGAGTTTTAGACAGGAACAGAATGAGGCCTTTCAGCCATTCGAGGCTACTTCTCAGCAATTGGAACGGATCTTTTAATCTGTCACACTTGTTACACAGGAAATGGAAGAGAACATTAAGCCTTTCAAAGCTGCTACATAGGAGTGTGGGGAGGACTGGTGAGTGAGCGAGAAGGAGGAATAAATTAGGGATAAATTACTCTTTAACACTTTAATGGAAATTAATGAATGCAGTGGGCAGCACGGTGGCACAGTGGTTAGCACTGCTGCCTCATAGCGCCAGAGACCCGGGTTCAATTCCCGCATCAGGCGACTGACAGTGTGGAGTTTGCACATTCTCCCCGTGTCTGCGTGGGTTTCCTCCGGGTGCTCCGGTTTCCTCCCACAGTCCAAAGATGTGCAGGTCAGGTGAATTGGCCATGCTAAATTGCCCACAGTGTTAGATAAGGGGTAAATGTAGGGGTATGGGTGGGTTGCGCTTCAGCGGGTCGGTGTGGACTTGTTGGGCCGAAGGGCCTGTTTCCACACTGTAAGTAATCTAATCTAATCTAATCAGTGACCAGAGCTGGATCCTCAACTGTTTGCATACCATATCAACAGATAATTGGATCCAAACTATTGTAACTACATGTGTCAACGACACTAAGATAGGCAGAAAACATGGTTATCAAGAGGAGATAGAGAGTCAGTAAATGGACGAGCAATGGAGCATAATTTGGTAGATAGAATACAATATGGGTAATTGTGAACCTGTGAATTTTTCAGGAAGAACAAAAGGCTGTGTTTGACCTAAATGGAGATAGATTGTAGGACTTATTGATACAGTAGCAAATGTTGCTCCCTTGTTCAAGTAGGGTAATTATAGACCAGTGAGCCTGACAGCTGTGTGGATGAAGTGCTGGAAATGGTTATGTGAGATATGATTTATAATCATCTCAATAGGAATACGTTGATTAGGTATAGTCAGCACAGTTTTGTGAAGATTAGGTCATGCCTCACAAACCTTTTTGAGTTCTTTGAGAAAGTGACCAAACAGGTGGATGAGGGTAAAGCAGTTGATGTGGTGTATATGGATTTTAGTAAGGCATTTGATAAGGTTCCACACGGTAACCTATTGCACAAAATACGGAGGTATGACATTGAGGGTGAGCTCGTGGTTTGGATCAGAGATTGCGAGCTGAAGGAAGACAGAGGGTTGATGGGACATGTTCATCCTGGAGTTCAGTTACTCGTGGTGCACTGCAAGGATCTGTTTTGGGTCCACTGCTGTTTGTCATTTTTATAAACGATCTGGATGAGGGCAGAGAAGGATGTGTTAGTAAACTTGCAGACAACACTAAAGTCAGTATAGTTGTAGATAGTGCAGAAAGATGTTGTAGGTTGCAGAGAGACATGGAAAAGCTGCAAAGCTGAACTGAGAGGTGGCAAATGAAATTTAATGCAGAAAAGTGTGAGGTGATGCACTTTGGAAGGAGTAACAGGAATACAGAATGGTAAGATTCTTGCTAGTACGTATGAGCAGGGAGATCTTGGTGTCCATGTAGACAGATCCCTGAAAGTCGCCATCCAGGTTGATAGGGTTGTTAAGAAGGCATACGGTGTGTTAGCTTTTATTAGTAGAGGTTTTGAATTTCAGAACTATAAGTTCATGCTGCAGCTGTATAACACTGGTGCGGCCACATTTGGAGTATGGTGTACAGTTCTGGTCACTGCATTATAGAAAGGATGTGAAAGCTTTGGAAAGGGTTCAGAGGAGATTTACTCGAATGTTGCCAGGTATGGTGTGAATGTCTTACAAGGAAATGTTGAGGGACTTGAGGCTGTTAGAGGGGAGAAAGTTGAGAGGTGACTTAATTGAGACATACAAGATAATCAGAGGGTTAGATAGGATGGACAGTGAGAGCCTTTTTTCGAGGATGGTGATGGCTAGCAGAAGGGGACATAGCTTCAAATTGAGGGGTGATAGATATAGGACAGATGTCAGAGGTAGTTTCTTTACTCAGTGGGTAATAGGGGCATGGAACGCACTGCCTACCACAGTTGTAGACTCGCCAACTTTATGGGCATTTAAGTAGTCATTGGAGAGACATATGGATGGGAATGGAATAGTGTAGGTTAGATGGGCTTTGGATTGGTTTCACAGGGAGGTACAACATCAAGGGCCAAAGGGTCTGGACTGCGTTGTAATCTTCTATGTTCTAGGTGGGAAAGTTTAGGATTAGAGTACGATTAGCTCATCGACTAAGATATTCATTCAAAAGGTATCAAGTACTGCTTGACTGGAGTACATGTGACAATAAAGGATGTTCCATTCTTTAAAAATTGTGAAGGTAGAGAGTCAACAATGGAATATAGACAGGTGAAGTTAGTGAGTAATCCTTCTGCAGAAACAATAGAAAATGGATTATGGGAGGTTTGTGTTGTGACGGCAGGATAAAACAACAGTAAACTACTTAAACGGAGAGAGGTTACAGAACACAGTGGTACAGAGGGATTTGCATACCTTAGAACACTGTGATAATGCTGTCATTTTGAAAAGGTTATTTTGTACTTGGGGTTTTTTTTTAAAAAGAGGTCACAAAGGCAGGGGTACCAAGGAGTCTGGAAAGAGCCCAGTTTAACAATGGCAGGGGAGTGACCAGTTCTCCCAGTTCAGGTTTTTCTAGTTTGGTTTAGCTGTTGCAGTCAGAAGATGCTGGAGTTCAGGAAAGGTTACAAGCTTAGTAGATGATTCCTGAGTGATAATCTCTCTGAAATCTCTTTGGATGATGTTCCCTCCTGCCAGGAAGAGTCTGTGTTTCAATGTACCTTTTGGCTGTAGGGTGTGTTTATAGGATGTTACTAGATTGCAGTGACTCCATAGTTAAGTGCTGCATCGGATCCATTAATTTTTCCATTCCTGATGAAGGGCTTTTGCCCAAAACGTCGACTCTCCTCTTCAGATGCTGCCTGAGCTGCTGTACCTTTCTAGAATCACACTCTCGAGTCTAATCTCCAGCATCTGCAATCCTCACTTTTGCCTAATTTTTTCCAAAAGTCAAGTAATTCTAAATTCCATTTTCTTATGTTTGTGTTTCAACTGTAGTGGTTAAATAAATTGTTTTGCTTAAAGCCGAGTGGTTTGACCAGCTGCATCATACCTGGAATATCCACTTCACATCTGCCTTTAAAATAAGGAAAAGTTAGGATCTACGCTACCTTCTTAAAATATTGTGAGGAGGTCTGTCCTGGTCCATAACAATATGAATCAGAAAGTTAGGCTGCAGATGCAGCAAGTGATTAGCAAGTGATATGGAATGATGCTGTTTTATGTAAAAACTATTGAATATCATCATTTGGATATTTGGATGGTAGTAGAAGGAAAATATTCTGCCTGGAAGTCTGTGGTGAGTGGTGTTCCACAGGGCTCTGTCCTTGGGCCTCTATCGTTTGTAATTTTTATTAATGACTTGGATGAGGGGATTGAAGGATGGGTCAGCAAGTTTGCAGATGGCACAAAGGTTGGAGGTGTCGTTGACAGTATGGAGGGCTGTTGTAGGCTGCAGCGGGACATTGACAGGATGCAGAGATGGGCTGAGAGGTGGCAGATGGAGTTCAACCTGGATAAATGCGAGGTGATGCATTTTGGAAGGTCGAATATGAAAGCTGAGTACAGGATTAAGGATAGGAATCTTGGCAGTGTAGAGGAGCAGAGGGATCTTCGTGTGCAGGTACATAGATCCCTTAAAATGGCCACCCAAGTGGACAGGGTTGTTAAGGAAGCATATGATGTATTGGCTTTCATTATCAGGGGGATTGAGTTTAAGAGTCGTGAGATCTTGTTGCAGCTCTATAAAACTTTGGTTAGACAGCACTTGGAATACTGCGTTCAGTTCTGGTCACCCTATTATAGGAAAGATGTGGATGCTTTGGAGAGGGTTCAGAGGAGTTTTACCAGGATGCTGCCTGGACTGGAGGACTTATCTTATGAGGAGAGGTTGACTGAGTCCGGACTTTTTTCATTAGAGAAAAGGAGGAGAAGACGGGACCTAATTGAGGTATACAAGATAATGAGAGTCAATAGCCAGAGACTATTTCCCATGGCAGAAATGACTAACACGAGGGGGTCACAGTTTTAAGCTTGTTGAAGGAAAGTATAGAGGTGATGTCAGAGGCGGGTTCTTTACACAGAGAGTTGTGAGAGCATGGAATGCGTTGCCAGCAGCAGTTGTGGAGGCAGGGTCATTGGGGATATTTAAGAGACTCCTGGACATGCATATGATCACAGAAATTTGAGGGTGCATACATGAGGATCAGTGGTCGGCACAACATCGTGGGCTGAAGGGCCTGTTCTGTGCTGTACTGTTCTATGTTCTATGTTCTATTTACTGCATCTGTACAGGGCATTACTGGCACCACATCTATGTACTGTGTGTAATCATGAATGTACAAACTGAAATAAAGTGCAAATGCTTTCATAGCTTTTCAAAGATGTTTCACTTTACTCATTCCTGGAATGAAGGCCTTACAGAGTCATACAGCACGGAAACAGAGCCTTCAGTCCAACTCGTCCGTGCTGACCAGAAATCCCAGTCTGATGTACCTGTAGTCCCATTTGCTATTTCCATCTAAACCTTTCCTATTCATGTGCCCATCCAGATGCTTTTTAAATGTTGTTATTGTATTAACTTCATCACTTCCTCTGACAGCTCATTCCAAGCACCACTCTCTGTAAGAAAACGTTAGCCCTCATGTCTCTTTTTAAGTTTTCCCCTCTCACCGTAAACATTTACCCTCTAGTCTTGAACTACACCACCCCTATTCACAATATGGATGCTCCTCATGATTTTATTAACTCAACAAGACCTGAGCACTTCAGGCCTGAGAATAAGAGATGTTCATACTGAACCATAAACAATATTGAGGAGAGTGTATTAGGTATGTAGCTGATGGATATTACTGCTTCTTTGGGAAACAAAAACTAAGGATTTAAATTTTAAGATAACAATATATTCATTTTAACATATTATAAAGACATAGACTTATCATGCAAAAGTTACATGTACACATATGAAAATACCTTCAAAATATAAACTGTTCCAACATGGAGCAGGGAACAGGGTTGGAAAGTACAAAGAGACCTCACACGGTCCAGTTTGGTTGTCGGATAATATTATTGTACATTTCAGCTCAGAGAGCAAGAATAAGTAACCTGCCTGAACAGCGATGCCCTCTGGTCATAGAGTCAGAGAGTCATAGAGATATCCTTCCAAATCCTTCCTATTCATATACTCATCCAAATGCCTCTTAAATGTTGCAATTATACCAGCCTCCACCACATCCTCTGGTAGCTCATTCCATACACATACCACCCTCTGCGTGAAAAAGTTGCCTTAAGGCTCTTTTATATCTTTCCCCTCATCCTGGGAAAACAGTCCCAGCCTGTTCAGCCTCTCCCTATAGTTAAAATCTTCAAAACCCTGGCAACATCCTTGTAAATCTTTTCTGAACGCTTTCAAGTTCCACAACATCTTTCTGATAGGAAGGAGACTAGAATTGCAATATTCCAACAGTGGCCTGACCAATGTCCTGTACAGCCACAACATGACCTCCCAACTCCTGTACTCAATACTCTGACCAATAAAGGAAAGCATACCAAATGCCTTCTTCACTATTCTATCTACCTGCGACTCCACTATCAAGGAGCTATGAATCTGCACTCCAAGGTCTCTTTGTTCAGCAACACTCACTAGGACATTACCATTAAGTGTATAAGTCCTGCAAAGATTTGCTTTCCCAAAATGCAGCACCTCGCATTTATCTGAATTAAACTCCATTTGCCACTACTCAGCCCATTGGCCCATCTGGTCCAGATCCTGTGCAATCTGAGGTAACCTCTTCACTGTCCATGACACTTCCAATTTTGGTGTCATCTGCAAACTTACTAACTGTACCTCTTATGCTCGCATCCAAATCATTTAAGCAAAATGAAAAAAGTAGAGGACCTAGCCCTGATCCTTGTGGCACTCCACTGGTCACAGGCCTCCAGTCTGAAAAACAACCCTCCACGAACACCCTCTGTCTTCTACCTTTGAGCCAGTTCTGTAACCAAATGTCTAGTTCTCCCTGTATTCCATGAGATCTAACCTTGCTAAACAATCTCCCATGGGGAACCTTGTCGAACTCCTTACTGAAGTCCATATAGATCACATCTACTGCTCTGCCCTCATCAATCTTCTTTGTTACTTCTTCAAAAAACTCAGTCAAGTTTGTGAGACATGATTTCTCATGCACAAAGCCATGTTGACTATTGCTAATCAGTCCTTGCCTTTCCAAATACATGTATATCCTGTCCCTCAGGACTCCCTCCAACAACTTGCCCACCACCGAGATCAGGCTCACAGGTCTATAGTACCTTGGCTTGTCTTTACCACCCTTCTTAAACGGTGGCACAACATTTGCCAACCTCCAGTCTTCCGACACCTCACCTGTGACTATCGATGATATAAATATCTCAGCAAGAGGCCCAGCAATCACTTCTCGAGCTTCCCACAGAGTTCTCAGCTACAGCTGATCAGGTCCTGGGGATTTATCTACCTTTACCCGTTTCAAGACATCCAGCACTTCCTCCTCTGGACATTTTGCAAGATGTCCCTATAATTTCCCTACAGTCTATATCTTCTATATCCTTTTACACAGTAAATACTGATGCAAAATACTCATTTAATATTTCCCCCATTTTCTGTGGCTCCACACAAAGGCCACATTGTTGATCTTTGAGGGACCGTATTCTCTCCCTAGTTACCATTTTGTCTGTAATGTATTTGTAAAAACCCTTTGGATTCTCCTGAATTCTATTTACCAAAGCTATCTCATGTCCCCTTTTGCCCTCCTGATTTCCCTCTTAAGTATTCTCCTACTTCCTTTATACTGTTCTAAGGGTTGACTCGATCTATCCTGTCTACACCTTACATATGTTTCCTTTTTTTTCTTAACCAAACCTTCCATTTCTTTAGTCATCCAGCATTCCTATAGTATGGCGACCAAAACTGCACACAATATTCCAGATGCGGCCGCACCAGAGTCTTATACAACTGCATCATGACCTCAGGACTCCGGAACTCAATTCCTCTACCAATAAAAGCCAGTAGCTACATTGGAATTCAATGTAGCTAAGTGTGAGGTGATTCACTTTGGGAAGAATAACAAAAAGATGGGGTACTGGGCTAATGGTCGGATACTTGGTAGTGTGGATGAGCAGAGGGATCTTGGTGTCCATGTACACAGATCTCTGAAAGTTGCCACCCAGGTAAATAGTGCAGTGAGGAAGGCATATGGCGTACTGGCTTTTATTGGTAGAGGAATTGAGTTCCGGAGTCCTGAGGTCATGATGCAGTTGTATAAGACTCTGGTGCGGCCGCATCTGGAATATTGTGTGCAGTTTTGGTCGCCATACTATAGGAAGGATGTGGAGGCACTGGAACGGGTGCAGAGGAGGTTTACCAGGATGTTGCCTGGTATGGAAGGAAGATCGTATGAGGAAAGACTGAGACACTTGGGGCTGTTTTCATTAGAGAAAAGAAGGTTTAGGGGTGACTTGATTGAGGTGTACAAGATGATTACGGGGTTAGATAGGGTTGACAGTGTGAACCTTTTCCTGCGTATGGAGTCGGGTATTACAAGGGGGCATAGCTTTAAATTAAGGGGGGGTAGATATAGGACTGAAGTTAGGGGTAGGTTCTTCACTCAGCGAGTCATAAGTTCATGGAATGCCCTGCCAGTAGCAGTGGTGGACTCTCCCTCTTTATGGGCATTTAAGCGGGCATTGGATAGGTATATGGAGGATAGTGGGTTAGTATAGGTTAGGTGGGCTTGGATCGGCGCAACATCGAGGGCCAAAGGGCCTGTACTGCGCTGTATTCTTCTATGTTCTATGTTCTATTCCCGATACCTACCAGCCTTCCTTTTCACCCTGACAGGAATATTCTTTCTCTGGATTCTTGTTATCTCATTTCTGAATACTTCCCATTTTCCAGCCGTCCCTTTAACTGTGAACATCTGCCTCCAACCAGTTTTTGAAAGTTCTTGCCTAATACCATCAAAATTGGCCTTCCTCCGATTTAACTTTTAGATCTGGTCTAACAATTTCCATCACAATTTTAAAACAGATAGAATTATGTTCGCTTGCGCCAAAGTGTTCCCCCACTGACACCTCAGTCACCTGCCCTGCCTTATTTCCCAAGAGTAGGTCAAGTTTTGCATCTTCTCTAGTAGGTACATCCATATACTCAATAAAAATTTGTCTTGTACGCACTTAAGAAATTCCTCTCCATCTAAACCTTTAACACTATGGCAGTCCCAGTCGATGTTTGGAAAGTTAAAATCCCCTACCTTATTACTCTTACAGATATCTGGATCTCCATCCAAGTTTGCTTTTCAATTTCCCTCTGACTATTAGGGGGTCTATAATACAATCCCAATAAGGTGATCATCCCTTTCTTATTTCTCAGTTCCACCCAAATAACTTCCCGAGATGTATTTCTGGGAATATCCTCCCTCAGCACAGCTGTAATGTTATCTCTTATCAAAATGCCACTCCCCCTCCTCTCTTGCCTCCCTTTCTATCCTTCCTGTAGCATTTGTATCCTGGAACATTAAGCTGCTAGTCCTGCCCATCCCTGAGCCATGTTTCTGTAATTGCTACGATATCCCAGTCCCATGTTCCTAACCATGCCCTGACTTCATCTGCCTTCCCTGTTAGGCCCCTTGCATTGAAATAAATGAAGTTTAACTTATTAATCCTAACTTGTCCCTGCCTGCCCTGACTGTTTGACTCACCTCTGTTGTCAACTGTACCAGTCTCAGATTGATCTTCTTCCTCACTATCTCCCTGGGTCACCCCCTCCCCCCCCCCCCCCCCCCCCCCCCCCCCCCCCACCTTACTAGTTTAAATCTTCCTGAGCAGTTCTAGCAAATTACCTTGCCAGTATATTAGTCCCTTTCCAATTTAGGTGCAATCCATCCTTATTGTACAGGTCACTTCTACCCCACAAGAGATTTCAATGATCAAAAAATGTGAATCCTTCTCCTATACACCAGCTCCTCAGCCATGCATTCATCTGCTCTTTCCTCCTATTCCTGCCCTCACTAGCTCGTTGCACTGGGAGTAATCCAGATATTACTACCCTTGAGGACCTCCTTTGTAAATTTCTGCCTAACTCTCTGTAATCCCCCTTCAGAATCACAACCTTTTCCCTTCTTGTATCGTTGGTTCCAATGTGGACAATGACCTCTTGCTGGCCCCTCTCCCCCGTGAGATCATTCTACACCCTCTCTGAGACATCCTTGATCCTGGCACCAGGGAAATAACACACCATTCTGCTTTTTCTCTGCTGGCCACAGACTTGTGGAGACTTATCTCCAAAAAACATATAATCAAGAAAGAACCCACTGTACTCACTACTGCAGCCTTTCTATTGGACAGACGTAAAACAATGATTAACTTATTTGATTCTGTGTTGCGAACTTCATCCAAACTGATTCCTCCAAGATTAGTTGTGAAATTCACTTTGTTAATTTTCCCAGGCGCATTCTGATGTCCAGCAACACATGAATTCAAAAACAGCAAAGGCAGTAACTGTACTCTCTCTCTCTCCTGCACTGTCCTCACCACGTGCTTCCTTTGTCTGTTTCTCTTCCGTTTATATCTGCTGTTGTTTTGACTTTTTTTCCCAATGTTCCAAAACAATGCAACAGCATATAAAACAGGAATTGTTGCTCCTGGAATTCGAGGAAATCACCTCCAGCACCTAAAATATCTCAAAAAAAGGAGCAGCAGTTACAGCCAGAAAATTTCCCATCCTCCATCTTGGATTACCCAGAATCCCCTTCCCTCTCTTTCTTTCCTCCTCCTCAGAGCAATGTATGAGAGCAGAAAATCTATCAATCATCTTTACTCCTCATGGAAGATTCTTGTTGAATGATGGAAACTTCCCACTGCCTGAAGCAAAGGGAATTCAACCAAATCCAAGTGTTCCAGAAGAAATCACATTGCTGACAGCTTGCAAAAGCAGAATAACTTTAGAGGCAGAATGACATTTGGTAGAATCTCAGTTTAATTTTTATAATAAGTCCAACCATTATTTGGACAAAGCTCTTTCAAACTGATGTCTGCAGATTTCCTTTTTTCTGTTTATTTTCAGCATGTGTGTATATGAGTGTGTCTCTGTGTGTATCACTTTGTGGGCTCAGAATTGATGGAAAGATAAATGGTGATGTACAGATTTTCAATGTGTTGTAAAGCAGAGTTTGCCCCCCCAACCGAGAAATAAAACTGTAACACTGAAAGAGGAGCACCCCACCTTATAATCTGTAAAAGAATTTGAAAAGTAATGTAACCTGCTATTCAGCAACTTCTAGGGTTTAAATATACTCAATCTCTGACATTCACTTTAAAATCAATAAATAACAATTTACTTATCCAACTCTAACAGTGAGCAAATCGACTAAACTATTGACGAACTGAATAAATCCCTTTTCACTACTAACTATTCTGGAATAAAACAAGATTCTAATGGTATGCTGTTCCAATAAGTACAAGTCCCATTCATAATAAGAAATTAGAATGTAGTCTCTCAAAATTACATCTTCCAGAATGTTCTATTCCAACTTTTGTTGTTCTTCTGTCAGGAACATCATTTCCTCTGATTCCTCTGTCAGGAATTTAGATGGTGCTTTTTTTCTAATACATAGCTCTCTCAAGCTGAGGACTCTTTGCTCTGGCAAATGGCAGTTTGTTTTGGTGAGCATTCTATTCAGCCCCTCAAATCTGCTATACAAGGTCAGTTGTAAGCCACCTGCTCCTTGTATCTGGTGCTGAGAAACAGAGGGGAGTTTTCAGCCCCTCAAGACTGTGACACACTGTTTGGTGTGGATTGTAAAATGTTCTTGAGAAAGAAAAATAGGTATCACTTTGAAACAGCCCCCTCCCCTCTCTTCACAGACGTCCCCTGTCTCCATTTATTGGTCATGTTGCAGACACAGATTCACTGTGAATACAGCTCCATACAGCACACAGAGATGACCCACAAAATCCTCTCGTCTCCCTGGCTGCAACATTCCATAACAGGAATTCCGTGAAAACAACAAACAGTAACTTTCTCGTAACAAAATGAGAGAACATTAGAAACAGAAATAGGTCATTCTGCACCAATCCTCCCTCTACGTTTCCCCCCCCACCCAAACCCTCCCTCCCTCCCCTCCACCCAAGCCTGCCTTTCCCTTCAACAAGATCACAGCTGATCTGCTTTAAGCCTCAACTCCACTTTCATGCCCAATCCCTTGTAGCCCTGAACTCTCTAACTTGTCAAGCATCCATTAAGACATCCTCCCTTCCAAACATCTCAGAGATCTAGCTCCCTTAACTCCTTTAAGCAGAGAAGTCCCAACAGTTACTTCTCTTTGTGAGAAAGAAACGCTTGCCCACACATACACCATAACCTATTGAAATAATCAAAATATATGGGCACAAGATAGGAGTGACTGGCCACGATATCAAGGCAGTATTTAAGTGAGAATGGTATCAAGGAACCGAACAAAATTGAATTTAATGGAAGTGAGCTGTAAACACCCCCAACTGTTTGGAGTCATTCGTAACACAAAGGAAGATATTTATGGTTGGTGGACATTATTCCTCTCAGTCCTGGGACATCTCTGGAGGAGATCCTTAGGGTAGCTTCCTCAGCACAAACATCTTCAGCTGCTTCATCAATGTCTTTCCCCCATAAGATCAGAAGTGGGGATACTCACTGAAAAACCACACAATGTTCTGAACAATTTGTCCCCAATCAGCTCTTGAAGCAGTTCATGTGCTGCAAGATTTGGACAACACTCCAAAGTCTAGGTAACCTATATGAACAGTACCAAGAGATGCTGCTCATTTCCACAGTAAAACAGAAGACTAGTTCATGCAGTACTTCAAGCTGGTTTCACATGAAACCTATCAAAACTATTGGATAAGAAGAGGGATAGCTCATTCAGTCCCTCCTGCCTATTACAAAGGAAGAGAAGGAGTGCAGTCAGCACATTGAGCTGTTAGACAGGAACCAGGGGTCGCCCAGTCAGGTTCTTGAACGTCTACTCTGGAACGAGGAGGAGGCCATTTGACCCCTCAAGTCACGAACTCAGGAGCAGGTGGAGACAATTCAGCCCCTTAAATCACTTATGCAGAATTCAACAAATTAACTGGAGTTAAGAATCTAATCAAACAATGAAACCATCGTTGAGTGTCAGGAAAATGTACCTGGCTCATTAGTGTACTTCAAGGGGCAAAAAAGGCCATTTTCAACTGGTGTGACCTACATTGTGGCTCCAGACCCCCAAAATCTTAGCAGGACTTAATAGTATACACTTAATAGTAAGGTCCTAGGGAGTGTTGCTGAACAAAGAGACCTGGGAGTGCAGGTTCATAGTTCCTTGAAAGTGGAGTCACAGGTAGATACGATAGTGAAGAAGGCATTTGGTATGCTTCCCTTTATTGGTCAGAGTATTGAGTACAGGAACTGGGCAGTCACGTTGCGGCTGTACAAGACATTGATTAGGCCACTGTTGGAATATTGTGTGCAATTCTGGTCTCCTTCCTATTGGAAAGATGTTGTGAAACTTGAAAAGGTTCAGAAAAGATTTACAAGGATGTTGCCAGGGTTGAAAGATTTGAGCTATAGGGAGAGGCTGAACAGGTTGGGGCTGTTTTCCCTGGAGTGACGGAGGCTGAGGGGTGAACAAAGAAGAACAAAGAACAAAGAAAATTTACAGCCCAGGAACAGGCCCTTTGGCCCTCCAAGTCTGAGCCAAACCAAATGTACTGTCTAAACCGAAGCATCTGTATCTCTCTACTCCCCACCTATCCATGCATCTGTCCAGACGTATTTTAAATGAATCTACCATGCCTGTCTCTATCACCTCGGCTGGCAACGCGTTCCAAACGCCCATTGCCCTCTGTGTGAGGTACTTGCCATGTGTATCTCCCTTAAACTTTCCACCTCTCAAATTGAAAGCGTGACCTATCGTTATTGAATCCTTCAGCCTGGGAAAAAGCTTGTTTCTATCCACGCTGTCTATACTCTTCATGATTTTATAAACCTCAATCAGAACCCTCTTCAATCTCCTTTTCTCTAATGAAAATATGCCTAACCTACTCAACCTTTCTTCATAGCTAGCACCTTCCATACCAGGCAACATCCTCATAAACCTTCTCTGCGTCCTGTCCAAAGTGTCCACATCCTTTTGGTAATGTTGCGACCAGAACTGTACACAGTATTCTAAATGCAGCCGAACCAATATCTTGTACAATTTTAACATGATTTGCCAGCTCTTATACTCAATACCCCGTCCAATGAAGGCAAGCATACTATATGCCTTCTTGACCACTCTATCCATCTATGCAGCAACCTTCAGGGTTCAATGGACCTGCACTCCCAGATCTCTCTGCCCAACAACTTTGCCCAAGGCTCTTCCATTCATTGTATAATTCGTTCTAGAATTAGTCTTGCCTAAATGCATCACCTCACATTTGCTGGATTGAAAACCATCTGCCACTTTTCCGCCCAAATGTCCAGTCTATCTATATCCTCCTGTATTCTCTGACAGTCCCTTATGCTTTCTGCTACTCATACAATCTTCGTGTCATCTGCAAACTTGCTGATCATACCAACAGTGCCCTCTTCCAGATCATTTATGTATATTACAGTGGCCCCAACACTGACCCCTGTGGATAACCACTGGTCACCTTTCTCCATAACAAGAATCTCCCTACAACTACTACTCTCTGTCTCCTGTTGCTCAACCAGTTCTTTATCCACCTAGCTAGAACACCCTGCACACCATATGACTTCACTTTCTCCATTAGTCTACTATGGGGAACCTAATCAAATGCCTTACTAAAGTCCATGTATATAACATCAACAGCCCTTCCTTCTTCTATCAACTTGGTCACTTCCTTGAAGAACTCTGTTATGTTGGTAAGGCACGATCTTCCCCGCACAAAACCATGTTGCCTATCACTGATAAGCCCATTCTTTTCTAAATATAAATAGATCCTATCCTTCAGTACCTTCTCCAGCATCTTTCCCACCACCGACGTCAGGCTCACTAGCCTTTAGTTACCTGGAATATCCCTACTACCCTTAAATCACACTATGCTTTGCCAAATAGTCATAAATCCTATCCCTCAGAATTCTTTCCAAAACTTTGCTGATCACAGGTGTAAGATTGACTGGTCTGTAATTGCCAGGGATTTCCCTATTACCCTTCTTGAAAAGAGGAACAACATTTGCCTCCTTCCAATCCTCTGGTACGACTCCTGTGGAGAGTGAGGAGGCAAATATCCTTTCCAGCGGCTTAGCAACCTCCTTTCTCACTTCTCAGAGCAGCCTAGGATAAATCTGGTCTGCCCTGGGGACTTATCAATCTTAATATTTTCCAAAATTTCCAGCACATCAACTTCATCAATCTTGACCTGGTCAAGACTGTATCCCAGCTCCTCAAAGTTGTCATTTCCAACAAGTTCCCTTTTCTTGGTGAAAACCAAAGCAAAAAACCCATTTAGGGTTTGCCCTTATCTGTTCAGACTCCATGCACAAGTTCCCTCCGCTATCCCTGATTGGCCCTACCTTGTCTCTGATCATTCTCTTATTCCTCATGTATGAGTAAAATGCCTTTGGGTTCTCCCTAATCCTTCTTTTCAAGCCTTTTTCGTGCTCCCTCCTGGCTCTCCTCGTCCATTTCTGAGCTCCTTTCTAGCAAGCCTGTAATCCTCTAAAGCTGTGCTAGATCCTTGCTTCCTTCATCTTACTTAAACTGCCTTCTTCCTTTTCATGAGAAGTTCCTCTGTTCTTGTCATCCAAGGTTCCTTAATCTTATCCCCTTCTTACCTGTCTCAGAGGAACAACTTCGTGCATCACTCACAACAACTGCTCCTTAAATAGTCTCCAGGTGTCTGTTACAACCTTTCTGTGGAACAATTGCTCAGAGTCGGTACTTCCCAACTCCTGTCTGATAGCGTCACAATTTGCTTTTCACCAATTAGCTATCTTTCCTTGGTAACTGCTGCTTTCACTCTCCAAGGCTATGCTAAATATGAGGCAGTTGTGATCACTTTCACCAAAGTGCTCTCCCACCATGAGATCTGCCACCTGTCCTGGCTCATTGATGAGCACCAAATCCAAAATGGCCTCTCCCCTCTGGGGAGACATACGTGGGAAATTCTATACGCAGAGGGTGGTGGATGCTTGGAATGCGCTGCTCGCCAAGGTGGAAGGGGCAGGTATGACACTGTCATTTAAGATGTATCTAGACAGGTACATGAATGGGCAAGGAGCAGATGGACACGGATCCTTAGAAAATAGGCGGCAGGTTTAGATGGAGGATCTGTTTCGGTGTAGTCTTGGAGGGACAAAGTATTTCTTCTTGAGCTGTAATTTTCTTTGTTTTTTTTGTTCAACACACTGTGAACCTATCTCAACGTTGTTTCCATAACAGCGGCCTATGATTCCATCCCCACTCTGTTCACCTTGCATCGACCTGTGAACCTATTCCCACTCTGTTCTCTGAGCAATGGGATTTGAACACATCCCCAATCTGCTCTCCAGGCAACTGCCAGTGACTGCATCCCCGCTCTGTTTTTCTAGCACCTGCCTGGGAATCCATCCTCACTCTGTACACTGAGCAACAACCTGTGAATAAATCGCTGCTCTGTTCTCCTAGCAACAGTCTGTGAAACCCATGCTTAGAATGCGATGCTGGCCAAGGTGGAAGAGGCAGGTATGACACTGTTCCGTGAATGTGACCCATTTCCAATTCCCATTCCCTGGCAATGGTCTGAGATACTATGGGCACTCTGTTGCCCTAGCAATGGTTTGTGATCCCGTCTTCACTCTGTTCTCCTAGCAACTGCCTGTGAACTCATCCCCACTCTGTTGTCCTTGCTGTGCACTAAAGGATATCCTTGCAGCATCCTTTAACATGGGTGGGTTCCCTCAGGACTGGAGAATTACTAATGTTTTCCCCTTGTTTCGGATGGGTAGCAGGGACAATCCAAATAATTATAGACCAGTGAGACTGGCGTCAGTGGTAGGGCAGCTGCTGGAGAAGATACTGAGGGATAGGATCTATTTACATTTGGAAGAAAATAGGCTCATCAGTGATCAGCAACATGGTTTGTGCAGGGAAGGTCATGTTATGACACAGGTATACTCTCCTGCTTAATTTAAAACCAGCAACGCAGAAAATATTCATCCCGTGCAGTAATCTGTAAAAATTCAAGTGGCCCAGAACTATTTCAAGTAAAAATTAACAACTTTATACCTTAAAGTATAACAGAGAACAATTAACTAACAACTATTCACAAGTTCTTCCCCTAACCTATCTTTTACCTTCCCTTCTATTATACTAGTCTGATAAAACACCCAGTTAAGAATTACAAAACAATACTTCTTCTCTCAAAACCACGTAGCTTTTAGTTCTTCTATTTGGATCTTCCTGTGTCTTCTTTTCTTCTTAGGAATTTCTGCTTCACAGGTTACTGATCAAAAAAGGTACTTTTAAGAGAGCTATTTTACAAGCAATCTGTTTACATGCTGGGGTTGGCAGTTCTCCTCTCAACTGTTCAATTTTCCCTGGTCTTATACCCCAGAGCATTGGATTGTGTCATTGGCTTTTAAGTTGGTCAATATGCTCAATTCAAATTGGATATTTTTCGGGGTATAATGTAAACTGATTGGCTGAATTTGAATTTGTTTTTATTTTCAGGCAACAATCTAATTGAGTTGTTTGACAAGTGTTACATTGTTACCTTATTGAGAACACTTGGTGCTGTGGCTGATAGTTCTACTGCCTTTAACTCTGTTAAAGTACAACCAATTTTCATTACAGTCATGTCTTAACAACTGAATAGAATTCTTTGAGGAAGTGACAAAGTTGATTGATGAGGGAAGAGCTGTACATGTCAGTATGTACATGACATGTACATCAGTAAGGCATTCCCTATGGTAGGCTGATGGAGAAAGTGAAGTTGCCTGGGATCCAGGGTGTACTAGCTGGATGCTAGAGAACTGGTTGGGCAACAGGGGACAGAGTGTATTGGTAGAAGAGACTTACAGGGATCTGTGCTGGGCCACTGTTGTTTGTGATATATATAAATGTTCTAGAGGAAGGTGTATGTGGTCCGATTAACAATTTTTCAGATGACACTAAGATTGGTGGAGTCATAGTGAAGGGGACTGTCAGAGAACTCCACAGAATATAGGTAGATTGGAGAGTTGGGCAGAGAAATGGCAGATGGAGTTTAATCCAAGCAAATGCAAGGTGATGCATTTGGAAGATCCAATTCAAGAGCAAACTATATGGTAAACGGAAACGCCCTGGGGAAAATTGATGTACAGAGAGATCTAGGTCCATTGCACCCTGAGGTGCCAACCCATTTCAATAGACTGGTCAAGAAGGTTGAGAGAGAGGTTGAGTCGATAAGGATTACTTTCATGAGAAACATGGAGGTTGAGGAGGGACCTGATTGAGGTCTACAAAACCATGAGAAGTATAGACAGGGTGGGTAGCAAAAAGCTTTTTCCCAGAATGGGAGATTCAATTGCTAGTGGTCATGAGTTCAAGATAAGCGGTGAAATGTTTAAGGGAGTTTTGTGTGGAAAGTCCTTTACACCGAGGGTGGTGGGTGCCTGGAATGCATTGCCACAGAAGCGGTAGAGGCTGACATGATACTGTCATTTAAGATGTATCGAGACATATACATAATTGGGCAGGGAGCAGAGGGATACATACCTTTAGAAAATAGGTGGCAGGTTTAGATAAAGGATCTGTTTCAGTGCAGGCTTGGAGGGCTGAAGGGAGGCGCAGTGGTAGTTTGGCAAACCAATCTTTACACCGCTGAAGCTAGACGCCAACTCACGGACACCTCCTCCCACTGCCCTGTTGACCATGACCCCACCTCACACCAACAAACCATCATCTCCCAGGCCATCCATAATCTCATCACCTTAGGAGATCTCCCATCCACTGCCTCCAACCTCATAGTCCCACAACCCGCACCGCCTGTTACTACCTCCTGCCCAAAATCCACAAACCCGACTGCCCCATTGTCTTAGCCTGCTCCTGCCCCACCGAACTCATCTCTGCATACCTCGACACTGTCCTATCCCCCTTAGTCCAAGAACTCCCCATCTACGTTCGGGACACCACCCACATCCTCCACCTCCTCCATGATTTTTGCTTCCCCGGCCCCCAATGCCTTATCTTCACAATGGACATCCAGTCCCTATACACTTCCATCCGCCATCACAAAGGCCTCCAAGCCCTCCACTTCTTCCTCTCCCGCCGACCCAACCCGTACCCTTCCACTGACACCCTCCTTCGACTGACTGAACTGGTCCTCACTCTTAACAACTTCTCCTTCCAATCCTCCCACTTCCTTCAAACCAAAGGAGTAGCCGTGGGCACCTGTATGGGCCCCAGCTATGCCTACCTCTTCGTCGGATATGTGGAACAGTTCACCTTCCGCAGCTACACTGGCACCACCCTCCACCTTTTCCTCCACTACATCGATGATTGTATTGGTGCTACCTCGTGCTCCCACGAGGAGGTTGAACAGTTCATCCACTTTACTAACACCTCCCACCCCGGCCTCAAATTTACCTGGACCGTCTCAGACTCCTCCTTCCCCTTCCTAGACCTCTCCATTTCTATCTCGGGCAACCGACTCAACACAGACATTTATTACAAACCGACCGACTCCCTCAGCTACCTAGATTACACCTCCTCCCACCCTGCCCCCTGTAAAAATGCCATCCTATATTCCAATCTCTCCGCCTCTGCCGCATCTGCTCCCAGGAGGACAAATTCCACTACCGAACATCTCAAATGACCTCCTTCTTCAAAGACCGCAATTTTCCTTCCAACCTGATCAACAATGCTCTCCACCGCTTCTCCTCCATTTTCGGCACCTCCGCCCTTGAACCCCGCCCCTCCAATCGCCACCAGGACAGAACCCCACTGGTCCTCACCTTCCACCCACCAACCTCCGGATACATCGTATCATCCTCCGTCATTTCCGCCACCTCTAGACAGACCCCACCACCAGGGATATATTTCCCTCTCTAGTCCTATCAGCATTCAGGAGAGACCACTCCCTCCGCGACTCCCTCGTCAGGTCCACACCCCCCACCAACCCAACTTCCACTCCCGGCACCTTTCCCTGCATCCACAAGTACAAAACGTGCGCCCACACCTTCCCCCTCACCACCCTCCAAGCCCACAATGGATCCTTCTATATCCGTCGCAAATTCACCTGCACCTCCACACACATCATTTATTGTATCCGCTGCACCCAATGTGGTCTCCTCTACATTGGGGAGACAGGCCACCTACTTGCGAAACATTTCAGGGAACACCTCTGGGACACCCACACCAACCAACCCAACTGCCCGTGGCTGAACACTTTAGCTCCCCCTCCCACTCCGCCAATGACATGCAGGTCCTTGGCCTCCTCCATCGCCAGACCCTGGCCACATGACGCCTGGAGGAAGAGTGCCTCATCTTCCGCCTAGGAACCCTCCAACCACATGGGATGAATGTAGATTTCTCCAGCTTCCTCATTTCCCCTCCCCCACCTTATCTCAGTCCCAACCCTCGGATTCAGCACCCTCTTGACCTGCAATCTTCTTCCCGACCTCTCCGCCCCCACCCCCTCTCCAGCCTATCACCTTCACCCTCACCTCCTTCCACCTGTCGTATTCCCAGAGGTCCTCCCCCAAATTCCCTCCCCCCTACCTTTTATCTCAGCCCGCTTGGCACACCAGCCTCATTCCTGAAGAAGGGCTTATGCCCGAAACGTCGATTCTCCTGCTCCTCGAATGCTGCCTGGCCTGCTGTGTGTTTCCAGCACCACATTTTTCAATTCTGGTACTCCAGCATCTGCAGTCCTCACTTTCTCTGGCCTAAAGGGTCTGTTCATGTGCTGTAATTTTCTTTGTTCTTTGTTCTTGATCAATGAACTGTGAACCTATTCCAACGTTGTTCCCCTAACAGCGGCCTGTGACCCCATCCCCAATCTGTTCTCTTAGCAATGGCCTGTGACCTCTATCCCCATTCTAGTTTCCTAGCAATGGACTGTGACCCCATCCTCTCTCTGTTCCCCTAGCCTCTGAACCAATTCCCAGTCTGTTTCCCAAGCAATGGCGTGTGAACTGATTAGATTAGATTAGATTTCCTACAGTGTGGAAACAGGCCCTTCAGCCCAACCAGTCCACACCAACCCTCCGAAGAGTAACCCACCCAGACCCATTTCCCTCTGACTAATGCACCTAACACTATGGGCAATTTAGCATGGTTTCACCTGACCTGCACATCTTTGGAATGTAGGAGGGAACCGGAGCACCCGGAGGAAACCAACACAGACACAGGGAGAATGTACAACCTCCACACAGACAGTCACCCAATGCTGGAATTGACCCTGGTGCTGTGAGGCAGCAGTGCTAACCACTGAGACACCGTGATGTCCCTCACTCTGTTCTCCTTGTGCCAGCTTGTGAACCCATTCCCATTCTGTTTCACGAGCAACGGTCTCTGTCCCATTCTGTTCACGTGGCAATAGCCTGTGGCCCCACCCACACTCTGTTGTTCTTGGAAAAGCCTGTGACCCCATCGCCAGTCTGTTCTCCCGGCAAATGCTTGGGAACCTATCCCCACTCTACACCTAGCAACAACCTGTGACCAAATTGCCACTCTGTTCACCTACTACCAGCCTGTCAACACATTTGCATTCTTCGAGGAGAAAGTGAGGTCTGCAGATGCTGGAGATCAGAGCTGAAAATGTATTAGGGCATAAGCCCTTCGGGCATAAGCCCTTCCTGAAGAAGGGCTTATGCCCGAAACGTCGATTCTCCTGTTCCCTGGATGCTGCCTGACCTGCTGTGCTTTCCAGCAATACATTTTCAGCACATTTGCACTCTTCACCTAGCAATGGGCTGTGAACCCATCCCCACTCTGTTCTCCTAACAGTGGCATGTGAACCTAACCCCACTCTGTTGTCCTAAGAACTGTATGTGAACCCGTCCCCACTCTGTTGTCCTAGCAACTGCATGTGAAACCATTCCCAATTCAGTTTCCCAGTGAACCCAGCCATCTCTGTCCTCCTAACAACGTCCTGTGAAACAATCCACACTATGTTCTCCCAGTAATGGCCTGTGACACTATCCCCAGTCTGTTCCCCTAGGAACAGCCTGGGAACACATCCCAACGCTGTCCTATCAGCAACGGACTGTAACCCATTCACAATTCAGTTCCTTTGGTAGCGGTCTATTAACCCATCCCTTCTCTGTTCCCCTAGCAAAAGCCTGTGATCTCATCCCCAACACTATCATTAGGAGTGGTGTGTGAACTGGTCCTCACTCTGTTCCCCTTGTAATGGGCTGTGAACCCACTGCCACTCTGTTCTCCCAGCAATGGCCTGTGAGCCCATCATAATCTGTTTGCCTTGCAACAGCCTGCATACAGATCACCACTGGTATCTGCAAAAACTACCTGTGAAAATGTCACCAGCCAGATGTCCTAGCAATGGCCTGTGAGCCCATCCCCATTCTGTTCTCCCGGGCAATGAATTGTGAACTTATTCCCACTTTGTTTCTCTGGCAACAGCCTGAAAACCCATCCCTACTCTGTTCTCCTACCAATGACTTGTGAACTCTTCCTCACTCTGTTCCCCGAGCAATGGCCTGTGTACCCATCTCTATTCAGTTCTCCTGTGAACGCATCCCCACTCTATTCCCATAGATACGGCCTGCGAACCCATCCCTACATTATTCCCATAGATACGGCCTGCGAACCCATCCCCGCTCTATTCCCATAGATACGGCCTGCGAACCCATCCCCACTCTATTCCCATAGATATGGCCTGCAAATCCATTCCCGCTCTATTCCCATAGATACGGCTTGCGAACCCATCCCTACATTATTCCCATAGATACGGCCTGCGAACCCATCCCCGCTCTATTCCCATAGATACGGCCTGCGAACCCATCCCTACATTATTCCCATAGATACGGCCTGCGAACCCATCCCCGCTCTATTCCCATAGATACGGCCTGCGAACCCATCCCCGCTCTATTCCCATAGATATGGCCTGCAAATCCATTCCCGCTCTATTCCCATAGATACGGCTTGCAAACCCATCCCCGCTCTATTCCATTTGATATGGCCTGCGAACCCATCCCCGCTCTATTCCCATAGATACGGCCTGCAAATCCATTCCTGCTCTATTCCCATAGATACGGCCTGTGAACCCATCCCCACTCTATTCCCATAGATACGGCCTGTGAACCCATCCCCGCTCTATTCCCATAGATACGGCCTGCGAACCCATCCCCACTCTATTCCCATAGATATGGCCTGCAAATCCATTCCCGCTCTATTCCCATAGATACGGCCTGCGAACCCATCCCTAGATTATTCCCATAGATACGGCCTGCGAACCCATCCCCGCTCTATTCCATTTGATATGGCCTGCGAACCCATCCCCGCTCTATTCCCATAGATACGGCCTGCGAATCCATCCCTGCTCTATTCCCATAGAAACGGCCTGTGAACCCATCCCCACTCTATTCCCATAGATACGGCCTGTGAACCATCCCCGCTCTATTCCCATAGATACGGCCTGTGAACCCATCCCCGCTCTATTCCCATAGATACGGCCTGCGAATCCATCCCTGCTCTATTCCCATAGAAACGGCCTGTGAACCCATCCCCACTCTATTCCCATAGATACGGCCTGTGAACCCATCCCCACTCTATTCCCATAGATACGGCCTGTGAACCCATCCCCGCTCTATTCCCATAGATACGGCCTGCGAACCCATCCCCACTCTATTCCCATAGATATGGCCTGCAAATCCATTCCCGCTCTATTCCCATAGATACGGCCTGCGAACCCATCCCTAGATTATTCCCATAGATACGGCCTGCGAACCCATCCCCGCTCTATTCCATTTGATATGGCCTGCGAACCCATCCCCGCTCTATTCCCATAGATACGGCCTGCGAATCCATCCCTGCTCTATTCCCATAGAAACGGCCTGTGAACCCATCCCCACTCTATTCCCATAGATACGGCCTGTGAACCATCCCCGCTCTATTCCCATAGATACGGCCTGTGAACCATCCCCGCTCTATTCCCATAGATACGGCCTGCGAACCTATCCACGCTCTATTCCATAGATACGGCCTGTAAGAACATCACCAAGTAGGAAACACAAGCGTGATGTAAGTCAGTGAGACGGTGATTTAGAAGTAGAAAGAGAGTGCAAGAGAAAGAGAGAGTAAAGGAGAATGGAGCAAGCTGGATAACATCAGATGTAAAAGCAAGGACAGAGTGACTTAAACTCAACTCCCGAGCTCAGGCCTGATCCCCTCCCCTCCCTGAGGTCCAGGACTTTGGGCTGAGTCTGTCTCTCTCCAGCTCAGCTTCTTCAACACAAAGACAAACAACAATATAGTTTACAGCTTGGCAATTTTTAATGAATATTTTTATTATTTATAAATTAAAGTTATTGATACAGTCAGTGGTGCCTTTTCTCATTGGCCCCTGAGTTGAGAGAAACATTGAAATGTGTCCCTGTAACCCCCTATGGGATAAGCTTGGACAAACCAACAGTACCCTCAGTTTGTTCCCACAGCGAGAGGCTGCTCCGATGCTGAAACACTGAACTGAAAGAAGAAACTCCTGGATGGATTGATTAATGAGTGAATTTGATTGATTGAATTTGGGTAAAGGGATATTTCAGCACATTCATCAGCTGCTGTCTGAACTTAGTCTGGGTCACGGCATAAATCGCGGTGTTTGTGCAGCAACTGAGGAGCTGCAGCATGAAGCCCAACTCCTGCACAAACCAATCTAAATATACAGACCGATACCCAATATTATACATCCGGTACCATATAGAAAACACCATTAGCGTTGACCATAACAGGATGAAATTAGCTGAGATCACAAACAGTAAAATGATGGATTTTTTTCGATTTTGCATTTCTGTGTCACATCGAACGTCCCCACTGCTGTGAGCCCGGAGTCTGCTGCGGGCTCTGCTGGTCACTAAAATGTGTTTGACAGTGAGAACATTGAGCAGCACAATCAGGAGAAATGGGAAAGCCGGGGTAAGAATGTTATGGAGGAACTCGATTGTGACCCAGACACGAGACAATTTAACATCGTCTGTTACCTCACAAAGCCAGGGGATGTTCCCCAGCCAATAACGAGCTGTGAGCATAAAATACCAGAAAATGTTCTTTAAACAGCTCAGCGCAGTCACTGTTCCCAGAACCACAGCTGCCATTTTCTCACTGCAATATTTACTTTTCAGCTTCCGGCAACAAATGGCTACAAATCGATCAAAGGTAAAAGTGACGGTGAACCAGACAGAGCAGTCAGTGGCTGCATAAAGCAGGACGGCGTGGATATTACACACAGGGATGGACTTCAGGAAATAAAACTGTTCCTTATAAACAATGGGAATGTGTCTCAATATCAGGTCGAAGATAATGACCAGTAGATCCGCCACTGCCATGGCCCCCAGGTAACGTCTGACACATGGAGACAATCCACAATCTTTATAAAGCAGGACATAGATCGTCACGATGTTAACTGTGAGGAAGGAAAACAAACATATTATACATCAGCCTGGAGGTAAAATTACCAGTTTGATTGAGGACATAGTGAGATTTTCAAATGTGTCACTGTATTCAGAGATTTAATGAAATAATTGTAGCTGAAATAACAAATGGGAGCTTCCAAATTAGTTACAAAAATGTGACTTAAAACACAAAGACTCCCTCCCCAAACACACATTCATAAGAACAGATGGTTTCTAGAACATTACCACACTCTCAATCACTTGAGAGCTGACACAGGTCACTTCTTTACAGCTCCTAATATGGAGAGTGAAAAAATTGCCATCTTGAAGGATTCTCTCCCAGTTCATTGAGGCCAAATGGAGTTTGGAAATTTCTGTCTTTTAGTTTGAATTGTGGTTAATTCTCTGAAGAGGAGAACGATGGTTATAGAATGTTCTGGGAAATGTCGGCTATAGAATTGTGAGAAACAGAGCTCACAATATAATAAATTTCAGTCCGAATCAAATTCTGAAACAGCGAATTTTATTGAAACATTCTTTCAAGAAGGGGTGACTAGCAATTAGCCACCCCAATCCAGAAATTACTCCATAATTTATACACTTTAATTCTCGGTACTTCCCAGTTTACCTCATTGGCCTTCAAACCTATCAATATTCCTTATTGTGTTCTGCCCCTGTCCAGCTGTGCCCCGCCCTTGTTTACTTCTTCCCCTACTCCAAGCCGGGAGACCCTCCCCTCTATAAGTGACTTGGCTCGCTTCAGTGCTGACATGAGGGAAATTTGCTGAGCTTGGAATATCTTGATGTTCTTTTTCAACTTATCTATTTGTCGGTAACATCTTCCATTGTTTGCAGGCACGTTCCATTCTTGTATGCACATTTTAGCTAACTCAGCTCTTTGCTGAAACCATTATACACTGGTGTAGGTTTGCATAAGCAGTTATGTTTGCAGAAGTAACACTACTTTACCTATATCCCACAAGAATGATTCGAGAAGAAATGTGAACACAAGGAAAACATATTCTTCCCTCGGGCTCATCTTTTTTTCAATTTACTGATATCCGGCCTTTCACAGGTCAGGTGTCGAATGTTCTGGAGAATGTCGGCTATAGAATGTTCCAGAGAATGTTACTTACACAACATTCCGGAGACTATGCGTTATGGAATGAGCTGGACAATGTGGGTTACAGAATATTCTGGAGAAAGTTGATTATAGAATGTTACAGGAAATGTTGGTCAAAGAATGTTTTGTGGAATGTCAGTTGCAGAACTTTCTGGAGAATGTCAGTTATAGAATGTTCCAGAGAATGTTGATTATAAAACATTCAGGGGAATGTCAGTTATAGAATGCTTTGGGGAATGTCGGTTACAAAATGTGATGGAGTCCTAAAGATCCAAATCACAAAGGCTCTTCTGAACACTAAGTTTGGTGAGATCCACTCAGCCACATGGTGGGAATCTCTCCCCAAACTCACCTCAATTGACACTTTGCACACAAAGCCAAAAAGATGAAGACAATATCTCGATCATTTAATGTAAGTTCCTCTTTTACGATCATGCAGATGCTGCCCCTTATTCAGTGATGTACCCCACCTCCTTTTCAGTTTTATATAACACCCCCAGCTGTAAAATGTTCTGGATATTCAGTTTCCAATATCAGTCACCCCGTAGCCATGTCTCTCTAATGCCATTAAATCACATCCATTTCCCTCAGGGGATACACTTAGTTCATCAATCCTTTTTTGAGAATACAGCACATATTCAGATATAGTGCCTCTCATTCAGCTTGTTAAGTGATTCTGCCCTGCTCCATTGTCGCCTTTATTCCTCATTTTGACCAATCAGGAAACAGTCTCACATTGTCATACTCTCAGAATCAGACCTCATGGGGAATACTTCATGAAGCCCCATCACCATCCCTGGGTATATCCTGTCCCACCAGCAGGACAGACTCTCCAGTAGTAGTAGTAGTAGTGGTGGTGGCGGTGGCGGCACAGTGGCTCAGTGGCTAGCACTGCTGCCTCACAGCACCAGGGTCCCAAGTTCGATTCCAGCCTTGGGTGACCGTCTGTGTGGAGTTTGCACATCCTACCCGTGTCTGCGTGGGTTTCCTCTGGGTGGTCCAGTTTCCTCCCACAGTCACAAAGATGTGCAGGTCAGGTGGATTGGCCATGCTAAATTGCCCATAGTGTTAGGTGCATTAGTCAGAGGGAAATGGGTCTGGGTGGGTTACTCTTCGGAGGGTTGGTGTAGACTGGTTGGGACTAAGGACCTGTTTCCATACTGTAGGGAATCTAATCTGAAGTCAGGTAAGGACTGACCCTGGAATTCCTCAACAAGGATTCCAGAATCTGGGAAATCTCATGGTAGCAGGTAAACAATTGTTAGAAATGGGGTAAAGTGTTGTTTTGGCAGATATAGAAAAAGAGTACAGCAAGAGAACTATTAACCCTGTAGGTATTTAGGGACTTTTCAGTGTATAATTGTGGCTAATTAAATACTAACTTTGGTGTGTAATTACTGTAACAAAAAGTTCTTTTTGTAAAATTATGCTTTCAGCAAAAAGCTGAGATAACCGAAATGCTTGAGCTACACAAAATGATACAAGTTAATGAAATGTCCAAGGATGGAATGTGCCAGCAGAATTGATACAAAATGTTAAACCAGATCTAGATGTATTGTCGACAAAACAAATGTATGTGTCAGCACTTACAGAAAGGAAGGTTGCCAACTTGGGGAAGGGGGAAGTAATAAGGGTGGAGCACTTATTAGACAGGGACGAAACGTTTGCAACAAAAACTTCCAGCTCGGCGAACAGAACCACAGCAAGGGTGGAGCACAGCTGGGCAGTGGTCTGGCACTGTAAGAAAGATTGGGTAATAAGGAGTCTGGAGAGATGACCTCACTCAGCTCAAAAGGTATAACTGTACACTCACCTAAGTTCTAATTTGCTCATTTGCTTATGCAATTGAAGCCCTTACTTGCAAGTTCGTAATAAATTGCCTTGTTTCCAGTTTTGGTGGTCTCATCTAAATTTTATTGAATTTTGATTCAAACAGATTTGGAGACTTGTTCCGGGATCCCAAGCTCCAGTCGCTCGGCATTCTTGGAGAAACGGAGAAGGTACACCTCGCTGATTTCGGCGATCTCTAGTTTCCCCTTGTTGCTGCGGCGGCTCGGGCGAGCGAGATCCGGACTGAGAGACCCTGGAAACAAGACGGGCAGATGCGACGCGGCGGGTTCAGTCGGGTAATTCTTGTGCATAAGACCCGGGTAAGAAAAAGTTCTTAAATAAGTATTATCCGGGCGACCGGTATAGGCAGCGGGTTTTGTTTTGCTGTCAGTCTTTGCCACGAGCGAGGCGCACTAAGACATGGCGGGTTGGTTGGGTAACTCTTATGGACTTAAGACCTGCATTCGCGGGCGGCCGGGATTTGCAGCAGTACTTGCTGTTTTGCCGTGGTTCTAGGTGCGCTGAGACGTGGTGGTTTGTCGGGTAACTCTTATGTACACAAGACCGATCTAGATTTGCAGCGACATTTGTTGTTAGTTTTTGTCACGGACAAGGTGAACTATGACGCAGTGGGTTGCCACGAGCGAGGTGCATTGAGACACGGCGGGTTGGTCGGGTAACTCTTATGGACTTAAGACCCGCATTCGAGGGCGGCCGGGATTTGCAGCAGTACTTGCTGTTTCGCCGTGGTTCTAGGTGCGCTGAGTCGTGGTGGGTTGGTCGGCATTCACGAACAACTGGGATTTGGAGCATTACTTGCTGTTTCGCCGTGGTGCAAAGGTCACTAAGACGTGGTGGTTCAGTCGGGTTACTCTTGTAAGACCCAGGTAAAGGTAAATTTCGGGCGACCTAGATTGACAATGGTTTTTGCTGTCTGGTATTGCCGTGGGACGGGGCGCGCATTCGACCAGGTAACTTTTGTGCACAGACCAAAATTGACCTTTAAGTATTACCTTGGTGGTCGGTTCTGTACGAGAAGTATACAGGGGAATTGGCAACTTAAAAAAATAGAGAATAAAAGTCTTTAATTGGCTAGATTAATCTAACAAGTAAGGTGTCTAACTGATTCGATCACCCAGCCTTAGACCGGTTATTAAGAGGGGAAATTAGGAGATTAGGACCCTGAAGTGGGTGTGGAAGAAGGTGACACCGAACCTCAGAGAGGTTAATTAAAATTATATAAAGAAAACGGCCGAGTATTAAAATGGGAAATAAGAATAGCAATTTAGATGTAGAAAGAGACATGAGAGGGATGTCCAAGGACCACATCCGAATGGACAGTCCTTTAGGAAAAATGTTAAGAGATTGGAAGTACAATCCTTGGATGCAAGGAAAGGATAAAAAACAACTGATAAAATGTCAATGAAAAAAGGCCTTACAGTCAGGAGGAATCAGATTATGCTTCGTGTCAGAAGGGCTAGTAGCTAAAGGGCTACTGAGGGTGCACTTCGTAACTAATTCAAAAGCTAGAGAAGTCGTTGCGGGAAACTCATGGTGTCTGTGAAACATGATGTCTGTGTGAGAGAGAGAGAGAGAGAGAAAAGAGCTGTACAGCTAGTAGAAAGTTTAACCCTTTGTTATTCAGTGTGAATGCACATTTGCTTGTTGGTGATTGAATGTTTCCTGGAGCTTGAGATCCAGGACTGTTTTGAATCTGATTTCTATTATGGAAATTTTAACATGATTTCTTTTAAGGTTAAGGATTTTGCAAGATTATGAAATAAAATGTTTTTTTTACAGGTCATGACTGCCTTACTATCAGTTTCTAACTAATCTCTTTTATCCTTACATAAAAGCGATTTATGGAGGACAGTTGAAGTTTTAACTTGAATAGGCAAATCCTTTTAAGGCAGCTCTAGTTATTTCACGACCTATAGCATTGTAATTGAGCAATGACTGGTCAGGACTACTTGGGAGGACTAGTTTTGGATTTGAATCAGGGGACTGGAACCGGGTGACTGTGGTGGATTTCAGAGTTGGGAACTGTGTGCATTTTGCATATTAAACACTGAATAAATGAATTTATAATATATAAATATATGTTTACAAGTAAGATTCCAAAATGTATAGTTAGGAACAGGCTTTAAAGAAAAGCAAGCATAAATTGATAAATTGTATTTGACATTACAGGGAGCAAGAAATATTGCAATATTTCTTTAAAAGAATCAAGGTCTAAGTAAAACATTGGGTGATGAGGAATGGCCATGAGGTTGCCCTAAAGCTGTTCAGTTGGTTAAATTGGCTCAGCAATTGATCTGGCAATGTAACATGAGAAGCAGAAACAGAAGGCAAAAATAATGATAAGCCACGGTTAATGAGGTAATAAAGAAAAGGGCTGAAAATGTGTATGCTGGAAAGGCGCAGCAGGTCAGGCAGCATCCAAGGAGCAGGAGAATCGACATTTCAGGAATGAAGAAGGGTTCATGCCCGAAATGTCGATTCTCCTGCTCCTTGGATGCTGCCTAACCTGCTGCGCCTTTCCAGCAACACATTTTCAGCTCTGATCTCCAGCATCTGCAGTCCTCACTTTCCCCCCCTCATAAAGAAAAGGACAAAACTAAAAGGATAAGGAAACCGGAATGGTGGCGGGCAGCATGTTGAAAATAAAGTGAGGAGAAAGGATCAGGGAGGAGATGTTAAGAGGTCTGGTAGACAGGAACAAGGATCAAAGTGGAAATCCCCACAGGCGGGATGTTATTACTCTGGAAAGACAGGTCACTTTAAGAGAGAGTGTCCAGATCCGAAAAAGGAAGTAAAGGCAGTGCCGTTTATGAACCTTGATGAAAATAGGGGTGTCCGGAGTTCCTGCCCCTCGGGATCCACCAGGAACCCTTGATAAATTTAAAGGTGGGACTTTACAAAGAGGACTTAGTTTTCCTAGTCGATACGGGGGCAGCAAGGTCATCCTTAAATTTTAAGCCCAAGGGAGTGGGAATGAAAAAAAAGTTAATTGGATTATGGCAACAGTTTTGTGATGAGGCATGAAGAATCAGTTTTGCGTTCATGACGAGATATTGTCACCAAACTGGGGATTTAATTAACTGCAAAAGGTGCTATGGAATCTGTTGAGGTTCTTAAAAAATGAATGTGCTCGAGCAAAACAATTACAGAAACAGAATGAGAAGTCACAAGTGACTGGTAAACAAACAGAACTGCGCAATTAGTTTTTAAAATGTTTTAATCACTTGTTGTGTTTCCATCCTGAAATATATAATATATATAATTAATAATTAATATTTATAATAATTCAATTGTGTTAGCCTGAATCAATATTAATTGGCAGGATTCCTTCATACATTCTCAGTGACTTGTCATATTGATTCATGGTTAATTTAAAACATGACTGCACTAATTCATTGTTAATTAAAGAATGGAAAGCTACATTACTGGCCAGAGTGTGTGCAGGCAGTGGTAGCAATAGCCTTATTGGTAGAGGAGAGTCGGGAACTTACTTTTAGGGGAGCCTTAGTAGTCAGCCCCCCACATCAGGTACGGTCAGGAGAAGAAAGGGGCATGATTAGAAGAGCTGCTCTGAGGGAATGGAAAAGAGACATCCAGTGGGTGAGGGAGTTATACCAGCCAAAAACAAATTCCCCAATGTGGACCCATGTTGGAAGGGTATGGATGAACACGATAGAGGAAAAATTAGGGACTTTCGAGAAATGGTCATTTTGGGTATTAAAGAAGCAGCACCTATATCTCAGAATTTTTAAAAAGTCTTTGAAGTAAGACAGGAAAAGGAGGAAGCCCCGACAGCCTTTTTACAGAGATTAAAAGAAGCCACTAGAAAATATTCGGGAATGAATCCCGAAGATCCGGTAGCACAGGGACTTTTAAAGGTCCATTTTGTGACTAAATCATGGCCAGACATACAAAGGAAATTACAGAAATTAGAAGGCTGGAGTGAAAAACAGATAGAAGATCTGTTATAAGAGGCACAGAAAGTGTGTGTGAAAAGGGAAGTGGAGAAACAAAAACAAAAAGCTAAAATAATGGTTGCAGCAGTTGAAGAAATTACAACGAGAAAGTTAGAATCAGAGAACAGAGGAGGACAAGAGAGACAGAGAGCAGATGGTAGGGGAAGGAAGCAACTGGCAGGATGTTATTACTGTGGAAAAACAGGAAATTTTAAAAGACAATGTCCAAGGTTAGGACGACAAAGAGAAGCGGTATCATTGATGATTTTTGATGAAGATTAGGGGAGTCAGGGGTTCCCTCCTCCTGAGACCCACCAGAAACCCTTGATAAACTTAAAGATGGGACCTGAAGGAGAGGAAACAGTGTTTTTAGTGGATACGGGAGCAGCACGATCATCCAAGCTTTACACCTAGCAGTGTTAAATTAACTAACAAAGGTCTCAAGGTTTCTGGTGTAAAAGGCAAAGAATTCTTAAATCAGAATGCAGGACAATGGCTCACAGATTCTAGGATCTTGAAATATGAGACAATCTTAATAGAACAGGATGACCTTGTGTTAGTCACAGACAGTTGCTTGAATCCAGCTGCATTTCTGTGGTGGAGAGAGGGGGATGGCCCCTGGCAATCCAGAACATGACTGCCTTGATATTACTGAATATCAGACTAAAGTGCAAATGAACTTAAGAGACATACCATTGCATGCGAGAGGTCGGTTGTTTATCGATGGGTCCTCCTGGATGATTGAGGGTAAAAAGCACAATGAATATACTCTAGTAGATGGGATAGAGGGAAGCATTATCGAGTCTGAAAGACTGCCTAATGGCTGGTCAGAGTTCAATGATAAATTTTTAAAGAACTATACTGTGGCGCTCGGCTCTTCTTTGTCTATCCTTAGGAATAAAGGCCTGTTGGTACAGACACCGCCACTCGAGTTTGCAGTACATCGAATACAACCGGGTGATTGGGTCCTGGAAAGATACCAAACTGCACCCGATCTGGGAGGGACCATTCCTAACCCTCCTAACTAGTGAAACAGCTATTCGGACTGTTGATAAAGGCTGGAGTCATCACACTCGCGTTAAAGGTCCTGTGAACGCCCCATTTGCAGAGTGGCATGATCATCCTACAGACAACCCTCTGAAAGTTAAGCTGAGAAAGAAAGAATGAACTGAGACAAAAGACTCTTTTAACGTTTGCTGATATATATATTGTTATTGATTGTAAGGGCTGTGTGGACTCACCTCTCCCTGGCGCCTAAAAGATTAAGACAGATAGGCAGGATGGTAGACAGGGGTTAGAGATGGGCGGGTATTCGTATAGTATTGTAACGTTAGTAGTACTAACTATTCAAGGAGATGGGAAAAATCACTTTACTTCACTATGCCAAAATTATGCTGAACAAAAGGGACTTGCTGACTGTTGGGTCTGTGCAGAGGTCCCACACCATGGCGAATCTGGAATCCCCACCTCGGTAATACCGCTCACTAAAAAAGAAGTATACCATGTACAACAATTTGATGTGGGTTCAAATAGTACAAAGTGGAGATTTGAAAGAAGCAAATATAGCTTTGCGGGATGATTCCCAAGGCCAGCTCCGAAAAGTCAGGGCACTATTGATAGTCTTAGAATCTCCCTACTGAAAGGAGCAGTAAATACCACCTTATTCTGTAATCAGAATGATGTTGCGCCTTTCCAACTAGGAAAACCGTCTGGTATCCACACTAGTCAAGCCACTGCCACGACCACTCCCCGAATATTAAACGTAACATATTCGGTATGTGGTCTGAAGGCCTATCCATTTATTTCTGGGGAAAAATATGTTCGTGTGATAAACACTTCCTCAAATCCAGAAAGGTTGGAGTTGCTGCTGTTACCTCGCTTATATAGTCCCTCACCTCCGAATAGAAAAGCATGAGCCCAACCTGGGAAAGGAGGGGGGGATAAGACGTAAGACCCGAGAGGTCTCTGATGACCGTCTACTGTGGACACTGCTCCCAAACTACGGCACTACAAGGGCAGGGGTGGAAATACAGAAACTGGCGGCCGCCCTTGAAAATTTAATTCATGGTACCGCCGGCGCAATGGGGGAAGCTCAATCCCAAATATCGGCCATAACCACTGAAGTGATTGCCACGAGACTAACAGCTTTACAAATCGAATGGCTTTAGACTATCTTTTGGCCGAAAAAGGGGGAACTTGTGCTCTGATTGGTAAAGAATGCTGCACCTTCATCCCAGACACCTCTTCCATAAGGCGGAAATAATAAAGAAAAAGATAAACAATATAAGACAAACTGGAGATGAACTCCGAAAAGATGAAGGATGGGGATGGGAATGGGGTAACTGGAGATTGACCGGGTGGGAAAATGGTAAGTGAATTTAGGCATTTATGTGCTACTAATAATTGTAGGTTTACTGATAGAGTTTAATGTGTTAAAATTGTGTGTTAAGCTGGTAATGTCTTTGGGAGGACAACAACTAATAATGGTCATGAAAATAGCGCAAGCGCAAGAAAGAGAGAGTAACAGATTACTCCTAGAGTTTGAAAAAGGACAGAAATGACTAGATTGTGAAACTCGACACCATAGGGTGAAAAGAGGGCAGAAAATAAGATTGCAAAAACAACAAATGGTTAAGAAATGGGGGAATTGTTAGAAATAGGGTAAAGTGTTGTTTTGGCAGATATAGAAAAAGCATACAGAAAAGGGGTACAGCAAGAGAACTATTAACCCTGCAGGTATTTAGGGACTTTTCAGTGTATAATTGTGGTTAATTAAATACTAAATTTGGTGTGTAATTACTATAACAAAAAGTTCTTTTTGTAAAATTATGTTTTCAGCAAAAAGCTGAGATAACCGAAATGCTTGAGCTATACAAAATGATACAAGTTAATGAGATGTCTGAGGATGGAATGTACCAGCAGAATTGATACAAAATGTTAAACCAGGTCTAGATGTACTGTCGACAAAATAATGTATGTGTCAGCACTTACAGAAAGGAAGGTTGCCAACCTGGGGAAGGGGAAAGTAATAAGGGTGGAGCACAGCTGGGCAGTGATTTGGCACAGTAAGAGAGATTGGGCAATAAGGAGTCTGGAGCGATGAACTCACTCAGCTCAAAGGGTATAACTGTACACTAACCTAAGTTCTAATTTGCTCATTCGCTTATGCAATTGAAGCCCTTGCAAGTTCATAATAAATTGTCTTGTTTCCAGTTTTGGTGGTCTCATCTAAATTTTATTGAATTTTGTTTCTAAAACAATGATCAAGGAAATTGCCAGATGATGTACATCATTGTCCTCTACACCAGCCCTCCGTGATAAATCAGTTCCTCTCAATGTCCGTCACCAAGAATGTCTCCACACGCCCACCACTGACTGAGCAGGGCAAGGCCTCAAATACGCAGCAGACAGACTGAGGGGAGTGATGGGTGAACCAACAGAGGGAAACATTTTCACTAAACTACTTCTCACAGATGAATCTGTCCCTCATTGTATCTGTAGGAGCTCCCAGTACACAGTCCTGGCAAAGGGAAAGTCTCAGCCTCATACTGAAGACACTGCCCAGTGTTATGTGGCACTACCTGCCACAGAAGTGGGTCATACTTCTAAAAGATTGAGCAAATGGAAACTGGGCATCCATGAGGCACTGTGGGCCATCAGCAACTGCAGCATCAATGGCCTTCCCTCCATCATAGAGTCAGAAGTGGGCTGTTCAGTCATTCTTCCAAAATAACCATCGACATCTACTACTAGCCCACTGACCCCCACAGCTACCTAAACTACACCTTCTCCTGCCCTGCCTCCTGTGAAATGCCATCCCTTATTCCCAATTCCTCCGCCTCCACCACATCTGTTCCGAGGATGACCAATTCCACCTCAGAAAGTCCCAGATGGTCTACTTCTTCCATGGTCACAACTTCCTTTCCCATGTGGTTGACAATATCCTCCAGCACATCTGCTCCACTTCGCGCACCACCGCCCTTGGATATCACCCCTCCCAATTCAACAAGGACAAAACCCCCCTGGTCCTCACATTCCACTCCACCACCCTCCGTATACATCTCATTATCCTCCACCACTTCTGCCACCTCAAAACAGATATATATCCTTCCCTACCCCGATCAGCATTCCGGAGAGACCATTCCCTCCATGACTCCCTTGTCAGGTCCATGGTCTCCCACCATCCCTCACCCCACTCCTGGCATCTTTCCCTACCACCACAGGAAATGCAAAACCTGTGCCCACACCACTCCCCTCATATCCACCCAAGGCCCCAAAGGGATCCTTCCGCATCTGTCAGAAATTTACCTGTATCTATACCAATGTCAGCTACTGCATCCATTGCACCCGGGGTGGTTTTCTCTAACCCAGGGAGACAGGACACCATCTTGCAGATCATTTTAGATAAGATCTCTGGGACACACGCACCCACTGACCCCACCGTCCCGTGGCTGAACACTTCAACACCCCCTCCCACACCATCAAGGACATGCAGGTCCTGGGCCTCCTCCACTGCCAAATTATTACTACCCAATTCTTGGAGGAAGAATGCCTCATATTCTGTCTTAGGACCCTGCAAACAAATGGGATTAATGTGGATTTCAACAGCTTCTTCATTTCCCCTCCCCCCACATTATCCTAGCCCCTAGCCTCCAACTTGGCACCGCCCTCCGGACCCGTTCATCATCTCCCCCCCGACCTATCAGCTGCTTGCTCACCTTCATCCACCTATCGCTTTCTCAGCTTCCTTCCCCCCAACACCACCCCCTTCCCACTGGTGTCTCAGCCTCGGCCCACAAACCTCATTCCTGGCGATTCTCCTGTTCCTCAGATGCTGCCTGACTGGCTGTGCTTTCTCAGCAGCACCTTCTCAACTCTGACCTCCAGCATCTGCAGTCGCACTCTCTCATGGTTCCAATATGTTCAGCACCATTCACAACTCCACGTATTCAGCCCATCAAGAGTTTTAAACAGGAACAGAATGAGACCATTCAACCATTCGAGGCTACTTCTCAGCAATTGAAACGGATCTTTTAATTTGTCATACCTGTTACACAGGAAATGCTGCTTTCAAAGCTGCTACATAGGAATGTGGGAGGACTGGTTACTGAGCCGGAATGCAGTATGGATAAATTACTCTTTAACACTTTAAGAAAAGTGAATGACTGCAGTGACCAGTGCTAGATTCTTAACATTTTGCATACTATATCAACAGGTTAGATAATTGGATCCAATATATTCTAACTAAATGTGTCAATTGCACTAACATAGGCAGTAAACATGGTTATCAAGAGAAGGTATAGAGTCTGTAAATGGATAAGCAATGGACCGCAATTTGGTAGATAGATTATAATGTGGGTAACTGTGAACCTGTGAACTTTTCAGGAAGGAGAAAGTGAGGACTGCAGATGCTGGAGATTAGAGCTGAAAAATGTGTTGCTGGAAATGCGTAGCAGGTCAGGCAGCATCCAAGGAACAGGAGAATCGACGTTTCGGGCATAAGCCGTTCTTCATTCCTGAAGAAGGGCTCATGCCCGAAACGTCAATTCTCCTGTTCCTTAGATGCTGCGTGACCTGCTGTGCTTTTCCAGCAACACATTTTTCAACTTTTCAGTAAGAACAAGAGGCTATGTATGACCGAAATGGAGAGAGATGACAGGACTTAGTGATGCAGTAGCAATGTTGCTCTCATGTTCAAGTAGAGACAACCCTAGTAATTATAGATCAATGAGCCTTACCTCAGTGTGGGTGAAGTGTTGGAAAAGGTCATAAGAGATAGGATTTATCATCATCTTAATAGGAATACATTGATTAGGGATAGTCAGCATGTAAAGGTTAGGTCGTGCCTCACAAACTTTATTGAGTTATTTGAGATGGTGACCAAACAGGTGGATGAGGGTGAAGCGGTTGATGTAGTGTATATGGACTTCAGTAAGGCATTTGATTAGATTAGATTAGATTCTCTACAGTGCGGAAACAGGCCCTTCAGCACCGACCCTCTGAAGAATAACCCACCCAGTCCCATTCACCTACTCCCTACGAATGCACCTATCACTATGGGCAATTTAGCATGGTCAATTCACCTGACCCGCACATCTTTGGACAGTGGGAGGAAACCGGAGCACCCGGAGGAAGCCCTCGCAGACACAGGGAGAATGTGCAAACTCCACACAGGCAATCGCCCAAGGCTGGAATCGAACCCAGGTCCCTGGCGCTGCGAGGCAGTCGTGCTAACCACTGAGCACTGATAAGGTTCCCCAAGTAGGCTACTGCGCAAAATACGGAGGCATGGGATTGAGGGTGTTTTAGCGGTTTGGATCAGAAATTGGCTAGCTGAAAGAAGACAGAGGGTGGTGGTTGATGGGAAATGTCCATACCTGGAGTTCAGTTACTAATGGTATACTGCAAGGATCTGTTTTGGGTCCACTGCTGTTTGTCATTTTTATAAAGATTTGGATGAGGGCGTAGAATAATGGGTGAGTAAATTTGCAGACAACACTAACGTCAATATTGTTAGGGACATTGCTGAAGGATGTTGTAGGTTACAGAGAGACATAGATAAGCTGCAGAGCTGAGCTGAGAGGTGGCAAATGGAATTTAATGTGGATAAGTGTGAGGTGATGCACTTTGGAAGGAGTAACAGGAATATAGAGTACTGGGTGATTGGTAAGATTCTTGGATATAGATGAGCCAAGACATCTTCATGTGCATGTACATAGATCCCTGAAAGTTGCCACTCAGGTTGTTAAGAAGGCATACAGTGTGCTAGCTTTTATTAGTAGAGGGTTTGAGTTTTGGAGCCATGCAGTCATGTACCAAACTCTGGTGTAGCTGTGGGAGTCAGTCGGTTTATAGTAAACGTCCGTGTTGAGATGGTCTTCCGAGATATGGGCGGCACGGTGGCCCAGTGGTTAGCACTGCTGCCTCACAGCGCCAGAGACCCGGGTTCAATTCCCGACTCAGGCGACTGACTGTGTGGAGTTTGCACATTCTCCCCGTGTCTGCGTGGGTTTCCTCCGGGTGCTCCGGTTTCCTCCCACAGTCACAAAGATGTGCAGGTCAGGTGAATTGGCCATGCTAAATTGCCCGTAGTGTTACGTTAAAGGGGTAAATGTAGGGGTATGGGTGGGTTGCGCTTCGGCGGGTCGGTGTGGACTTGTTGGGCCGAAGGGCCTGTTTCCACACTGTAAGTAATCTAATCTAATCTAATCTAATCTAAAATGGAGAGGTCTAGGAAGGGGAGGGAGGAGTCTGAGACGGTCCAGGTAAATTTGAGGTCGGGGTGGAAGGTGTTAGTAAAGTGGATGAACTGTTCAACCTCCTCGTGGGAGCATGAGGTAGCACCGATACAGTCATCGATGTAGTAGAGGAAAAGTTGGGGGGTGGTGCCAGTGTTCCTTCCACCCCGACCTCAAATTTACCTGGACCGTCTCAGACTCCTCCCTCCCCTTCCTAGACATCTCCATTTCTATCTCGGATAACCGACTCAACACGGACGTTTACTATAAACCGACTGAATCCCACAGCTACCTAGATTACACCACCTCCCACCCTGCCCCCTGTAAAAACGCTATCCCATATTCCCAATTCCTTCGCCTCCACCGCATCTTCTCCCAGGAGGACCAATTCCAATACCGAACAACCCAGATGGCCTCCTTCTTCAAAGACCGCAATTTACCCTCAGATGTGGTTGACGATGCTCTCCACCGCATCTCCTCCACTTCCTGCTCCTCCGCCCCTCCAATTGCCACAAGGACAGAACCCCACTGGTCCTCACCTACCACCCCACCAACCTCCAGATACATCACATCATCCTCCGTCATTTCCACCACCTCCAAACAGACCCCACCACCAAGGATATATTTCCCTTCCCTCCCCTATCAGTGTTCCAGAAAGATCACTCCCTCTGCGACTCCCTCGTCAGGTCTACACCCCCCACCAACCCAACCTCCACTCCCGGCACCTTCCCCTGCAACCGCAAGAAATGCAAAACTTGCGCCCACACCTCCCCCCTCACTTCCCAAGGCCCCAAGGGATCCTTCCATATCTGTCACAAATTCACCTGCACCTCCACATACATCATTTACTGCATCCGCTGCACCCGATTTGGCCTCCTATACATTGGGGAGACATGCCGCCTACTTGCAGAACATTTTAGAGAACACCTCTGGGACACCCGCACAAACCAACCCAACCGCTCCGTGGCTGAACACTTTAGCTCCCCCTCCCACTCCGCCAAGGACATTCAGGTCTTTGGACTCCTCCATCACCAGACCATGGCAACATGATGCCTGGAGGAAGAGTACCTCATCTTCCGCCTAGGAACCCTCCAACCACAAGGGATGAATGCAGATTTCTCCAGCTTTCTCATTTCCCCGCACCCACCTTATCTCAGTCCCAACCCTCAGACTCAGCACCACCTTCTTGACCTGCAATCTTCTTCCGACCTCTCCGCCCCCACCCCCTCTCCGGCCTATCACCCTCACCTTAACCTCCTTCCACCTATCGCATTCCCAACGCGCCTCCCCCAAGTCCCTCCTCCCTACCTTTTATCTTAGCATGCTTGGCACACCCTCCTCATTCCTGAAGAAGGGCTTATGCCCGAAATGTCGATTCTCCTGCTCCTTGGATGTTGCCTGGCCTGCTGTACTTTTCCAGCAGCACATTTTTCATCTCTGATCTTCAGCATCTGCAGTCCTCACTTTCTCCTTTGTCAGAGAGAAGAAGGTTGAGAGGTGACTTAATTGAGACACATAAGATAATCGGAGGGTTAAACCGGGTGGACATTGAGGGCCTTTTTTCTGGGATGGTGATGGCTAGCGCAAGGGGGCATAGCTTCAAATTGAGGGGTGATAGATATAAGACAAATGTCAGAGGTAGTTTCTTTACTCAGTGGGTAGTAGGGGGCATGGAACGCACTGCCTACCACAGTTGTAGACTCACCAACTTTATGGGCATAGACATATGGATAAGAATGGAATGGTGTAGGTTAGATGGGGTTTGGATTGGTTTCACAGGGCAATGCAACATCGAGGGCCAAAGGGCCTGTCCTGTGTTGTAATGTTCTATGTTCTAGGTGGGACAGTTTAGGATTGGAGTACAATTAGCTCATCCACCAAGATAGTCATTCTATAAGATGTCAAGTACTGCTATACTGGGGTACACGTGACAATAAAGGATATTCCATTCTTTAAAATGTCTGATGGTAGAGTCAAAAATGGCAGAGGTACCAACGAGTCTGGAAAGAGCCCTGTTTAACAATGGCATTGGAGTGACCAGTTGTCCCAGTTCATGTTTTTCTAGTTTGGTTTAGCTGTTGCAGTCAGAAGATGCTGGAGTTCAGGAAAGGGTCAAAGCTTCAGCAGATGATTCCTGAGTGACTTTCTCTCTGAAGTCTCTTTGGATGATTTTCCCTGCTGCCTGTAAGAGACTGTGTTTCAATGTACCTTTTTGCCATGGTGTGTGTTTATGGAATGTTACTGGATTGGATTGGCTCCTTAGTTCGGTTGCTGTTTCGGGTCCGTTAATTTTTCCAGTACTGATGAAGGGCTTTTGCCCAAAACATCGACTCTCCTCCTTGGGATGTTGCCTGACCTACTGTGCTTTTCCATGACCATACTCTTGACTCTAATCTCCAGCATCTGCAGTCCTCACTTTCAACTAATTTTTCCAATAGTTGTTATTCTAAATTCTGTTTTCTTTTGTTCGTGTTTCAACTGTAGTGGTTAAATAAATTGTTTTGCTTAAAGCCGAGTGGTTTGACCAGCTGCATCACACCTGGAATATCCACTTCACATCTGCCTTTAAAATAAGGAAAAGTTAGGATCTACACTACCTTCTTAAAATATTGTGAGGAGGTCTGTCCTGGCTTGGGAATGCGATAGGTGGAAGGAGATTAAGGTGAGGGTGATAGGCCGGAGACATGAATCAGAAAGTTAGGCTGCAGATGCAGCAAATGATTAGGAAGGTATATGGATGCTGTTTTATGTAAAAACTATTGGATATCATCATTTGGATGTTTTACTGCATCTGTACAGGGCATTACTGGCACCACATCTATGTACTGTGTGTAATCATGAATGTACAAACTGAAATAAAGTGCAAATGCTTTCATAGCTTTTCAAAGATGTTTCACTTTACTCATTCCTGGAATGAAGGCCTTACAGAGTCATACAGCACGGAAACAGAGCCTTCAGTCCAACTCGTCCGTGCTGACCAGAAATCCCAGTCTGATGTACCTGTAGTCCCATTTGCTATTTCCATCTAAACCTTTCCTATTCATGTGCCCATCCAGATGCCTTTTAAATGTTGTTATTGTATTAACTTCATCACTTCATCACCGTGGGCACAGTGGTTAGCACTGCTGCCTCACAGCGCCAGAGACCCGGGTTCAATTCCCGACTCAGGCGACTGACTGTGTGGAGTTTGCACATTCTCCCCGTGTCTGCGTGGGTTTCCTCCGGGTGCTCCGGTTTCCTCCCACAGTCACAAAGATGTGCGGGTTAGGTGAATTGGCCATGCTAAATTGACCGTAGTGTTACGTTAAAAGGGGTAAATGTAGGGGTATGGGTGGGTTGCGCTTCGGCGGGTCGGTGTGGACTTGTTGGGCCGAAGGGCCTGTTTCCGCACTGTAAGTAATCTAATCTAATCTAACTTCTTCTGACAGCTCATTCCAAGCACCACTCTCTGTATGTCTCTTTTTAATTTTCCCCTCTCACCTTAAACCTTTACCCTCTAGTCTTGAACTACACCACCCCTAGAAAAATGACCTTGGCTATTCACGATATGGATGCCCCTCATGATTTTATTAACTCAACAATACCTGAGCACTTCAGGCCTGAGAATAAGAGATGTTCATACTGAACCATGAACGATATTGAGGAGATTATGTAGCTGATGGATATTACTGCTTCTTTGGGAAACAAAAACTAAGGATTAAAAATTTCAAGATAGCAATATATTCATTTTCACATATTATAAAGACACAGACTTATCACGCAAAAATTAAATGGACATATGAAAATACCTTCAAATTATAAATCCAACATGCAGCAGGGAACATGGTTTGAAAGTACAAAGAGACCTCACATGGTCCAGTTTGGTTGTCGGATAATATTATTGCACATTTCAGCTCAGAGAACGAGAATAAGCAACCTGCCTGAACAGCGATGACCTATTGATCCCTCTCTTTCGTTCTTTCTCCTCAGAGCAAAGTATGAGAGCAGAAAATCTATCAATCATCTTTATCACTCATGGAGGATTCCTGTTGAGTGATTGGAATCTTCACACTGCCTAAAACAAAGGGAATTCTATCAAATCCAAGTGTTCCAGAAGAAATCACATTGCTGGCAGCTTGCAAGAGCAGAATAACTTTAGAGGCAGAATGACATTTGGTAGAATCTCTGTTTAATTTTTATAATAAGTCCAACCATTATTTGGACAAAGCTCTTTCAAACTGATGTTCTGCAGATCTCCTTTTTTCTGTTTATTTTCGGCATGTGTGTATATGAGTGCGTCTGTGTGTGTGTCTCAGTATTGTTTGAAAGATAAATGGTGATGTACAGATTTTCAATGTGTTGTAAAGCAGAGGTTGACCCCTCGCCAACCCAAGAAATAAAACCGAAACACCGAAAGAGGAGCACCTCACTCTATAATCTGCAAAAGGATTGTGAAAAGGAATGTAACCTGCTTTTCAGCAACTTCTGAGGGTTAAATAAACTCAATCCCTGACATTGACTTTAAAATCAATAAGTAAAAATTTATTTATCCAACTCTAACAGTGAGCAAATCAACTAAACAAACCAAGATTCAAATGGTATGCTGTTCCAATAAATGCAAGTCCCATTCATAATAAGAATTTAGAATGTAGTCTCTCGAAATTACGTCTTCTGGAATGCTCGATGCCAACTTTTGTTGTTCCATCAGGAACATCTTTTCTTCTGATTCCTCTGTCAGGAATTTAGATGGTGCTTTTTTTTCTAATACATAGCTCTCTCAAGCTGAGGACTCTTTGCTCTGGCAAATGGCAGTTTGTTTTGGTGAACATTCTGTTCAGCCCCTCAAATCTGCTACACAAGGGCGGTTGGAAGCTATTTGCTCCTTGTATCTGGTGCTGAGAAACAGAGGGGAGTTTTCAGCCCCTCAAGACTGTGACACACTATTTGGTGTGGATTGTAAAATGTTCTTGAGAAAGAAAAATAGGTATCACTTTGAAACAGCCCCCTCCCCTCTCTTCACAGACGTCCCCTGTCTCTATTTATTGGTCATGTTGCAGACACAGATTCACTGTGAATACAGCTCCATACAGCACGCAGAGATGACCCACAAAATCCTCTGGTCTCCCTGATAACAGGAAATCCGTGAAAACAACAAACAGTAACTTTCGCGTAACAGAATGAGAGAACATTAGAAACAGAAATAGGTCATTCTGCCACACCACATCTTTATTTAAAAACTGAAAGAACTATGGATGCTATTAATCAGCACAAAAACAGAAGTTGCTGGAAAATCCCAGCAAGCTTGGCAGCATCTGTGAAGAAAAATCAGAGTTAATGTTTTGAGTCTGGTTACCTTTCTTCAAAACGTTTGTGAGGAAGGGTGACTGGACCCGAAACATTAATTCTGATTTTTCTTCACAGGCGCTACCAGATCTGTTCAGCTTTTTCAGCAACTTCTGCTTTTATTCAGCAGCTTTCTTTGTCGAATTTAAACTTTTCTTTATTGCCAAAGATGTCGTATCACTGGCAAGAGTGACATTTATTAACCATCACTGATTGTTCTTGACTGTGACCATTCCACAAAGCAGTATAGAGCCAAGCACACTGTTGTGTGTCTAAAGCCAGACTTAATTAAGATGAAGTAATGCTAGATTTGTCAACCAAAGGACATCAATGAAACAGACAGGTTTTAAGCCAAAGTACTGCTGGTTAAATCACTGATAAGAACAAAGAACAAAGAGAATTACAGCACTAGATCAGGCCTTCCGGCTCTCCAAGCCTGTGCCTATCCAGATACCCTATCTAAACCTGTTGCCTACTTTCTAAGGGCCTGCATCCCTTGGCTCCGTGCTCATTCATGTATCTGTCTAGATACATCTTAAATGATGCTATTGAGCTTACCCCTACCACTTCCATTGACAACGCATTCCAGGCACTCACTACCCTTTGTGTAAAGAATACATCCATATCTCCCCTCAACTTTTCCCCTTTCACTCTGAACTCGTGACCCCCAGTAACCGAGACCCCAATTTTCGAAAAAGCTTCTTGCTATCCACCCTATCAATATCTCTCATAATTTTGTAGACCTCAATCGGGTCTTCCCTCAACCCCGTCTTTCCAATGAAAGTAATCTTAATCTACTCAACCTCTTCTCATAGCTAGCAATCTCCATATTGGGCAACATGCTGCTGAATCTCTTCTGCACCCTCTCCAAAGCATTCACATCCTTTTGGTAATGTGGCGACCAAAATTGTACGCAGTATTCCAAATGTGGTCAAACTAAAGCCCTATAAAACTGGAACATGATCTGCCAACTCTTATACTCAATACCCTGTCTGATGAAGGGAAGCATACCTCATGCCTTCTTGACCACTCTCCTGACCTGCGTTACCACCTTCAGGGAACAATGGACCTGAACACCGAGATCTCACTGTACATCAATTTTCCCCAGGACTTTTCCATTTACCGTATGGTTCACTCTTGAATTGGATCTTTCAAAATGCATCACCAAATGCATTTACCTGGATTGAATGCCATGTGCCACTTGTCTGCCCCACCCTCTATCTATCAATATTCTGCTGTATTCTCTGACAATCCCCTTCACTATCTGCCATGCCTCTAGTGTCATTTGCAAACTTGCTAATCAGGCCACCTATATCTTCCTCCAAATCATTTATGTGTATCACAAACAAAACTGGTGCCAGCACAGATCCCTACGGAACACCACTGGTCATAGTTCTCCATTTTGAGCAACTCCTTTTGAGAAACTACTCTCTGTCTCCAGCCAGTTCTTTATCCACCCAGCTAGTACACCTGGCATGTCACGTGACTTAACCTTCCCCATCAGCCTACTATGGAACTAGAACAATACAGCACAACATCCATTGCTGACCTTGCTCTAACCATGTCTCAGTCATGACCACAACATTAAAGTCCCAGATATGCATCCATGCTGCAAGCTCACTTACCTTATTCCACATACTCCTGGTGTTGAAGTAGACACACTTCAAACCAGCTTGCTGTCTGCCAGCACACTCCTGTGACCGTGAAATCCTGTCCATGTCCTCCATATGCTCGTCCTCCTGTGCACTGAAACTATACCTCAGGTTCTCATCCCCCTGTTGAGTTAGGTTAAACCATCCGAATAGCACTAGCAAATGTCCCACCCAGCATATTAGTACCCCAATGGTTCAAGTGAAGACCGTCCTGTTTGTGGAGGTCCCACCTTCCCCAGAATGAGCTCCAATTATCCATAAACATGAAACCCTCCCTCCTGCACCATCCTTGCAGCTACGTGTTCAGCAGATATCTCTCCCTGTTCTTCACCTCAGTGTCACGTGGCACAGGTAACAATCCAGAGATAACAACTCTGCTTATTCTCACTCTCAGCTTTCACCCTAGCTCCCAGAAATCATGCCTTACATCCCTCTCCCTCTTTCTATCTATATCATTGGAACCTACATGGACCACGGCTTGGGGCTGGTCACCCTCACCCTTCAGGACCCCAAAGACACGATCCGAGACATCACAGACTCTGGCACCTGGGAGGAAGCAACCAACTGTGAGGCTTGTTCGTTCCCAACCGTCTATCTGACTCTCTCACTATTAAGTCCCCAATGGCCAATACTCTCCTTCTTCCCCCACTTCCCTTTTGTGCAACAGGGACAGATTCAGTGCCAGAGACCTGCACTCCAGTGCATGCACTTGCTAAGTCGTTGCCCCCGGTAATTTGTTGCCCCCCCCCAACAGTATCCAAAATAGGATACTTGTTTCTCAGGGAAACAAGCACAGGGATTCCTGCACTATTTTCCCCCCTTCTAACAATTACCCAACTTTCTTTGTGCCTAGGAGTAATTATTTCACTGTAACTCTTTTCTATCCCACACTTTGCCTCCCGAATGATCCAAAGTTCATCTAGCTCCGGCTTCCCTAACACGGTCTTGGAGGAGCGAGAGTTGGGTGCACTTCCTGCAGATGTACTTGGATGGGACACTAATGGCGTCCCGCACTTCAAACATCATGCAAGAGGAACATTCCTCTCCCTGCATTGCCATCCCTGCTTGTCCCCTTATCTGAAAGTAAAAGAAAAAGAGAAACATACCTGATGTATCATTGTGGATAAGGTTAGAGGAGGTGGATGGATGGGAGGCCCTGTAAGTGTAGGGTCTCGGGTTTAGAAAACATTCACTCTCTAGCTGAGGGGAAGAAAGATCCCTCCTTTCCCAGAAAACTCTGCTCTCCGAGGTGCTGCTGCCGCCAACACTTGAGAGGTAAGTGTTTAAAGTTTTTAAATCAGTGACTCACCTTTCCCGACAGGCCCATGGTCCAAGTTCCCGCTCTTCCTGTTGCTGGCAACTGAAATCGAGAACCATGGGCAACCTAATCAAGTACCTTACTAAAATCCATATATATAACATCTACAGCCCTTCCCTCATCAATCAACCTTGTCACTTCCTCAAAAAATTCTATTAGGTTTGTAAGACATGACCTCCCCTGCACAAAACCATGCTGCCTATCGCTGATAAGCCCATTTTCTTCCAAATGGGAATAGATCCTATTCCTTCGTAACTTCTCCAGCAGCTTCACTACCACTGACGTCAGGCTCACCAGTCTATAATTACCTGGATTACCTCTGCTACCCTTCTTATACAAGGGGACAACAGTAGCAATTCTCCAGTCCTCCTGGATCTCACCCGTGTTCAAGAATGCTACAAAGATATCTGTTAATGCCTCAGCTATTTCCTCTCTCACTTCACTCAGTGATCACGGATAGATCTCATCTGGACCTACGACTTGTCCACCCTAATGCCTTTCAGAATGCCCAACACTTTCTCCCTCCTTATGCCGACTTGACCTCGAGTAATTAAACATCTATCCCTAACCTCAACTTCTGTCATGTCCTTCTCCTCAGTGAACACGGACCCAAAGTACTCATGAAGAATCTCACTCTTTCTCTTGTTGCCCTTTTTCTCCTTACATATGAATTTGATATTTGAGAAATTTGCTTTTATTTCAATGCCTGTCATTTGAATTTAAGTTCCACCATTCACTGTGATAGGATTTGAAAACCTGTACCTCTGAGTTACCCATCCAGCAACATTATTACTCTGACACGGTGTCTCCATCATGATGTAACTTTAGAGAGAAGAACAAACTTGCGATTGGAAGATTTGTAACTGGAAGGTGGCCAGAAGACAGCTAAACTGTGAAAGGCTGAATTTTACCAGGGTGTAGATAATGGCTCATTCAGTAATGGCACTGACACAGGGGCGGAGACTGGGGGTATTATGGAGCCAGTCGTGGACAGGTTTGTTGACAGAGAACGCATCGAGACATAAATTAGTTCAGGGCGAAAAAGTCTTGAGGTTGTGAACCGTCTTATTCTTAGATATTTGTGAGGGAAGGGTCTGAAATTCATAGATAATGCGTGGAATTTGTATTTGAAACTGAAGACAATAGTTTCCGTCTTTGCCAAATATGGATAATAGAAATAGCAATGAAGCTCAACATAATTTATAGAATTAATAAATGGACAGATAGAGAGGCTTACCAGGAACACCAACAGTAGCAAGGATAGGATAGTAACCTGCCTCAATAATCAGCAGTGCACCGTATATCCGATGTGGTAATGTTGACAAATACCAGGAAAGCCAGAAAAGACCCTCAGACAAATTCCTGACCATTGTTGTATCATTCCTCTCTACTGTTCTCAGATTCTGATCCATTGTTGGTACATTCCAGTCTATTGTTCTCAGATTCTGATTGCTCCTCTCCTTGTCTCACAAGTTGCTGATTGCTGCTAGTGTCGGAGGTGATGCATCTGCTGCGACAATGGGATAATGCACTAAAAGAAGCTCCTTACTAATAGGAGAGGGAAACCCTCCAGTTACATAATTAGAGTCCATGGAAACCGACATCAAAGACAGTCACTGAACAAACAGCTCCTTTCACTACAGCACTTTTATTTTTTTCTTTATATTCCTCACTTTATATTCCTCTAGCCCTGTCCAATTTTACCTTCCTAAACCTTCAATATGTTTTTTTTCCTTTTGACTAAATTCACAATCTCTCTCGTTATTCCAAGGGTCCCTTAACTTGCCATCTTGTCTTTCTTGCCAGTCCTGAACACTGCCCAGAAGGTCTTTCAACAATTCCCACATGTCAAATCTGGACTTGCCTTTTAACAGCTTCTCCCATAGAGCATTAAACATTATAGCATGATACAGGCCCTTGGTCCTCGATGTTATGCCAACCTGTGGAACCAATCTGATGCCCATCTATCCTACGTATTCCATTTAAATGCCCCTAAAGTTGGCGAGTCTACTATTGTTGCAGGCAATTAACAGCCACCATTTCAAGTTACTCACATATCTTGCCCTCTCTTAGGGCACCTACCTTCCTGAAAGGTTGTGACTTATTCTTATTCATAGAACCTCATTCAGCCCAACAAGTCCACACCGACTTTGTGAGGAACATCCTACTGTTATGACACAGCGGTGATCTCTTCCGTTAATTAACCCGAACACCCAGAAAAGCTCACCTTGCCTTATAATCTGTTAAAATGAGTGGTAGAGAACTCCTAAATTCCAATATTTTAAGAAAAATAACATCAATTTATTCTTTAACTTTACAAGTGAATATTAAACAACAACTAATCACAAATCTCATCCCCCTTTCTCTTAACTGCTTATTACCTGCCTCCAGCTCTATAACAAGATACTGTTCTATAATAATATACTTATTAAAATTACAGCAACTTAATTTCAAAACTACACAGTGGCTGTAGCCTTTACTGTCTGTGTTCTTCAGCTGAAGATCTTCCTGGGTCATCTCTTTCTTTTTTACTGCAAATATGTTTCATATGAAAGGTTTCTTTGATAGAAAGTATTTCATAATTTCTTGGATCTGTGTTGATGGCAGTTGCTTTGTCTGCAATTTTCAAAATGCCTGCATTTTATATTACCATCATTGGATCGTCTCATTGATTCAATGTTGGCAAAACATTAAATTCAAACTCGATTGGGTTTTGGTGTCCTGGCGCATACTTGAAACTGATTGGTTAAATTTCCATTGTTGTCAAAACAGCAACCAAGTCAAGTATCGATTCCACAGTCAAATGTGACATATTTTCAATTTTTCAAAACACTCTGAGACTGCATGGGGTGGCACAGTGGCTCAGTGGTTAGCACTGTTGGCTCACAGCACCAGGGACCTGGGTTTGATTCCAGCCTTGAGTGATTGTCTGTGTGGAGTTTGCATGTTATCCCCTTGTCTGCGTAGGTTTCCTCACATAATCCAAAGATGTGCAGGTTAGGGAACTGGCCATGCTGAATTGCCCATAGCTTTCAGGGCTGTGTAGATTAGGCGCATTAGTCAGGGGTAAATACAGGATAATAGGGTAGGGGAGTGGGTTTGGGTGAGTAACTGTTCGGAGTGTTGGTGTAGACTTGTTGGGCCAAAGATCCTGTTTCCACACTCTACGGGTTCTATGAACTGACAATTAGTCATATCACACAGGTGCTTGTAAGCTCTCGGTTCTGAACAGCATTCACTCTCTCTTAAATGTACTTCATAGCACTACCCAGGCTCACCCCTTATTCTATCCCTGCTTCCTATTACTAATGTGCTTCCTATTACTAATCCACTTAACCAATCCATCTCTAGACACAATGGGCAATTCAGTATGGATTAGAGTGGTGCTGGAAAAGCACAGGATTTCGGGCAGCATCCGAGGAGCAGGAAAATCGACGTTTCAGGCAAAAACCCTTCATCAGTAATAGAGGCAGAGTGTCTGCAGGGTGGAGAGATAAATGAGAGGAGGGTGGGGGTGGGGAGAAAGTAGCATACAGTACAATAGATGAATGGGGTGGGATGGAGGTGAAAGGTCAGGGAGGAGGGTGGAGGAAGGTTCAAAGAGTACAATGGGTGAATGGGAGTGGGGATGTAGGTGTTGGGTCAGAGAAGAGGGTGGATCGGTGGAAAGGAATATAGGCAGGTACGACAGGTCACAGGGACGGTGCTGAGCTGGAAGGATGGAACTGGTGTGAGGTGGGGGAAGGGGAAATGAGGAAACTGTTGAAGTCCACATTGATGCCCTGGGGTTGAAGTGTTCCGAGGCGGAAGATGAGGCATTCTTCCTCCAGGCGTCGGGTGGTGCGGGAGCGGCGGTGAAGGAGGCCCAGGACCTCCATGTCCTCAGCTGAGTGGGAGGGTGTGTTGAAATGTTGGGCCACAGGGTGGTGTGGTTGATTGGTACGGGTGTCCCAGAGATGTTCCCTAAAGCGCTCTGCTCGGAGATGTCCAGTCTCCCCAAAGTAGTATGCCCAATCCACCTAATCTGCACATCTTGGAGCAATGGCAGGAAAACAGCATCTGGAGGAAATCCAAGCAGACACGGAAAGAATGTGCAAATGCCACATGGCAGTTGCCCGAGGATGGAATCGAACCCGGGTCCCTGGCGCTGCTGCCCACTGAGCTACCGTACTGCCCTTGCCGCACCGTAAAATGTAAGGAGTGCGATTACTGCTCCCAAAACCTTATTTTATTTTACTAGCTAGTGGACTCTAATATTTCATTTTATACCTCCTTATTACTTTTTTCGTTATCCTCTGCTGGGTTTTTAAAAGGCTTGCCAATGCTTTGACTTCCAACATTGTAGGCTTTTTCTTTTGCTCTTATGTGCCCCTGACGTCCCTTGTCAGCATTCATTGCCTCATCCTCTTCTTACACATTACTTCTTGCTTGTTGTACCTCCTGAATTATCCCCACAAACTCCTGTTATTGCTGCTACACCATCCACTGGTGCCCCTTTAACAAGAATTTTCACAAATTCAACAATAAATTGTTTAAAATTGATTTGCCTCTTACAAAACTTTCTTCAAACGCTGACAGGTCATCTTTGTTCATAATATCTGAAAAAGGGGATATAGAGTCATAGAAATGTACAGCATGGACACAGACTCTTCGGTCCAACTCATCCATGCCACCAGTTATCCTAACCTAATCCAGTCCAATTTGCCAGCACTTGGCTCATATCCCTCGAAACCTTTCCTGTTCATATACCCATCCAGATGCCTTTTAAATGTTGTAATTGTACTAGCCTCCACCACATCCTCAGGCAGCTCATTCCATTCACGCACCACTGTCTGCATGAAATAGTTGTCCCTTATGTCCCTTTTATATCTTTCCATTCCCATCCTAAACCTATGCCCTCTCGTTCTGCACTCCCCCACCACAGGGAAAAGACTTTGTCTATTCATCGTTTCCAAGCCCTTCATGATTTTTTAAGGTGACCCCTCAGCCTCCAATGCTCCGGGGAAAACAGCTCCAGCCTATTCAGCTTCTCCCTGCAGCTCAAATCCTCTAACCCTGGCAAAATCCTTGTCCACCTTTTCGGAATTCTTTCAGGTTTCACAACATCCTTCCGATAGGAACGCACACCAAACACCTTCTTCACTATCCTATCTACCTGAAACTCTATTTTCAAGGAGCTATGAACCTGCACTCTTTGTTCAGCAACATTCCCTGGAACCTTATCATTAAGTGTATAAGACCTGCTCTGATTTGTTTTTCCAAAATGTAGCACTTTGCATTGATCTAAACAAGTCACTATCTGATGTGACAAAAAGGCAGTTTCAATCGAATTACAAGGAGAAGGCAAGAGAATCATATCAAACGAAACACTTAGTTATTTATTGTGTACAGCCAGCACAGCTAAGATGGGCTGCCTGGCTTCCGTCTGCACTGAGACACATTTTGTGATTCTGAGTCAAATCACAGTTCGACCAACAGCACATGGGAAGTTAGACAAAGGTTATATTTACACAGCCACGACACATCTGTGCAATCGAATATCTCACAACATATACGTGTCACAGGGAGGAAGGCATGTCTGGATCCACGTGGGGAAATATGGCACAGTGTCCTGTGGATCCGATACAGTGCACTTTTATCATGCAGATCATGCCAGAGTGAGCGAGCCTGGGAAGGCCATTCAGTCAATTGTACCTGTGTAAGGTCAGGGGGCTTTGCAGAAGAAGCATTAAATTGGAAGCACTTGATAGATTTGCTCGGATTTGAAGAGTTTGGAGAAGCAGGAAGCTGAACAGTTATAAGGTAACGCTATTGAGAGCTGATTGCAGGAGCAGGAACAGGAAATACATTGTGCAGCGCAGAGGAGAGCTTTGATGTATTGAATTCAGGTTGATCAGCCTTGCATGCTTTCACTAGGCCATGCTGCTACAGAAGATAGTATGTCAGTGCTTCTCAGCATTGTGAGACAGTGAGGTAAATATTTAGCTGCATATCACAGATACACTGCCTGAAATTCATTTTCCCAACGTGAGGGGAGTCTTTATATAATGGAGATTTTATAACGAACCTTTTTACATCAATAATCACACTCCATCTCAGGGTGTTGTGTGTCTTGTTGAACAACAAAGAACAACAGCACAGGACAGGCCCTTCTACCCTCCAAGTCTGCGCTGTCACATTTTTCCCTTCCATACGAAAACTGCCTTCACTGCACTGTCTTCATTTGCCTGATTCCTACCTTCTGGGTGGTGTGACACAGTGCAAATGTGAAGCCAGAGTCAGGCTCAAAAACATGTCCTCATCTTCAAAAGCAATGGAAAATTGACAGTGCTTTTTTTCTGAGTATACTGAAATATCTTCTTAAATCTCTGCCATTGTACTTACACTGACCTATTTCTTAACCTAATTTCCCATTTCATTTCAGCCCAACTTTGCACTGATACCATTTCCCTTATTTAGGTTTTAACCACTCGCTTTAGATCCAACCTGCCCTCTCTCAAAGTAAACGTGAAACCCAGCCACACTGTGATCACTGCTACCATGCAGCTTCTTCACTCTGAGGTAATTAATTACTCCAATATCATTTCACATTAACAGCTTTCCTGCTTTCCTCTGGAAATTAGACTTTTAATACACAGCAACAACATCTCATTCAAAATAACATTTGCCAATCACCCAACTTAAAGCCAAAACACTGTTTTAAATATAGCAGTGGTGGAAGGGCCAGAATCCAACAGGGCACACTGCAACTCAGGAATTGATAACAAACGCGCTGCTATCCATGGACAGGAATCCAACACGTGGTTTTATAAGACCAATGCCTTCCCATTTGGCCATGGTGCCCTGCCATCACAGAGTTTATGAACTGACTAAAACATGGCATTCTATCAGTTTGGCAATCACGAGTGAGATAGCTTGAAAAGTAAAATAAACTGACAAATTTACGTGATGCGATATTACTCTATGACTTACACACACATCACTCCGGTATGGAAACGTTCTATCGCACTTCACTTTTGTTGATTTTCTTAGTGACTTTAAATCTCTGCCTAATTGTTCTTGATCCTTTCAGGAGTGGGAGCATTTTTCTCCTTACTTCCTCTGTCTAGACTGCTCACAACTTTGGAAACTTCAATCAGACATGTTTTCAGCCTGCTGTTCTCCAAGGAGACTTGTCCCAACTTTCCAATCTATCTTACTTGCTGCCATTTCTTGTAAGTGGCATTATTCACGTGAACCTCTTCAGGGGTGTCTCCAATCGCTTCACTGTGACGCTCAAAGCTGTGCAATAATCCAAATAGAGGATTCATTTCACGCTGGATTGTGTGGGCATACATCCTGAAACACTTGTTTTCACTTTCAACGTGTGTGTTGCTGTGCCATGCTCACTACAATGACACTCTTGTCCCCATACTCAATCCCTAATTCAAGAAGTCTGACTTCATTGAACGCAGTGTTTTTTTCAGAAAGCTGATCGGATGATTTGACAAAACTGATGACAAACAAAAAAGCGGCACTCGTCTGGGAGTTGAACCTATGACGTCTCACCTGTCGACAACGTGCAACCCCCAGAGTGAGTCATTATCATAAACTGGTGCCCATCCCCGAGCCAGCTGAAACTCGTTGTATAAAAGCTGCTGCGTGGGAGGCTGGATTTCACAACCTGAGAAGTCACATCACACCAAGCTTATTCCAAATCCCAAGCTTTTGGAGCATTGCTCCTTCATTAGGTGAAATGAGGAGAAACACATAGGAACAAAACTTATTGGCAAAGAGATCAAACCATCATACAAATGGTGTGAGTTGATTGTGGACAGTCTGGATAATAACTCTCTCAAGGTGATCCAAAGTGTCAGTCGGTGTGAGTAAAATGTCAACAGCTGAAGAGCTGGTGAAGGGGTGGCGTATGAACCGATTAATTAAGGCAGACAGATAATTACGAAAAGTTAAAAATAAGGTCATACTAGTGAAAAAGCAAATTTCTGAAATAATATAATAGGTATAAGAATCACATGCCCAGGATCTAACCAAACTAACTTGTAATCCAGAACTGTACAAATCAGTTGTGGTAGGGAGATCTTAAAAAGTTATCAACTGATAGTGTCAAAACAGGATCACCAGGAAGATTTTACAAAGACAGAATAGTGTGTTGGGGTCAGATGTAGCACAACATGAATGCAAGATCATGATTGAGGCCATCTTCATGGGTACCGAACTTGTCTATCAATTTCTGCTCGGCAATTCTGCATTGTTGTGTTTCTTGAAGGATGCCTTGGTGAACGCTTACCAAGAGCTCAGAAACTAAATATCCTTGACTGTTCTAATGTTCCCTGACTGGGAGGGAACATTTATGCATGGTGAAAGTTGAATGGTGTCCATTCATCTGTTGTCATAAAGTCTGCATTGTCTCATCAATATACCATGCCTCACAGAATCCTTGACTGCAGCATATGAGGAAGACAACATTTGCTGAGTTACATGAGTATCTGCTGTGTACACGATGGGTGGTATTCTCACATGTGTCCATGTCAATGCTCTTGCAGAGGTTCACATGGCAGGATTGTGTGGTGTTGTGGTCAATTTTGCTCTGAAGCCTGGGTAGTGTTGTGAAGTTGAAGGTGTGTGCTGTATCTTTAAGAGAGAGTGAAGGTTGCTTTGCACTGAGAGCTTGCATGTGACTGATTAGCAGTCTCAGAATGTACTAGAAAATTGAAAACACATTTTGATTGTAAACTAGATACCTCAGCTAGGTATTGACCACCATTCATATTTAACCAATCAGTTTAAATTATGCCCCAGGATACTATAACCCAACCAAGTTTGAATTTATTGTTTTTGACAACATTGAACCAATGAAACAATCTGATGTTTGGGGTATAAAGAAGCAGACATTTTGAGAGTTAGTTATAGAGAGCAACCAACTTCCATTGTCAGAATAACTGCTAGCAAAGCACTCTCTACCAAAGGTACCTTTTCATATGAAACATCTTTGCAGCAAAAGACTGAAGATGACCCAGGGAAATCTACAGTCAGAGGAGGGAAGAAACTGGAGATGACAGCCACTGTAGGGTTTTGAAAATTAAGTTGATGTAATTTTAACAAGTTAGTGTTATAGAGTTGGAGGTGTCTAACCAGCAGTTAGGAGAAAGTGGCTAAGAGTTGTAAATTATTGTTGTTTAATGTTGACTTTTAGAGATAGAGAATAAATTTATCTTTTTTTCTTTAAATTGTGGAATTTGGGAGTTCTCTGTCACTCATTCTTTAACAAATTAGGTGAGCTTTTCTGTGTGTCTGGTTTAATTAGCAGAAGAGTACACCACCGTGTTGTAACTGTTTGGGGGCTCAGGTCCATGATTTGGAAAGGTTTAGACAGATCCAGTCTGAGGTTTGGAAAGATTTGAACAGATTTGGGTTATGAAAGATCCCAGCAGATTTAAACACTTGCCGATTAGTGTCCTAAATCTTTAAACAAAACGTAGGTAAGACAATTTGTTTAATTTTGGTTATTTGTGGTGGGTTAAACTAAAAGTGCGAGAAATGGCTCTTAAGATTGCTAAAGAGGTTCTGGGGTTTGAACGTGATTCCCAAATTTGCCGAGGAAGTTTAGAAGGACAGAAAAAAGGCCATACTATTCAAATTAGCAAAGAGGTTAGACTTGCGTTTAACCAAGGACAAAAGTAAAGCTGAAATTGTAAGAGAGTTTGTCAAGCACTTAGGTGTGTCAGAGAAGCAGACAAGTGCAGTAGAGTTAGAAAAACCTAAATGACATTTGAGAAAAATGGAGTTAGAAGAATAAAAAAAGAGAGAAAGGAAAAAGAAAGGGAGAGAGAAAGAGAAAGAAAGAGACAAGAAAGAGAGAGAGGAAAAAGAAAGAGAGAAGGTTCTTAGCTGAGCAAAGAGACAGCGAAGAAAGAGAAAGAGAGAGAGAAGAGAAGAGAAACAAGAGCGAAGGAGAGAAAATTTGAACTTCAGAAGTTGTGACTTAGTTAGGAAAGTCAAGTTAACAGGATGGAGATGAAGATAGAATGTAGTGATATATACAAATATATTAAAACACTGCCACATTTTGATGAGAAAGATGCTGATATTTTCTTTATTTCATTTGAAACATTTGTTAGGCAGATGGAGTAGTAGGAGGACTTGAGGGTAATCCTAGTTCAGACTAAGCTGGTAGGCAGAGCTTGTGAGGTGTTTGCAGCACTGTCAGATGAGGGGTCAAGAGATTATGAAGAGGTTAAACAGGGTATTTTAAGTGTTTATGAATTTGTACCAGAAGCATATGGACAGAATTTCAGAAACATAAAGAAGGAACCAAGTCAGACTTAGGTTGAGTTTGAGAGATTTAAGCAGAGTAATTTTGATAGATGGGTGAGGGCCTTAAAAATAGATAAGAACTATAAGGCTCTAAGAGAGATTATTCTGCTGGAGGAATTTAAAAATTCACTTCCAGTGATGATAAGAATTCACATGGATGAATTCACAAAGCTCAAGAAGTGAGAAGAGCAGCAGAGATGGCAGAAGATTATACTTTGGTGCATAAGGCAAAATTTAGCTTCCAGTAAGAATTTCATCCTGAGAGGGATCGAAATTGGGAGAAGGGGAGACCCTGCACTACAAAACAAAGAGTAGACCACACTGGTAATTGTTTACCACAGGCTAAAAAGTTCATGAATCCTTACAGTGTGGAAACAGGCCCTTTGGCCCAACATGTCCACACCGACCCTCCAATGATTATCCCATCCAAAACCATTCCCCTACCTTATTACTCTACATTTACCCATGACTATTGCAACTAACCTACACACCTCTGAACTATATGGGCAATTTAGCATAGCCAATTCACTTAACCTGCACGTCTTTGGATTGTGGGAGGAAACCGGAACACCCGGAGGAAACACAGGGAGAACATGCAAACTTCACACAGACTGGAATCGAACCTGGGTTTCCGGAACTGTGAGGCAGCAGTGCTAACCACTGAACCAATGTACTGCCCCAAGAGTCCCAAGACCGTTGAAAGGAAGTGAAAGGCCTCAGGTGTTTCCACTGTGGTAAAGTGGGACATGTAAAGTCACGTGCTGGTCATTAAAGAAAGGCACTGTGGAAAAAGATGTGGTAAAAGAAGCTAAGCCAGTGGAATTACTGAAAGTTTAAAGGAAACCCCAAGAAAAGTCGAGGAGCTGCAGGACAGTACACAGCCTAGGTAGGGGCTGAATATGGAGTTAGTGCCTGATCGGTATTAAGAACTCATCTCTGTGGGTAAAGTTTACTCAGAGAGAACTGGGGGAGATGGGAAAGAATTTATAATTTTGAGAGATACAGGGTTTAACCAGTCTTTAATGGTAAGAGATCAATTTTGCTCCACTCTTTCTGACCTGTTGCCCAAGAGGGATTAGTAATTTGTGGGATAGATGGACAGGAATATAACAGTCCCCTATGTAAGATCAGATTGGGGTGCCAATTCAAGACTGGGGAAGTAACAATGGGAATGATTGACAGAGTGTTAGTTCCAGGAATACAGTTTGTTCTTGGCAGCAATTTAGCAGGATCCTTGTTGTGGAAAAGCTAAAGTAAGACCAGGGAACTGAGGGGTTAAAAGAGAAATATCCAGGAATTTTCCCAGACTGTGTAGTAACAAGATCCCACCATCATAAGTCACAGCACAAAGCAAAAGCTAAAGAGAAAGATGAAGGAGTTGAGGTTCAGTTAGCTGACACCCTGTTTGATGTAATGGTGCAGGAAAAATCTGAATAGGCAGAAGATCAGTTTAGTCCTGAAAGGCTAATGGACTTGCAACAGAAAGAAGACACAATAGAAGATATATATATTGATACATACTCAGAAAGGAGTCAGAGAATATTCCTGAGAGTTATCATCTTAAAGATACAATTCAAAGATGAAAATGGACACATGGCAGGTTAGTGCAGAGGAGAAATGGGTAGAAGTGCACCAGATTGTGTTGCTGGTAACATACAGACATGAAGTGTTATGTGTAGCACATGAATTACCAGTTGAAGGTCACCTAGGAAATTGATGCGAATGTTTCTATGTTTGGAGAATTTTAGCTTTGGGGAAAGATTGGATAGGCTGAGGATGTTTTCTGTGGAACAGAGCAGAATAAGGTGTGACTTAATTGAATTGATAAGAAAATGAGGAATTCACATAGAGTTGATTGAAAGGAGCTATTTATTAACAGATAAGTCACTAACTGGAGGTTTTAGATTGAAAGTAATTTACAAGGAACAGGAACCTCATTTAACCCAGAGATGGTGGGGAGCTGGAACTCACTGTCTGATGGGTGGTAGAGGCATAAACCTTCATCACAGTAAATAAAAGGACACGGATACACTTGAAGTGCAGAAGGTAGAGGCCTATGTGCTAACATCAGCAAAATGGGATCAGTGAGGATGGTTCTATTTCAGCAACAAAAACATGATGCATCAAGTAGTCTCAATGTGTGCTCTAACTTTCAGATATCTTTATTCTGACCTTTGGAGTTTGTTTTTGATGATGTTTATAACCTCTCAAATCGGACTGGAGTTTAACATTGGACAGAAATGTAAAATAAATGAGCTCTCCTTCAAAAAAGTCACTATAGATTGTTGTATTTCTGCTGAGTGTTTCACATCAGCTAGAGTTCAGAAAGGACAATCTCAGGGGAGAATCATATGGCAGCAACAGAACTCCAATCTGGACACATACTTCAGGGTGACACTGAGGGAACAAATGGCAGTTTGATGTTTCTTGTCTCTCTTCCCTGACAGCGAAGCCCCTGTGTGTGTGTAAGAAATGTATCCCAACCACTGTCTTCCATGGTCAAAGCTTCTGGACACAGAACAGAATCTCATTTACAACTGGATTAGAGTCAGAGGAAGAACAATGGTGAATGCTGGAAATGTGCTTCCAATCAGAGATTAGTGAAAAACTGTGATCTGTTCTTGGCGTGAAGTGAACCTGCTGGTTTAAGTTTCCCCTACATTAGTAAAGATAAAACAGTGTTTAGCAATTCAAACTGAGCTAGAAATTATACTTCACCATGAGTGTGACCATGGGGGAGGTTGACCAAATATTAAAATTCATGTTAAATTAACCATACATCGATTGGTCAAGGAGGAATAAAATATGGTTTGGTGCTGTGCTGGACAGTGTTCATTCTGCTGGAAGCTCATCTGAAACTGTCACCATTAATTTACCACTTTCTAATAATGTATAACCGATTTCCATGTTTGTTCTTTTCAGTTTTCCAGGATTTGATTTTGGTTTTCTTTTGACTTAAATCTCTGTTAAATCATCTTCTTGTTGTAACACTGAAACCCAGAGGGTATTAACTATTTGTTGAAGTCAGTTCCCGTTGATTACAGAAGGATTCAGCTGGCCCTCACTTTTTTGGTTTCTTCCCCCAGATGCAGCCAGATGTGCAGAATAATTGGGCTAAAGTTAGTAACATCTGCAGCAGATCCTGATGAACATGGATCAGTCTTGGCTGTGATTAACAGAAAACAACAATCACTGTAGTTGTTTGTGAACTTGCTAGTTACTCAGCAAGTGGGGTAATCAAGTTTGGAACAGGTAAATGGTCTCTCGTCATTGTGATCCAGCTAATGTGTCGGCAGGGTAGACAAAACAGTGAATCCTTGACAACACTCAGGGCAGGTGAATGGGGGTCTGAGTGAAGTCACTGATGTTTCAGCAGGTTGGATAAGGTTGTGAATCTCTTGCCACACTCAGAGCGAGAGAACGGCCTCTCCCCAGTTTGAACTCGCTTGTTTAAAGTGAGGTCAGAAGATCGCTTAAACCCAGTCCCACAGTGAGAACATGAGAATGGTCTATCATCACAGTGAACATGTTGCATCAACAGTTCACCAGAGCTTTTGTAGACCTTCCTGCAGAAATTTAACAGGTTTCTTTATGAACTCAGTGGTGTATCAGCAGGTGTGGTGACTGAATGAATCCCTTTCCACACTCTGAACAAGTGAATGGCTTCTCCCCAGTGCGACTGCAGCAATGTGTTTCCAATTAAGATGGGCGTTTCACACTCTCCCACAGACCTCAAATTTTCCCCATAATATGGTTACTCACCAGTATGTTATTAGCTGAAGCCTGCTCCATACATGGTCAGAAGTCACATGACACCAAGCCATTGTCCAACAGGATTATTTGAAATAACAAGGTTCCGGAGTACTGCTCCTGCGTCAGGGAAAGTGTTCCATATAGACGCCACATGTACAGTTTTTCCCTGGTGTGATGTCTTTCAGATATTAGAAAGGATTTTCCATAACCAGAGCACTGTCACACTGTTGTGTGTGTCTTGGTGTTTTTACAGATGAAATAATTTCCCACATTCAGAGCAGAGAAAGATTTCTCCTTTCATAATTCCAGATGCATGCTATCCAAGTCCTAAGTGTAAATACCATTAAGTTTGGTTAGAGCTGTGTTTCTGTAAATCCTTCCCTCCTCACATCCTGTAAACAGATCTGCAGAAAGCTCGAGCCCTTTCCACCGATTGAACCACCGGGGCTTGCGGTAGACACGGGGAAGGTTTCTGAAACCTCTGAACTCACCGTTGGACGATATCCCCTTCACACGTGACACAACCGATTCGACATCGATCCTGTGCATGCTGAACCTACGGTGGTTGGCAGCTGCTGTGGGCCAGTAGCAAGAAGAGGAGGAGCGGCTGGAGGACAATTCAGCTGCTGTCACGGTCACTTTCCCCAAATGCCGGTCCCACAAATCACCAGATTCAGTCAACATAGTTTCACAACCTGTCTTTATGTGTTTGCGGCTTCTCTCTCATTCTCTTTTTTGTTTGATGTCTGTTTTGCAAGGTATGAGAAGAGGAGGAGTTGCAGGCATGAAACTGAAACCAAATATCGCATAATAATCAGATTGAGTCACCCAATTTACCACAACGAGAATACAGAGAGCTTTTAACCATGGAAGGAGGCAGCACTGTTCACTGTATGGAGAATGGATACTCATGTCCTGTTGTAGAAAAGGCTTCAGCCAACCATCTGGCCTCAAGAAGCATAACTGCAGTCAAACTGGGGAGAAACAGTGGAAATGTGGGGACTGTGAGAAAGGCTTTAAACAACACTGTGCTAAAATTTCATCAACTTGTTCACACCAGATAATGGCCATTCACCTGCTCCCTATTAAGATAAGGGATTCACTTAGTTATTCAGTGTGAACTCACACCTGTGAGTTCTGACTTGAGCAGAGACCTTTTAAGTATCCAGATCATGGGAAATACTTTAAAATTTCCAGTGAGTTGGATGTCCCATTGCTGCGTTCACACAGAGGAGAGAGGGATCAGATTCCCTGACTGCGGGACTGTCTTCAAGTGGTCATGTCCTCTCACTGTACACCAGTGCATTCACACTGGGGAGAGGCCATTCACCTGCTCTAAATATGGAATTGGATTCCTCAAACCTCTCACCGCAAGTCACACCAGCAGGTTCATACTGAGGAGAGACCATCTAAATGCCAAAGCTTCAGGAAATGCTATAAAAGTTCCAGCCATCTGCAGTCCCATCAATGTAATAACACTGAGGAGAGACTGTTCAGGAGATAATCACAATTCACCATACACCAGCATGTTCACACTGGGGAGAGACCACTTATGTGCTTGGAATGTGGGTTGGGATAAATTCAGTTCTCCATCCTGTGTTACACCAGCAAGTTCACACTGGGATGTGGCCATTCGAATGCACTGTGGGAAAGGATTCATTGAGAGCATTCCTTCCGTGACTACCTGGTCAGGTCCACGCTCCCCAGCAACCCACCTTCCCATCCTCGCACCTTCCCCTGCCACCGCAGGTATTGCAAAACCTGAGCCCACACCTCCTCCCTCACTTCCATCCAAGACTCCAAAGGAGCCTTCCACATCCATTAAAGTTTTATCTGCACATACACTGTTGCTCCCGATGCGGTCTCCTCTACACTGGGGAGACTGGATGCCTCCTAGCAGAGCACTTTCGGGAACATCTCTGGGAAACCCACACCAATCAACCACACTGCCCTGTGGCCCAACATTTCAACTCCCCCTCCCACTCAGCCGAAGACATGGAGGTCCTGAGCCTCCTTCACCACCGCTCCCTCACCACCCGACGTCTGGAGGAAGAACGTCTCATCTTCCGCCATGGAACACCTCAACCCCAGGGCATCAATGTGGACTTCACCAGTTTCCTCATTCCCACTTCCCCCACCTCACCCCAGTTCCAAAATTCCAGCTCAGCACCGTCCCCATGACCTGTCGTACCTGCCTATATTCCTTTCCACCTATCCACTCCACCCTCCTCTCTGACCTATCACCTTCATACTCACCCCCATTCACCCATTGTACTCTTTGCTACCCTCCCCACCCCCACCCTCCTCTCATTTATCTCTCCACCCTGCAGGCACTCTGCCTGTATTCTTGATGAAGGGCTTTTGCCCGAAACATCAATTTTCCTGCTCCTCGGATGCTGCCTGACCTGCTGTGCTTTTCCAGCACCACTCTAATCTAGACTCTGGTTTCCAGAATCTGCAGTCATTGTTTTTGCCTCATTCATTGAGTTTTCCAATTCAAGGCACACTAGTGAGCTCACACTGAGGAGAGATCTTCGAAATATCCAAACTGTGGGAAATATTATAAAAGCTCTGGGGAGCTTACATTACACCAACATGTTCCCACTGATGATAAATCATTCAGTTGTTCTCACTGTGGGTCTAGATTCCAATTGTCATCTCGTCTCAATGTATGCCAGCTCACTCACACCAGAGAGCGACTCGTTCAGCTGCACCCAAGCGTGGGAAGGGATTCACTCCAAAAATCCACCTGATGACATACCAGAGAGTTCACACCAGGGAGAGACCTTCTCAATATACAGACGGTGGGAAGTACTTTATATGTTCGGGGACCAGATACACCACCACTCTGATGACAGGTCTTTTAAATGCTCAGTGCCTTAAAGGCTGTGCGGAATTGACGTACCATCAAAATATTCACACCCATGAGAGATCATTCAGGTGTGTACCCACTGTGGGGCTGGATTCAGGTGATCAACTTAAGCTCACTGTATGTCAGCGAGTTCACGCTGGAGAGAGGCCATTCATCTGCACTCAATGTGGGCAAGGCTTCACTCAGAAATTCCACATCATGGCATACCTGCAGAAACAGCAACTAGTTCACAAGTGATTTCAGGTGCTGTGTTTATCTGCTAATTACATCCAGATCACAAGGATGATCGTGATTCAGAGATGCCGGTGTTGGACTGGGGTGTACAAAGTTAAAAAGGAGGGTCGCTCCGAAAGCTAGTGTGCTTCCAATTAAACCTGTTGGACTATAACCTGATGTTGTGTGATTTTTAACAAGGATGATCAGTGGTGTGTTCAACAACTGATGATGAAAAATCCCAGCTCAGCTTAATGTGCTAATACAATGTGTTAAGATAAATATGTGGTCTTACTGTTAAACACACTGTTGGCTAAATCTATTCAGTATCCATCACACTTCTTTTTGAATATAAATCAGAAAACTGGATGTGCATGTAATGTGAGTAACACAGTAATAATGGGTGGCTTCAATTCCCACAGAGACTGGATGAACCTAATCAGCATGAATTTTGTGGAAGATAAATTTCTGTTGCAAGAATGAGATTAAATTATGAAGCACAACTTCAAAGGACCAATTATGAATCAGGTTGTTTCATATTTAGTAATATGTAAATAAAATGGGTAATGAATAATTTTTCAGTGTCCGGGCCTCCTGCCTCATTCCTGATGAAGGGCTTTTGCCTGAAACTTCGATTTTCCTGCTCCTTGGATGCTGCGTGACCTGCTGTGCTTTTCCAGCACTACTCTAATCTTGACTCTGATCTCCAGCATTTGCAGTCCTCACTTTTGCCTAATCAATAATTTTGTTGATCAGGAACTTTTGGGAAATAATGATCATAATATTGTAAAATTTTTCATCAAGTTTGGAAGTAAAGTGGTCTATTCTGGAATTATGGTCTGAAATCTGAACATTGGAAACTATAAAGGTGGGAATGGCAAATTGTTTATGGTAGATTGGCAAAATATGTAAAATGATGTAAAGGTAGACAGGTAATAGCAAATATTTAATCATCTAAATAAAGTATGTATTCCCATAAGACAGAAATACAAAGCAGAAAATGTAAATTAACTGACAAAACAATAAAAGCTTGCATAAGACCAAAGGATGTTGCAAGAAAAAGTGATAAGTCAAAGTACTGGGATCACCAAAAAAACTGGTAATATAAACAAGCGATAAATCCCAGATGCTCAAAGAACACATTAACTTAGACTGTAAAAGTTGCTTAGGGAAGAAAAATCAAAAGGTATAAAATGTGGTAAATCCTGCTGGATCGACGCCTTAACATCGACACCCTCATCAGTGACACAGTCAGAGTCATGTAGTAGCTACAAGATGCATTTCAGTAACACACAAAGATTCCTTTGACAGCACCTTCCAGACGACTCTTCTCCTGGACAATCAAGATGGGCAATAAATGTTGACTGGGTCAGCCACACCTACACCCACACCCAGGAATAAATTTAAAACAGAATCGCATTGATACTTCACTGAAATTGAGTATTTGTAAAGAATACTACCGGGAAAATAATTTAAATTACTATTTGAGGTCTGTCAAAATTGTTATACATGAACATAACTTTTTTAAGTGATAAATGTGTCTTGTTGAAAGGACATTTTCTTCATTTTCAGCAGCAGCAGCAGCGGGAATGGTGAGAACAAGGACCAAGGCAGCTGCCAGAAGATAAGTTTCCCTCTAAAAAGACTTACTTCAAGAGTCAGTGCCCTCTATTTTCAGCAGCAACTGGAGCAGGAAGATAAATTTGTTTTCATTTCTGTAGCACAGTGGGAGCAATCAAATTGTGCATTGGAAAAGCAGCTGAATCTGATACACTCCATGTCTGGTGTCCCTCACCCGCCTTCCTCCTCTAACAAAAATAGACTTTTGCTGTGTTCATAAGATAAGGTTTGTCTAAATTTTTTTATCATGTGATTGGTAAAAACGTTTCTTTTGTTCTTTTTCTGTCTTTTCATTTATCTATTATTTGATTTATAGATATAAGTGAAGCTTAACAGCAAAAATGGCAGGAGAACCAAGACCCGTGTTATGTTTCTCTTGCTCAATGTGGGAGCTCAGGGACACGGCTGATATCCCTGACTCCTTTGAGTGCAGGAAGTGTGTCCAGCTGCAGCTCTTGTTGGACTGCGTGACGGCTTTGGAGCTGTGGATGAAATCACTTTGGAGCATATGCAATGCTGAGGGGGGTCGTGGAGAGCACATTTAATAAATTGGCCACACCGCATGTTAGGATTGCTGAGAGAGAAAAGGAATGGGTGACCAAAAGGCAGAGAAAGAGCAGGAAGATAGTGCAGGTATCCCCTATGGTCATCTCCCTCCAGAAAAGGTATGCCATTTTGGATACTGTTAGGGGACATTAGCTCACCAGGGAAAGGCAGCAATAGCCAGGTTCATGGCACCGTGTCTGTACGGAAGATTAGATTAGATTAGATTACTTACAGTGTGGAAACAAGTCCAACAAGTCCACACCGACCCACCGAAGCACAATCCATCCATACCCCCTTACCTAACACTATGGGCAATTTAGCATGGCCAATTAACCTGACCCTGCACATCTTTGGACTGTGGGAGGAAACCGGAGCACCCGGAGGAAACCCACGCAGACACGGGGAGAATGTGCAAACACCACACAGTCAGTCGCCTGAGTCGGGAATTGAACCCAGGTCTCTGGCGCTGTGAGGCAGCACTGCTAACCACTGTGCCACTGTGCCGCCCTAAAGGGTGGGACAAAGAGTGGAAGGGAGAGAATCATAGGGGAATCAATTGTAAGGGGAGTAGATAGGCGGTTTTGTGGTCGAAAATTAGATTCCTGAATGGTATGTTGCCTCCCAGGTGCACAGGTCAGGGATGTCTCAGATTGGCTGCAGAACATTCTGAAGGGAGAGGGTGAACAGTCAGTTGTCGTAGTGCATACAGGCATCAATGAAACACGTAAAAAAATGGAATGAGGCCCTACCAGCAGAATTTAGGGGGTTAGGATCCAAGTTAAAAGGTAGGACCTCAGAGATAGTAATCTCAGGATTTTTACCAGTGCCACACACTAGTCAGAGTAGAAATGAAAGAATAGGCAGGATAAATGATTGGCTTGAGAGTTGATGCAGTACAGAGGGGTTCAGATTTTTGGGACATTGGGACAGGTCTGGGGGAGGTGGGACGGTCTACACCTGGGCTGAACTGGAACCAATATACTTGGGGGTGCTTTTGCTAACGCTGTGGGGGAAGGTTTGATCTAATGTGGCATGAGGGTAGAGGACAGTAAGGGAGCAGTAAATAAAGCCTGTAAGGAACGAGATCATGAAGTCAGTATGACTAAGGGTAAGAGTAGCCAAGGAGCCGATGATGAATGCAAAGAGACAGGCGGTCTGAGGTGCATTTGTTTTAATGTGAGAAGCATAGTAGGTAAGGCAGATGAATTTAGTGCTTGGATTAACACCTGGGAGTATGATGTTATTGCTATTATTGAGACTTTGGTTGAGGAAAGGGCAGGATTGGCAATTAAATATCCCAGGATATTGATGCTTCAGGCAGCACAGAAAGGGAGGTAAAAGGAATGGAAGAGTTGCATTACTGGCCAGAGAGTGTATCACAGCTGTGCTGAAGGAGGGCACGATAGAAGACTCAAGCAATGAGGCAAGATGGGCAGAGCTCAGAAATAGGAAAGGCGCGGTAATAATGTTGGGCTGCATACAGGCCTCCCAACAGCGAGTGTGAGATAGAGGTACAAATATGAAAACAGATTATGGAAAGATGTAGGAGCAACAGGGTGGTGGTGATGGGAGATTTTAATTTTCCCAACATTGACTGGGATTCACTTAGTGTTAGACGTCTAGATGAAACAGAAATTGTAAGGAGCATCCAAGACGATTTTTCACAGCAGTGTGTAAATAGTCCAACTTGGTAATGGGCCATACTGGACCTGATGTTGAGGAATGAACCCAGCCAGTGGGAAATTACTTTGGGAATAGTGATCATAAATCTATAAGTTTTAGAAAACTCATGGACAAAGATGAGAGTGGTCATAATGAAACAGTGGTAAATTGGGGCAAAGCAAACTATACCAAAATTCAGCCAGAGCTGGGGAATGCAGATTGTGAGCAGCTGTTTCAAATCCACATTTTGATATGTGGGAGGCTTTGAAAGAGAGATTGAATAGAGTGCAAGATAGACATGTCCCTGTGAAAATTAGGGATAGAAATGGTAAGATTAGGGAACTGTGGATGACAGGTGAAATTATGAGACCAGCTAAGAGGAAAAAGGAAGCATATATAAGGTTCAGGCAACCGAAAACAGACTAAGCTTTGTAAGAATATTGGGAGAGAAGGACCAATCTGAAACAAGGAATTAAGAGGGCTAAAAGTGGTCATGAAGTAACTTTAGCAAACAGGATTAAGGAAAATTCCAACACTATTTATTCATATATAAAGAGCAAAAGAGTAAATAGAGAAAAGGTTGGACTACTCAAGGACAAAGGAGGAAAGTTATGTGTGGGGTCAGAGAAAATGGGTGAGATTCTTAATGAGTACTTTGCGTAGATTTTCACCAAGGAGAGGGACATGATGAATGTTAAGTTTAGGTCAAGTCAGTATAAGGAGGGAGAAAGTTTTGGGTATTCTCAAAGGCATTAAGGTGGACAAGTCCCCAGGTCCAGATGGGATCTCATAGAGTCATAAGGATGTACAGCATAGAAACAGACCCTTCGGTCCAACCCGTCCATGCCAACCAGATATCCCAACCCAATCTCGACCCACCTGCCAACACCCAGCTCATATCCCTCTAAACCCTTCCTATTCCTATACCCATCCAAATGTCTCTTACATGTTGCAATTGTACCAGCCTCCACCACTTCCTCTGGCAGCTCATTCCATACACATGCCACCCTCTGCATGAAAAAGTTGCCCCGTGGGTCTCTTTTATATCTTTCCCCTCTCACCCTAAACCTATGCCCTGTAGTTCTGGACTCCCCGACCCCAGGGAAAAGATCTTGCCTAATTACCCTATCCATGCCCTCATAATTTTGTAAACCTCTATAATGTCACCCCTCAGCCTCCAGGTTACTGAGGGAAGCAAGAGAGGAAATAACTGGTGCCTTAACAGAAATCTTTGTAGGGTCCTTAAACATGTGTGAGGTCTTGGAGGACTGGAGAATTGCTAATGTTGTCTCCTTGTTTAAGAAGTGTTGCAGGGATAATCCAGGTAATTATAGACCTGTGAGCCTGACATCAGTAGTAGGGAAGCTGCTGAAGATAAGATCTAATCCCATTTGGAAGAAAATGGGCTTATTAGTGATAGGCAACACGGTTTTGTGTAAGGAAGGTCATGTCTTACCAACGTAATAAAATTCTTTGAGGAAGTGATAAAGTTGATTGATGAGGGAAGGGCTGTAGATGTCATATACATGGACTTCAGTAACACATTTGTTAAGGATCCCCATGGTAGGCTGATGGAGAAAGTGAAGTCATATGGTGTACTAGCTAGATAGAGAACTGGCTGGGCAACAGGACACAGATAGATGGTGGAGTGGATTTTCTCGAAATGGAGAACTGTGACCAGTGCTGTAACACAGGAATCCATTTTTGGGACCACTGTTGTTTGTGACATACATAAATGATTTGGAGGAAGGTATAGGTGGTCTGATTAGAAAGTTTGCAGATGACACTAAGATGGGTGGAGTAGCAGATAGTGAAGGGGACTGTCAAATAATTCAGCAGAATATGGATAGATTGGAGAGTTGGGCAAAGAAATGGCAGATGGAGTTCAATCTGGGCAAATGCTAGGTGATGCATTTTGGAAGATCCAATTGAAGAGCAAACTATATGGTAACTGGAACAGTCCTCAGGAAAAGTGATGTACATAAAGATCGGGGTGTTCAGGTCCATTGTGCCCTGAAGGTGGCAATGCAGGTCAGTAGAGTGGTTAAGAAGGTATACGGCATGCTTCCCTTCATCAGACGGGGTACTGAGTGCAAGAGTTGGCAGGTCATGTTACAGTTGTATAATAATTTGGTTCAGCCACATTTGGAATACTGCGTGCAGTTCTGGTCACCACATTACCAAAAGGATGCGGATGCTTTGGAGAGGGTGAAGAGGAGGTTTGAAAAATGTGTTGCTGGAAAAGTGCAGCAGGTCAGGCAGCATCCAAGGAACAGGAGGATCGATGTTTCGGGCATAAGCCCTTCTTCATTCCTAAATGCCCGAAATGTCGATTCTCCTGCTCCTTGGATGCTGCCTGACCTGCCTGACCTGCTGCGCTTTTCCAGCAACACATTTTTCAGCTCTGATCTCCTGCATCTTCAGTCCTTACTTTCTCCTTGCAGAGGAGGTTTGCCAGGATGTTACCTGGTATGGAAGGCATTGGCTATGAAGAGAGGTTGAGTGGATTAGGATTATTTTCATTGGAAAAACGGAGGTTGAGCGGGGACCTGACTGATGTCTACAAAATCATGAGCGGCATAGACAAGATGGGATAGCAAGAAGCTTTATCCCAGAGTGGGGGACTCAATCACTAGGGGTCATGAGCTCAAAGTGGGAGGGGAAAGGTTTAAGACAGATATGCGTACAAAGTTCTTTATGCAGAGGATGGTGAGTGTCTGGAACACGTTGCCAGCGGAAGTGGTAGAGAAGGGCATTAAAGGTGGATGGAGAACTGATTGTGCAGATAGATACGTGAATCTAGTTCTTTCGAAAATAGGAAACAGGTTTAGATAGAGGATCTGGATTGGTGCAGATTTGGAGGGCCAAAGGGCCTGTCTCTGTGCTATAATTTTCTTTGTTCTTTGTTCTTTGACACTGTCAGCCTCATGTGAGTAGTTACTGACTACAATCTGAACTAAACTGTCAAAGTAAAACTTACGTTCTATCAAGTTAGCTTTAACTCAGAGACCTAACTTGTCTGGTAGTTCCATAAACTGGTTCCATAGTGTTTGGAAAATGAACAACGAACTCAAGGAAACTTATAGGGAGGGTATAGATAGGATTTCTTCACAGGCGTTTAGAATCAAGGGACATTGTCTCAGAATAAAGGGTAAGCCACTTAAAGTCCTTCAAGACCAGGGTAATGAGGAATATTTCACCCAGGCCTTTGCAATTCTCTACTCAGGAGGCAGTGGAAGTGTAATGATTGAGAATTGTCCTCAATCAGTGATACAAATTCTGTTCCCTAACAATGAAGTCCATCCCTTTCACTGGGAACAATCTGAGGCGGAACCACACTACTCACATTCTAGGTCACATGCTTAATCCAAAGATGAGCTTCTGATCACGGACTGTGGAGAGACTGGAGAAGCTGAGATGCTTTGCCTTTGAATTCAAAAGTTTAAAGAGTTAATTCATCGAAGGATAAAAGAATTTAAGCTAGTTTTATTTGCAAAGGGAGGAAATATTTCTACTGTAGGGTAGTTGGTAACAACAGAGCACAACTTCAAATTATCTTGCAAAAAAATTCATGAGAGATTATTTCACTCGATGAGTTCTGATGATCTGGAGGACATTATCTGAATGACTGATGGAAGCAGATTTAATGGTAACTTTCAAAAGTGATAAGGAATTGGTTTTAGGGAGAAGGAGCGGGGAGTGGGTGAGATTGTCAGCATTTTCACAGATAGTACCAGTGCAATGGGCTCAATGGCCATTCCTGTGCTCTTAAGATTCTATTAGAATATAGAACATTGAAACGTACAGCACAGAACAGGCCCTTTGGCCCACAATGTTGTGCCCAGGTTTAATCCTAATGTAAAATATAATAACTTAACCTATGCACCCCTCAACTCACAGCTATCCATGTGCATGTCCAGCAGTCACTTAATTGTCCATAATGACTCTGCTTCCACTATCACACTGGCAACGCATTCCATGCACTCACAACTCTCTGCGTAAAAAACCTACCTCTGACGTCTCCTTATACCTTCCTCCTAATATTTTCAAACTATGACTCCTCGTGCCAGTCAATCCTACCCTGGGGAAATGTCTCTGGCCATTGATTCTATCGATTCCACTCATTACCTTGTATACCTTGATCAGGTCTCCTCTCTTCCTCCTTCTCTCCAGAGATAAAATTCCGAGCATATTCAACCTCTCTTCATAAGGCAAGCCCTCCTGTCCAGGCAGCATCGTGATAAATCTTCTTTACACCCTCTTCAAAGCCTCTGTATCTTTTCTATTGTAAGGCGACCAGAACTGGACACAATATTCCAAGTGTGGTCTCACCAGAGACTTGTAGAGCTGTAGCAACACCTCGTGGCTCTTAAACTCGATCCCCCTGTTAATGAAAGCTAAAACACCAATGCTTTCTGAACATCTCTATCCACTTGGGTGGCAACTTTGAGGGATCTATGTACTTACACACCCAGATCCCTCTGTTCCTCCACACTGCCAAGACTCCTGTCCTTATTCCTATATTCAGCATTTGAGTTCGACCTTCCAAAATGCATCACTTTGCATTTATCCAGGTTGAACTTCATCTGCCATTTCTCAGCCCAGCTCTGTATCCTGTCTATGTTGTGCTGCAGCCTGCAGTAGCCCTCTATACTACCGATGACACTTCCAACCTTTGTGTCATCTGCAAATTTACTAAATCACCCCTCAACCTCCTCATCCAAGTCATTTATAAAAACTACAAAGAGCAGAGGCCCAGAACAGATCGCTGTGGGACCCCACTCAACACTGACCTCCAGGCAGAATAATTTCCATCTACAACCACTCGCTGGCTTCTGACAGCCAGCCAATTCTGAATCCAGATAGCCAAATCTCCCTGTATCCCATACTTCCTGACTTTATGAATGAGCCTACCATGGGGTACCTTATCAATTGCCTTGCTGAAGTCCATATACACCACATCCATTACTCGACCTTCGTCGACCTGTCTTGACACCTCCTCAAAGAACTCAATAAGATTTGTGAGGCATGACCTGCCCCTCACAAAGCCATGCTGACTGCATTTAATCACACCATGCTTTGCCAAATAGACATAAATCCTATCTGTCAGATTTCTTTCCAAAACTTTGTTGACCACAGACGTGAGACTGACTGGTCTGTAATTGCAAAGGATTTCCCTATTACCCTCCTTGAAAAGAGGAACAGCATTTGCCTCCTTCCATTCCTCCAGTACGACCTCCATGGAGAGTGAGGAGGCAAATATCCTCGCCAGCGGCTTAGCAACCATCTTTCTCCCTTCGCAGAGCAGCCTACGATAAATCTGGTCTGGCCCTGGGGACTTAGAACATAGAACATAGAAGAATACAGCGCAGTACAGGCCCTTGGGCCCTCGATGTTGCGCCGATCCAAGCCCACCTAAACTACACTAACCCACTATCCTCCATATACCTATCCAATGCCCTCTTAAATGCCCATAAAGAGGGAGAGTCCACCACTGTTACTGGCAGGGCATTCCATGAACTAACGACTCGCTGAGTGAAGAACCTACCCCTAACATCAGTCCTATATCTACCCCCCCTTAATTTAAAGCTATGCCCCCTTGTAATACCCGACTCAATACGCGGGAAAAGGTTCATACTGTCGACCCTATCTAACCCCCTAATCATCTTGTACACCTCAATCAAGTCACCCCTAAACCTTCTTTTCTCTAGTGAAAACAGCCCCAAGTGCCTCAGTCTTTCCTCATACGATTTTCCTTCCATACCAGGCAACATCCTGGTAAACCTCCTCTGCACCCGTTCCAATGCCTCCACATCCTTCCTATAGTATGGCGACCAAAACTGCACACAATATTCCAGATGCGGCCGTACCAGAGTCTTATACAACTGCATCATGACCTCAGGACTCCGGAACTCAATTCCTCTACCAATAAAAGCCAGTACGCCATATGCCTTCCTCACCGCACTATTTACCTGGGTGGCAACTTTCAGAGATCTGTGTACATGGACACCAAGATCCCTCTGCTCATCCACACTACCAAGTATCCGACCATTAGCCCAGTACCCCATCTTTTTGTTATTCTTCCCAAAGTGAATCACCTCGCACTTAGCTACATTGAATTCCATCTGCCACCTTTCTGCCCAGCTCTGCAGCTTCTCTATATCCTGCTGTAACCTGCCACATGCTTCCTCACTGTCAACAACTCCTCCGACTTTCGTGTCATCCGCAAACTTGCTCACCCAACCTTCTAACCCCTCTTCCAGGTCATTTATAAAAATGACAAACAGCAATGGTCCCAAAACAGATCCTTGCGGAACACCGCTAGTGACGGCACTCCATGAAGAAACTTTGCCATCAACTACTACCCTCTGTCTTCTTCCATCCAGCCAATTCCTAATCCAAACCTCCAACTCACCCTCAATGCCATATCTCCGTATTTTCTGCAGTAGCCTACCATGGGGAACCTTATCAAACGCCTTACTAAAATCCATATATACCACATCTACCGCTTTCCCCTCATCAACCTCCTTCGTCACCTTTTCAAAGAATTCAATAAGGTTTGTGAGGCACGACTTGCCCTTCACAAAACCATGCTGACTATCCTTGATCACATTATTCCTATCTAGATGTGCATAAATCCTATCCCTTACAATTCTCTCTAAGACTTTGCCCACAACAGAAGTGAGACTCACCGGCCTATAGTTACTAGGGCTATCCCTACTCCCCTTTTTGAACAAGGGAACCACATTTGCTATCCTCCAGTCTTCTGGGACTACTCCTGTAGACAAAGAGGACATAAAAATCAAGGCCAATGGCTCTGCAATCTCCTCCCTTGCTTCCCAGAGAATCCTAGGATAAATGCCATCAGGCCCAGGGGACTTATCTATTTTCACCCTTTCCAGAATTTCCAACACCTCTTCTCTACATACCTCAAAGCCATCCATTCTACTTATTTGTGCCTCAGTATTCTCATCGACAACAATGCCCTGTTCCTGAGTGAATACTGAAGAAAAGTATTCATTCAGTGTCTCCCCAATCTCTTCCGCCTCCACACGCAACTTCCCCCTACTATCCTTGACTGGACCTATTCCTACCCTCGTCATTCTTTTATTCCTAACATACCTATAGAAAGCCTTAGGGTTTTCCCTAATCCTATCTACTAAGGACCTTTCATGTCCCCTCCTTGCTGCTTTTAGCTCTCTCTTCAGGTCCTTCCTGGCTACCCTATAACTCTCAATCGCCCCAATTGAACCTTCACGTCTCATCTTGAGATAGGCCGCCCTCTTCCATTTAACAAGGGATTCCAATTCCTTATTAAACCACGGCTCCCTCGCACGACCCTTTCCTACCTGCCTGACAGGTACATAATTATCAAGGACACTCAATAGTTGCCCCTTGAACAAGTTCCACATATCATTTACACTCTTGCCTTGGAGTCTACTTTTCCAAGCCACACATCCTAAGTCATGCCTCACCGCATCATAATTTCCCTTACCCCAGCTATAATTCTTGCCCTGTAGTACACACTTATCCCTCTCCATCACAAGTGTAAAAATCACCGAATTATGGTCACTATCCCCAAAGTGCTCACCTACCTCTAATTCTAACACCTGGCCTGGTTCGTTACCCAGAACCAAATCCAGTATGGCCTCACCTCTTGTTGGCCTGTCTACATATTGTGTCAGGAAACTCTCCTGCACACATTGAACAAACACTGACCCATCTAACGAACTTGAGCTATAGCTTTCCCAATCAATATCAGGAAAGTTAAAGTCCCCCATAACAACCACCCTATTACTGTCACTCATCTCCTGAATCACCTTCCCAATCCTTTCTTCAATGATTCTAGGACTATTAGGAGGCCTGTAAAAGACTCCTAACAGGGTGACCTCACCTTTCCTATTCCTAACCTCAGCCCAAACTACCTCAGATGGCAAGTCCTCCTCCATCGTCCTTTCCACCGCTGTAATACTATCTTTGACAAGCAATGCCACACCTCCCCCTCTTTTACCCCCACCTCTAAACCTACTAAAACATTTAAATCCCGGAACCTGCAACAGCCAATCCTGTCCCTGTTCTAGCCATGTCTCCGTAATAGCCACAACATCGAAGTCCCAGGTACCAACCAACGCTGCAAGTTCACCTACCTTATTTCGTATACTTCTTGCATTGAAGTATACACACTTCAAGCCACTTCTCTGTTTACAGGCACCCTCCTTGGAAATTGATGCCATGTTCCTCACCTCCCTACACTCCAGGCCCTGCACCCTGAAGCTACAATCTGGGTTCCCATGCCCCTGCCGAGTTAGATTGATAGACTTATCAATCTATTGTATGGCTTTGTGATGAATCAGGATTATTTACACAGTTCCTGTTCCCCAAGTAATCAGACACTTATCCCTTCAGTAATTGGGAAATAACTTCACCAGTAATTGGGATGCTAATATTTATAATAGCCATGTTATTACAATGGACAATCAGAGCCCTGTTACAACAATTAAACAGGATTCTGTTATACCGCAAGCTCAATCACTGCAACTATATAAAACAAATTATCCAGACATCATTGCATGAATGATTAAAGCCCAAATACATTAATAATCAAGCCTGACTTCCCCTGCCCCACTAATGAGCAATTCTCAGGCCTCCCAAAACTTAACTCTTGGTGACACAGGTTCGGAGGCATTAGAATTTGTCACACTGAGGAAATGTCTGGAAAGCAATGAGTTAATACAATCTCAACTTTAATGGTATGGATGTTATTGGATCTTGATGGATCTTGATACACTCGGTGACTGGGCAAAACTGCAGCAGATGCATTTTGAACTGAAACTGCCGAGATCAGTATATTTTTTGGACGGTGTGCCACCCAAAGAGATTTGGGCTTCAGTTGCATATATCTTTTGAGATGCCACAAACAGTTGCAGAAACTATTCACAAAGGCTAATAGAATGTTTCCTCTAACATCTAGAATATTGGAGTAAAAGGATTCAGAATTTATGCTGCAGTTATATAAAATGTTAGATCCCTTGAACTACTATGAGCATATCTGAGCACCAGGGCTTGGCTAGGATGTACTGGCCTTGGAGGGAGACAGTAGATTTACAAGAATGATATATGACTTCAGGAGTTAAGTTTTGAAATGAAACTATACAAAGTAGGCCTATTTTTTCCAAATTTAGTAGATTAAGGCTTGGACTGATCATAGTTTGCAAGGTATTAGCAGGAAAAAAAGCAGTGCAGAAAAAGTAAATTATATACACCAGTCGGATATTCTGGAACTAGGTGGCATTGTCTGAGAAATAGCATCAGACCATTCCGGAGAGATGATGTGAAGAACTTCTACACATAATGATGGTGGATGTTTGGCACTTTCTTCCACAATGGTCATAGATGCTAGATCAATTATTGATTGTAAATCTGAGATAAATCATTATTTATTACATAAAAGTATTAAGCAATATGGGCCAAAGATCAGAATATGGAATTTGGCCACATAACAACTGTACTGATCAGATTGAAAGGGGACCAAGCTTGAGGGACTGAATAGTGAGGACTGCAGATGCTGGAGATCAAAGTCAAAAACTGTGGCGCGGGAATGGCCCAGCAGGTCACGCAGCATCTCAGGAGCAAGGGAGAATCAACGTTCAGGCATAAGCCCTTCAGCCAGAATGTTCTGCTCCTTGGATGTGCTTTTCCAGCACCACCTTTTTTGAGGGATTTAATGACCTACTCCTGTTCCTATATGCCTGACTTTCTCATCTCAAAGACTGAATACCAAACCCATCTCTCCCATCACTTTCCTTTCTGACTCACACTTTTCTCTCTCTCTCCCTCCCTCTGCCTATCTCCCGTTCTCAGCCTTACCTCTGCTGCTGTTTCATCCATTGAGCTATTCTGAGCTGCCATTTAACTTATCAAAACGGTAGGTGAAAGGTACATATGAACATATGAACCCTTTGAAAACATGGTAGAAGAAAGTGAACATTATCAATGTGCATTTAATTTTAAACTTTTCCAAATAAAGCATATTACTATCAATTATTCACTTGACTAATTTTAAATGGCTCTTTTAACATTAATCATGTGTGTCTCTTTGTTTTTTAGGAGTCAAATTCAAAATCTGTTTTCCTTCCTCTGATATTCTGAATGTCTGCTGACTGGACTTCATGCCAAGTGAGGATTGATTGTCCTGGAAACTCACAGCAAGAGGAGTGAGCGAGCAGAAGGCTGTGTAACTGATTGCAGGCTTTGAAGGTCTATAACATGAGCTGACTGAACAAGTGAGTCCTTATAAACCTCTGCTAAATAACTTATCCTATAAAATTTAAATCAAGAGTCCTTTTTCCAATAAAACAGTTGATAGTGAATCTGTAGTTTCATTTGTTGGAATTTTGAGTCAGCATGTGGATCCTTGTAAATCATGAGCTGAGGCTTCCCTTGGGCAGGAGAAGAAGCAGAGCTAAACTGATCAAGAGATCAGTTTAACTTCACCATTCAATCAGATCATTGCTCCACTTTCCTGCCTACAGAAGCTTTCACTCCCTTGCCTATCAAAAAATTCCATAATTATGATACTTGAACATATAGGCAGCTATAGTATGTGGCAAAATATAAGTGATCTTGTTGATTTTTATTTTCAAACCAAGCATTAATATTGGAGGGCATTAATAAAGGGTTGTTTCCCTTTCTGGCATTGCTGATGAACAGTTTATGCTTGAAACATCGACTCTTTGCTCCTCGGATGCTGCCTGACTGGCTGTGCTTTTCCAGCACCACACTTTTTGACTCTGATCTCCAGCATCTGCAATCCCCACTTTCTTCTTTTTCTGGGACAGTCTTAGACCAGAGGGCAGAATCTCAGAATAAGGGTCACACGTTTACGATAGGGATGAGGAGGAATTTCTTCCCTCGGAGGGTTGTGAATCTATGGAATTCTTCACCACAGACAGCTGTCGAGACTGGCTCATTGAGTGTATGAAAGTATTGAAAGATTTTTGATCAAGGGTAATGGGAAAGGCAGGACAGTTGAGAATTATCAGATCATAAGTACATTTCGTTGGAGAGGGTCATAAAATAACAGAGTAACTGTGAATAAAAAGGTGAAAGGTTCCAGCAGAGATAGATGTGATACTGAAGCAGCCACCTAAGGATGAATGTGCTTTTTAGTTGCCAGTGAAATACACCACTTTTCAAAGTGGGGACCACTGAAGTGGAGCAGTGATGCTGAAGTCCCTGTCAAAACCATAACTCTGCAGCATGTAGGCATTGGGAATGGATGGAGTCTATGGTGTAATAAGTAACACATCTGACTATGGATCAGAAATGTAAAGGGTCACCTTCCACCTGACTGGAGTAAAGTTTGCAGCTTTTTTTTTTGACCAGGAAATATCACCGAGAACATCAGACCCTGAAACTGAACTTTGGAAATTGAAAGTTTGCGAGCAGTTTGTGGGGTGATTTCGACTTCCCCATCTCGGTTGACACTGAGACATTGACTCTGATGTTCCACGGTGATATTTAAAGTTCTGAGACATTGAAAGGATTCTTGTTCCTGCACATCAGGAACTCAAATATCATCTCCATTTGCGGATAATGAGAAAACTTACGTGCAAACTGTTCTGGAGTCTCTTTTTGGTAGTACACAGGAGTTCTTGTTAAGTAAAGAACTTGGTTGTATTTGTATTAATTTGATGCAACAGATTGCTAAATCGGCCATTTTGTGTGCTCAGATTAGATTATTAAACTCTCTGGTAACCCAGTGAATAGTGAGGCTTAAGAATCAGTGCACTTTCCCAAGTGCATTGTAACATTGGCATGCATTCTCTCTTAGAGTCATACAGCACAGAAACAGACCCTTCAGTTCCAACCAGTCCATACTGAACATTATCCAAAACTGAACTAGTACCATCTACCTGGCCAATATCCCTCCAAACCTTTTGTAACAATGTACTTATTTAAGATTCTTTACACATTGCGACTATGCTGACATCCACCACTTCCTCAGGAAGTTCATTCTATACACAAACCACCTTTTTAAAAGTAAATGTTCCATCTTTTTTTTATTTGTCTCCATTTACCTTAAAAATATGCACCCATTGAAATCCTGTATCTTTTGAAAAATACACTTATTATTAACCTTGATTTTATAAATCTCGATAAGGTCTCAACCTCTTACGCTCCAGTGAAAACAGTACAGGAAAAGATACAGAAAAGATACAGGATTTCAATGGGTGCATATTTTTAAGGTAAATGGAGACAAATAAAAAAAAGATGGAACATTTACTTTTAAAAAGGTGGTTTGTGTATAGAATGAACTTCCTGAGGAAGTGGTGGATGTCAGCATAGTCGCAATGTGTAAAGAATCTTAAATAAGTACATTGTTACAAAAGGTTTGGAGGGATATTGGCCAGGTAGATGGTACTAGTTCAGTTTTGGATAATGTTCAGTATGGACTGGTTGGAACTGAAGGGTCTGTTTCTGTGCTGTATGACTCTAAGAGAGAATGCATGCCAATGTTACAATGCACTTGGGAAAGTGCACTGATTCTTAAGCCTCACTATTCACTGGGTTACCACAGCTGTCTGTGGTGAAGAATTCCATAGATTCACAACCCTCCGAGGGAAGAAATTCCTCCTCATCCCTATCGTGTGCAGTAAGAGATTGAAATCAAGGTATGGAGAACTCAAACCAGACAAGGTAGAGGGAAAGAAACGTCTGGGATTGGAGAAATAAAATTCTATCAATGCTTTAACATTTGGATTTCAGCCGAGGGAGGAGCTAGATGTCTGGGGCAAAGACTAACAGATTCACTACAACGACAGGTAAAAATGTCCATTGAATCTCTAGGTCCAGCAATCAAGCATTTCTGCAGCATACAGACCTCAGAGGTCAGTGCAGAAAAGGAAATGAGCAGCAACGCTGTCAGAGAACAAAGAGGGTGGTAGGTGAACAGGACCAGCATTCCTTCTAATTTTCATTCTGCGTGTGCCGGCCTCCAGAGACGGTGCATGGACACAACTTCTGAAATTGGATGGCAAGACCTTAGTGAGAGCAGCTAAACTTGGAGCAATTGCACACACACAGAGTTTAGAGGGAATGTGGAACAGAAATTGCACAATAGAGATTTGGAAGATTTCACATTCCGACACAGAGCTGGGGTGAATGTGAGAACCTGAGCAGGAATGTATTGGAATTGTCAAGTCTCAATACCATTCCAAGGGGGTGTCATTCCAATGTTCAGAAAGGGAGGCAGAGAAAAACTAGGAAATTATGGATCTGTCAGCCAAACAGTGGTATGAGGATACAGTGGTAGTGAGGAAAATTCTCGAATCCATTATCAAGCACTTTTTAGCAGAGCATTCAGAAAGCAGTGACAGGATCAGACAGAGTCAGCATGTATTTATGAAAGGGAGATCATGTTTGACAAGCCTGTTGAAATTCTATGTAACTTATAGAGTTATTGAGGGGGAACAAGTTGATTTCGCATTTCTGAAATCATTGAGAAAGTCACACATAAGAGATTATTGTACAAGGTTAAAGCACTTTGGGATTGGGGAAGTATATTGAGATGGATAGAAAACTGATTGACAGAGAAGAAACAAAAAATAAGAATTAATGAGCTCTTTTCAAATTAGCAGGCGGTGACTAATGGGGTGCTACAGGGATCACTGCTGGGATCTCACCTGCTCACAATGTGTATTAATGATTTGAATGAGGTAACAAAATATAACATCTGAAAGTTTTCAGATACTACCAATTTGGGTGTGCGGGGTGGGGGTGGTGGTGGGTGAGCTGTATTGAGGATGCAGAGATCCTTCAGTATGATTTGGACAGGTTGGGTGAGTGGGCAAATCAATGGCAAATGCAGTATAATTTGGATAAATGTGAGGTTATTCACTTTGGATGCAAAAAGAAGGCAGATTACTCCTTGAATGGCTGTAAACTGGGAGAGAGGAGTATGCAGTGGGACCTGAGTGCAGGTACAGCAGTCGTTAAAGAAGACAAATAGAACCTTCATTACGAAATGTTTTCAGTACATGAGCAGGGATGTGTTGTTGCAGTTATACAGGGCCTTGCTGAGGCCTCGCTTGGAATATTGTGTGCAGTTTTTGATTCCTTTTCTGAGGAAGGATATTTTTGTTCTCAAGAGAGTGCAGCGAAGGTTTACCAGGCTGATTCTGGGGATGGCGGAACTGATGTATGAGGAGTGATTGACAATATTAGGATTGTTTTCGTTTTAGTCCAGAAGAGTGAAGAGGGATTTCATAGAGACTTATAAAATTCTGACAGGACGAGACAGCGTAGATGCAGATCCTTGGGGGTCACAGTCTGAGGATTTGGGTAGACCATTTAGGATGAAGGTGAGGAGACATTTCTTCCCCAAAGAGTGGTGAGACTGTGAAATTCATTGTCACAGGAAGTAGTTCGTGCCAAAACATTGAATGAATTCAAGAGGTGGTCACTAGTTCAAGTACTTTACATGGGTCAGTTTTTGTCCAATGTCTGCAGGAGGGTTTTCTGACGCAGTATGTCAACAAGCCAACAAGGGGTGAGGCCACATTAGATTTGGTACTGGGTAATGAACCCGGCCAAGTGTTAAATTTAGAGGTAGGTGAACACTTTGGTGGTAATGACCACAATTTGGTTATGTTTACTTTAGTGATGGAAAACGAGAGGTATATACCACAGGGCAAACGTTATAGCTGAGAGAAAGGCAATTACGGTGCAATTAGGATGCATAGGAAGGGGAAGGAAACTGCAGGGAATGACATAAGTTGAAATGTGGAGCTTATTCAAGGACTGTGGGTCCTTGAGTATGCACCTGTCAGACAGTTGTCTAATGAGGGAGCCATGGTTTACTAAGGAAGTTAAATCTCTTGTCAAGAGGAAGAAGAAGGTTTATGTTAGGATGATTCAGAGATGCCGGTGTTGGACTGGGGTGTACAAAGTTAAAAATCACACAACACCAGGTTATAGTCCAACAGGTTTAATTGGAAGCACACTAGCTTTCGGAGTGACGCTTCTTCATCAGGTGATTGTCATGATTGTCACTCCGAAAGCTAGTGTGCTTCCAATTAAACCTGTTGGACTATAACCTGGTGTTGTGTGATTTTTAACTATGTTAGGATGAGATGTGATGACTCAGTTAGGTGCTTGAGAGGAACAAGTTAGCCAGGAAGGACCTAACGAGAGAGCTAAGAAGAGCCAGGAGGAAAATGAGAAATACATTGCTGATGAAGGGCTTTGCCCAAATTGCTCCTGCTCCTCAGATGCTGCCTGACCTGCTGTGCTTTTCCAGCACCACACTCTCGACTCTCATCTCCAGCATCTGCATTCCTCACTTTCACATAGCATCAAGGAAAACACTAAGGCTTTGTATAGGTATAGCATGAATAAAAGGATGACTAGAGTAAGATTAGGGACAATCAAGCATATTAGTAGGAAGTTGGCGTCGAGTCAAAGGACGTAGGGGAAGTGCTAAATGAATACTTTTCGTCAATATTCACACTAGAAAAAGACAATGTGGTCGAGGAGAATACTGAGATACAGGCTACTAGAGATTGAGGTTCACAAGGAGGAGGTGTTAGCAATCTGGAAAGTGTAAAAATAGATAAGTCGCCTGGGCTGGATGGGATTTATCCTCGGATTCTCTAGGAAGCTAGGGAGGAGATTGCCAAGCCTTTGACTTTGATCTTTATGGCGTTATTGTCTACAGAAATAGTGCCAGAAGACTGGAGGATAGCAAATGTTCAAGAAAGGGAGTAGAGACAACCCTGGAAATTATAGACCTGTAATGCTTACTTCAGTTGTGGGTAAAGTGTTGGAAAAGGTTATAAGAGATATGATTTATAATCATCTGGAAAGGAATAATTTGATTAGGGATAGTCTACACAGTGCTCATGCCTTACAAACCTATTGAGTTCTTTGAGAGGGTGACCAAACAGCTGGATGCGGGGTCAACAGTTAATGTGATGTATATGGGTTTCGGTAAGGCGTTTGATAAGGTTCCCCACGCTAGGCTATTGCACAAAATACAGAGACATGAGATTGAGGGTGATTTAGCAGTTTGGATCAGAAATTGGCTAGCTGAAAGAAGACAGAGGATGATGGCCAATGGGAAATATTCATCCTGGAGTTCAGTTACTAATGGGGTACCACGAGGATCTGTTTTGGGTCCACCATTGTTTGTCATTTTTATAAATGACCTCGATGAGGGCATAGAAGGATGGCTTAGTAAACTTGTGATGACACTAAGGTTGGTGGAGTTGTGGATAGCGATGAAAGATATTGCAGGTTACACAGAGACATAGATAAGCTGCAGAGCTGAGCTGAGAGGTAGCAAATGGAGTTTAATGCGGAAAAGTGTGAGGTGATTCACTTTGGCAGGAGTAATAGGAATGCAGGGTACTGGGCAAATGTTAAGATTCTTAGTAGTGTAGATGAGCAGAGATTTCGATGTGCATATACACAGATCCTTGAAAGTTGCCAACCAGGTTGATAAGGTTGTTTAAGAAGGCATACAGTGTGTTAGCCTTTATTGGTAGTGGGGTTGAGTTTCAGAGCCATGAGGTCATTTTGCAGCTGTACAAAACTCTGGTGCTGCCACATTTGGAGTATTGTGTACAGTTCTGGTTACCGCATTATAGGAAGGATGTGGAAGCTTTGGAAAGAGTTCAGAAGAGATTTACTGGGATGTTGCTTGGTTGGAGGGAAGGTCTTACAAAGGAAAGTCTGAGGGACTTGAGGCTGTTTTTATTCGAGAGAAGAAGTTTCAGAGGTGACTTAATTGAGACATATATGATAATCAGAGGGTTAGATAAGGTGGACAGTGAGATTCTTTTTCCTTGGATGGTGATGGCTAGCACGAGGGAACATAGCTTTAAATTGAGGGGCAATAGATATAGGACAGATATCAAAAGAAGTTCCTTTACTCAGAGAGTAGTAGGGGCATGGAATGCACTGCCTGCAACAACAGTAGACTCGGCAACTTTAAGGGCATTTAAATGGCTTTGGATAGGTATGTGGACGAGAATGGAATAGTGCAGGTTAGATGGGCTTCAGTTTGGTTCCACAGGTCGGCACAACATCGTGGGCCCAAGAGCCTGTACTGTGCTGTCATGTTCTATGTTCTATGTGGTACTAGTGGTGAATGGGATCAAAGATTATGAGGAGAAAGGTGGATTATGCTCTTGAGTTGGACAATCTCTCATGATAGTGATGAATGGTGGAGCTGGCTCCAAAGGTCGAATAGCCTCCTCCTGCTTCTATCTTCTTTGCTTCTGTTTCTAAAGAGAACACGAGCACAGATGAGGGTTTCAGAGCTAGGGTAGAGATGGCTAACATTATGCAGATGGTGTGGATTTTTGGTAAAAATTCGTCTTGAGGTTAAATCTGTGACTGAGACTGTGAACAGAGTGGTTCAGCCTCACTGTACTGTTAACAATATCAGCAAGCATGTTTAGGGAGAAAGGTCAGTGGAAAAATATGTGGGTTTCATGGACAAGACAAGCTCTGACAGGAGAAACTGGAGAAAGCTGTGGGGTCTGGGGTCAGGGAAGAAGGAACTTGAGAGGCAGTTTGACCCAGCAAGCTGTGGAAGGGAGGGGAGCAGCTGAGGCAACTGATCAGATTTTCACAATTTTAGTGGGGTCTAAACTCTTTGAACCTCCCACACTTGTTGGAAAAAAGAGGGAGAGCCTTCAAAAGGTACTCACTTGTGTTGCATGTATGAAAAAGACTCAATGCACTGCATTTAACGTTAAGCTAATTCATGGGAATTTTATTCTGAATATTCCCATCAAAAACAACTGGAATGTATTAACAACAGTAGAAGATGACAAAATGAGAAATGGATGAGTTAGGAATTTGATTAACAAAAAATCCAACTTCTGCAGAAGAAGTAACAGTGAAATACAAAACAGAGCTAAGGTATAACCATTGTCAGGGACAGAGACTATTACTGACTATCCCTGACTAGTCCATGCATTTCTCATTGACAATTTATCTCATCTGTCTGCATTGATTCTTACAATTTGCCCACCAGCCAAGTAAGACAATGGTAGAGAGGAGATCTGGTAGGGCTGAGGAGAAATACAACAATGATGGTCACGTATTCAGACCCAGTGTAAAGAAGTCATGCTAACCCCAGCCCATGCAATCTTTCACACATAACAGAACATAGCTAAAAGCTCAAATTTGCTCCTGCATAGTCAAAAACACTCAGCTCTGAAACAACTTAACTGCTTTCAATATCAGTTTCCTGCTAGAGCTTGCAAATGGAAAGATGTCAGAAGCACCTGAAGCAGAGAATCCAATTTGATACATAATCTTGTATTGCATGGACTTTTACTTTTGACCAAATACCTCAATAAATCTATGTAGATGACATTTACTTCACTACCCGTAACAATTCTCCTTGTCCATGCCTTAAAAAAAATTCAATCAAATTTGTTAAGCATGCCCTTCCCTTAACAAATCATTACTGACTATCCCATGCATTTCTCATTGACAATTTATGTCATCTGTCCACATTGATTCTTACAATTGGCCACGAGTCAAGTAAGACTGACTGGCGTAGGGTTGTTTGCCATTTCCTTTGTCCCCTTTTTCAACAAAGAAACCACATTTGTATTCCTCCAGCCCTCTGGCACCTCATCTGTGTCATGTGAAGATTGGAAAATAATTTTCACAGCAGCTGCTATTTCCTTCCTGACCTCCTTCAATATCCTGGGGAACTATCCAATTCACCCTGGTGACTTATCCATGTTCAGTCATTCCAACTGCTTTAATATGTTCTCTCTCGTGATGATTATTCTGTCATGATGATTATTTTGTCTAACATTTCACACTATTCCTCTTGAATTGCTTTATCCACATCGAGGGTGGCACGGTGGCTCAGTGGTTAGCACGGCTGTCTCACAGCACAAGGATCCCAGGCTCAATTCAATGTGTGGAGTTTGCACATTCTCCCCGTGTCTGCGTGGGTTTCCTTCGGGTGCTCCGGTTTCATCCCACAATCCAAAGATGTGCAGGTCAAAGATGTGAATCGGCCATGCTAAATTCCCATCGTGTTAGGTGCATTAGTCAGAGGTAAATGGGTCTGCGTGGGTTACTCTTTGGAGGGTCTGTGTGGACTGGTTGGGCTGAAGGGCCTGTTTCCACACTGTAGGGAATCTAATCTAATCCCTTTCTTTGAGGGTGAGCCCTGCAGTGAATGTGTCTAAATTAAATGGCGCCATCAGAGTCTGTGTTTCCTGTGACAGGGGAAAGAAGGGGGAGTGAGGGAACATCACTCATTCCCATGGTGGACAAATCTTTAAGGAGTTGTCAACAAGTGACATCATCTCCAAATTTGACTGAACACAAGGAGAGAGCTTCCTCCAGATACAAGGACAGTGATAAATTGTATCCCTCATTCATTACTACAAGACATTACTGCTGGCCTGCAGCAAGATAAATGTTTCTTCATGAAGGACACCAAAGTTGCTCAAAGACTCCAGACATGGCCTTACAAACCTGCAATTTGCTCTTGTATTCAATGATATACAACGTTGCCTTCCTATCTGCTTGCTATGCCCACGTGCTTGCCTGAATGACAGATGTACAAGCATACCTAGATCCCTTTGGACATCAACATTTCCAAATCTGCCAAAATTTAAATTATACTCTGCTGTTCTCAATTTTCCACCAATGTCAATAACTACACATTGACACTGCATCTGCCCTGTATTTGCTATTCATTCAAATTTTTAAAATTACCCTGAGGCCTCTTTGTATCCTGCTCACTCACAATCACCCTAGTTCTGTGTCAATCAACTTGGAAATTTTACATTAGATTGCCTCCTCCAAATAGTTGATGTATACTTTGAATAGTTGGGGTCCTATTCTGATAAAGATTCATTTAAGTCTACGCTGTTTCTTGTCTGCTAATTAATTATCAACACACACCAAAATATTCCCAACAATCCTGTGCCCTTTCATTTTGCACACTAACCTCTTAAGTGGGACTTTACCCAAAGCTTCCAGAAAATCCAAATGCTACTATCTACTGGTTCCACCAGTTATGTCTTCAAAACAAAATCTCAGTCAATTTAAGGCCAGAAGACCATAAGACATAGGAGCAGAAATTAGTCTATTCAGCCTATTGAGTCTGCTCCGCCATTCAATCATGGCTGATAAGTTTCTCAACCCCATTCTTCCGATGTCTCTCATTAACCCTTGATCCTGTTGACAATCAAGAACCTATCTATCTCCTTTTTTAATATACTCAATGACCTGGCGTCCACAGGTTTCTGGGAGTGAATTCTATAGATACACCATTCTCTGGCTGAAGAGTTTTCTCCTTTACTCTAAGGCTGTGCCCTTTGGCCCTAGTCTCTCCTGCCAGTGGAAGCATCTTCCCAATATCCACTCTATCCATGCCATTCAGTATTCTGTATGCTTTAATTAAATCCCCCCTCATCTTTCTAAACTCCATTATGTATAGTCCAAGAGTCCTCAAACATTCCTCAAAAATTAAGCTTTTCATTCCTGGGACCATTCTTGTGAACCTCCCCTGATTCCACTCCAGAGCTAGTCGATCCTTCCTGAGATATGAGGTCCAAAACTGCATGCAATACTCCAAATGTGGTCTGGCCAGAACCTTATAAAGCCTCAGAATTACATCCCTGCTTGTATATTCAAGTGCTGTCAAAATAAACGCCAAATTTGTCGAACATTATTTCACCCATCCTAAACTGATAGACTGCAGCTCCAGGAGAAGATCCTTGCCTGGTCCACCTGATACTGGGCGATCAATGACCACAGACATGGTCCATGGCAGCCCTTTCTACAGAGCACCTGAGATGGACAATAAATGCTGAATCAAGCAACACTGCTTACATCTCGTCAACAAGTACCTTAACCAAATTTAAGGCCCTCTGTTCAGTCCCACCACAAGTTTAAAATTGCCATAATTCTTTTCAAATTCCTTCAGGTCTTCCCTCTCTACTTCCACATGTTCCACATCGTCCCCCACAGATGGAACAGGAAAATCTTAAACAGATAAAACAATCCAAGGCCTTCTGAAAATCACCTTCTTAATTATCAATTGCCATGAGAGAGAGCGGGATGGAGAGGGGCAATTCTTTGAGTGGCTTCTTGCTTTTACCCAAACTGCAAGCTGGTTGTCCTGAAAACCTCAGCTCCAAGAGGAAGAGGGGGAAGCAATGGGTGGGGGTGGGGGTCCCATGTCCACGAGCCCTGAACCTGAGGAAGTCACCGCCGAGCACAGCGATTCCTAATGACTGCTTCAGGCAAGCCCCATTCCTACATTATGGAACTCACAATGCAAATGTGTTCAGAGTGAGACTTCCTCTTCTGTGCAACATCTGGGAGCAAAGCAATGTCTCCTCTTTCCGTTTCTTTTCTAATCCTGGGAAAATCTATTGCCACTATTTATTCTCTCAACTTCATATGTTTATTTGCCTGACTAAAAGGGTGGCCTCATTCCTCGTGTTCATGATTGTGGGATTTCTATCAGAGATGGTTAGGAATTAAGGGACAATAAATTAATGAGTAATTAAGGCCAAAGTTCTATTTTCTTCCTTAATTATTTGCAGCACTATCCATTTGAAGCTGTCTTTTGAGGCTAACTGTGGATTGAGCAGTATTTCGGGATATTGTCTTGCAGCCAAATTCCTCACAGACAATCCAGGTCTGTGTCACAGATGTGGATGCGCTAGAATTGGACTGGGATGGACAAGGTCAGAAATCACATGACACCAAGTTATAATCTAACAGGTTTATTTGAAAACACAAGCTCTCACAGCGCTGCACATTAGTCAGGTGAAGAGGAGAGAAAGACACAGGCAGCAAATTTAGAGTCACAGAGTCTGACAGACAGGGACAGGGTCTTTGGCCCAAACTGGTCCATGCCGGCCAAAACGTCTGTCAACACGAACCCCATTTCCCTGCACTTGGCCCATATCCTTCTAAATTTTTCCTATCCATGTATTTATAGAGACATAGAGTCATAGAGATGTACAACACGGAAACAGACACTTCGGTCCAAACTGTCCATGTCGACCATATATCCCAAACCAATCTAGTCCTACCTGCCAGCATCCGGCCCATATCCCTCCAAACCCTTCCTATTCATATACCCATCCAGATGCTTTTTAAATGTTTCAATTGTACCAGCCTCCACCACTTCCTTGGGTAACTCGTTCCATATACGTATCACCCTCTGTGTGAAAAAGTTGCCCCTTAGGTCTCTTTTGTATCTTTTCACCTCTCACCCTAAACCTATGCTCTCGAGTTTCGGACTCCCCGGCCCAGGGAAAAGACATTGCCTTTTTATCCTATCCATGCCCCTTATAATTTTGTAAATCTCTATAAGGTCACCCCTCAGCCTCCGACGCTCCAGGGAAAACAGCCCCAGCCTGTTCAGCCTCTTCCAAATCCTCCAACCCTGGCAATACCCTTGTAAATCTTTTCTGAACCCTTTCAAGTTTCACAACATCTTTCTGATAGGAAGGAGACCAGAATTGCACTTAATATTCCAACAGTGGCGTAACCAATGTCCTGTACAGCCGCAACATGACCTCCCAACTCCTGTACTCAATACTCTGACCGATAAAGGAAAGCATACCAAACGCCTTCTTCACTATCCTATCTACCTGCAACTCCACTTTCAAGGAGCTATGAACCTGCACTCCAAGGTCTCTTGGTTCAGCAACGCTCCCGAGGACATTACCATTAAGTGCATAAGTCCTGCTAAGATTTGCTTTCCCAAAATGCAGCGCCTCGCATTTATCTGAATTAAACTCCATCTGCCACTTCTCAACCCATTGGCCCAGATCCTGTTGTAATCTGAAGTTACCCTCTTCGCTGTCCACTACACCTCCAATTTTGGTGTCATCTGCAAACTTACTAACTGTACCTCTTATGCTCGCATCCAAATCATTTATATAAATGACAAAAAGTAGAGGACTTAGCCCCAATCCTTGTGACACTCCACTGGTCACAGGCCTCCAGTCTGAAAAACAACCCTCCAGATACAACCTTCTACCTTTGAGTCAGTTCTATATCCAAATGGCTAGTTCTCCCTGTATTCCGTGAGATTTAACCTTGCTAATCAGTCTCCCATGGGGAACCTTGTCGAACTCCTTACTGAAGTCCATATAGGTCACATCTACTGCTCTGCCCTCATCAATCCTCTTTGTTACTTCTTCAAAAAACTCAATCAAGTTTGTGAGACATGATTTCCCATACAAAAAGCCATGTTGACTATCTCGAATCAGTCCTTGCTTTTCCAAATACATGTAAATCCTGTCCCTCAGGATTCCCTCCAACAAATTGCCCACCACCAAGGTTAGGCTCACTGGTCTATAGTTCCCTGGCTTGTCTTTACCGCCCTTCTTAAACAGTGGCACCACGTTTGCCAACCCCCAGTCTTCTAGCACCTCACTTGTGACTATCGATGATACAAATATCTCAGCAAGAGGCCCAGCAATCACTTCTCTGGCTTCCCACAGAGTTCTTGGTTACACCTGATCAGGTCCTGGGGATTTATCCACCTTTACCCGTTTCAACACATCCAGCACTTCCTCTTCTGTAATCTGGACATTTTGCAAGATGTCATCATTTATTTCCCTACAGTCCATGTCTTCCAAATCCTTTTCCACAGTTAATACTGATGCAAAATACTCATTTAGTATTTCCCCCATTTTCTGTGGCTCCACACAAAGGCCACCCTGCTGATCTTTGAGAGGCCCTATTCTCTCCCTCGTTACCCTTTCGTCCTTAATACATTTGTAAAAAACCCTTTGGATTCTCCTTAATTCTGTTTGGCAAAGCTATCTCATGTCCCCTTTTTGCCCTCCTGATTTCCCTCTTAAATATACTCCTACTTCCTTTATTCTCTTCTAAGGATTCACTCATACTATCCTGTGTATACCTGACATATGCTTCCTTCTTTTTCCCTCAATTTCTTTAGTCATTCAGCGTTCTCTATACCTACCAGCCTTTCCTTTCACCCTGACAGGAATATACTTTTTCTGGATTCTTGTTATCTCATTTCTGAAGGCTTCCCATTTTTCAGCCGTCCCTTTACCTGCGAACATCTGCCTCCAATCAGCTTTCGAAAGTTCTTGCCTAATACCGTCAAAATTGACCTTTCTCCAATTTAGAACTTCAACATTTTGAACTGGTCTGTCCCTTTCCATCATGATTTCAAAACAAATAGAATTATGATCGCTGGCTCCAAAGTGCTCCCCACTGACACCTCACTCACCTGCCCTGCCTTATTTCCCAAGAGTAGGTCAAGTTTTGCACATTCTCTAGTAGGTACATCCACATACTGAATACTGAATACTGAATGCTGTGCCACCGTGAGCGGCACGGTGGCACAGTGGTTAGCACTGCTGCCTCGCAGCGCCAGAGACCCGGGTTCAATTCCCGCCTCAGGCTGTGTGGAGTTTGCACATTCTCCCCGTGTCTGCGTGGGTTTCCTCCGGGTGCTCCGGTTTCCTCCCACAGTCCAAAGATGTGCAGGTTAGGTGAATTGGCCATGTTAAATTGTCGTAGTGTTAGGTAAGGGGTAAATGTAGGGGTATGGGTGGTTTGCGCTTCGGCGGGTCGGTATGGACTTGTTGGGCCGAAGGGCCTGTTTCCACACTGTAAAGTAATCTAAAGTAATCTAATCTAATCTAAAAATTGTCTTGTACGCACTTAAGAAATGCCTCTCCATCTAAACCTTTAACACTATGGCAGTCCCAGTCTATGTTTGGAAAGTTAAAATCCCCCACCATAACTACCCAATTGTTCTTACAGATAGCTGAGATCTCCTTACAAGTTTGTTTCTCAATTTCCCTCTGGCTTATTATGGGGTCTATAATACAATCCCAATAAGGTTATCATCCCTTTCTTATTTCTCAGTTCCACTCAAATAAATTCCCTGACACAGCTGTAATGCTATCCCTTATCAAAAATGCCACTCCCCCTCTTCTCTTGCCTCTCTTTCTATCCTTCCTGTAGCATTTGTATCCTGGAACATTAAGCTGCCAGTCCTGCCCATCCCTGAGCCATGTTTCCGTAATTGCTATGATATCCCAGCCCCATGTTCCTAACCATGCCCTGAGTTATCTGCCTTCCCTTTCAGACCCCTTGCATTGAAATAAATGCAGTTTAAATTATTAGTCCTACCTTGTCCCTGCCTGCCCTGACTGTTTGACTCATATCTGTTCTCAACTGTACCAGTCTCAGATTGATCTCTTTCCTCACTATCTCCCTGGATCCCACCAGCCCCACCTTACTAGTTTAAATCTTCCTAATCAGTTCTAGTAAATTTCCCTCTTCAGTATATTAGTCCCCTTCCAAGTTAGGTGCAATCCATCCTTCCTGGACAGGTCCCTTCTATCCCAAAAGAGATTCCAATTATCCAAAAATGTGAATCCTTCTCCCATACACCAGCTCCTCAGCCATGCATTCATCTGCTCTATCCTCCTATTCCTGCCCTCACTAGCTCGTAGCACCGGGAGTAATCCAGATATTACTAACCTTGAGGACCTCCTTTTTAAATTTCTACCTAACTCTCTGTAATCTCCCTTCAGAGTCTCAACCTTTTCCCTTCCTATATGGTTGGTTCCAATGTGGACAATGACCTTTTGCTGGCCCCTCTCCCCCGTCAGAACATTCTGCACCCTCTCTGAGACATCCTTGATCCTGGCACCAGGGAAACAACACACCATTCTGCTTTTTCTCTGCTGGCCACAGAAACGTCTGTCTGTACCTCGGACTACAGAATCCCCTGACACAATTGATCTCTTGGAAACCAACAAACCCCTCATTGCATTAGAGCCAGTCTCAATACCAGAAACTTGGCTGTTCGTGCTACGTTCCCCTGAGGATCCAAAACATTTTCCAAAACAGTATACCTATTTGAAATGGGTATATCCACAAAAGACTCCTGCCCTAGGTGCCTACCTCTCTTACCCTTCCTGGAGCTAACTCATCTATGTAACTGTATCTGAGACTTTCCCCCTTTCCAATACCTGCCATCCATCACATACTGTTGCTGTTGCAAATTCCTCATCGCTTCTAACTGTCTCTCCAACCGATCCATTCGATCTGATAAAATTCGCATCCAACAGCATTTATGGGAGATATAATCCGCAGGAACCCTTAAACTCGCTTTAAACTCCCACTTCTGACAAGAAGTACATCTCACTGCAAAGGCCATTTTTGCTCCTTCACAATCTACAGACACAGAAAATAACACCGTCTTATTCCTCTACAAAACACTGCACCAGGTTAAATTAATAGCTATGGCCTATATTTTAAGTTTAATCAAGAGACTTATCTCCAAAAAACATATAATCACGCAATAACCCACTGTACTCACTACTGCAGCCTTTCTATTGGACAGACTTAAAACAACAATTAACTTATCTGATTCTGTTGTGAACTTCGCCAAACAGGTTCCTCCAAGATTAGTTGTGAAATTCACTGTTTGTTAATTTTCCCAAACGCACTTTGATGTCCAACATGAATTCAAAAGCAGCAAAGGTAGTAACTGTGCAGGTTCTCTCTCTCTCTCTCTCTCTCTCCTACACTGTCCTCACCACGTCCTTCCTTTGTCTGTTCTTCTCCCTTTTAAAACTGCTGTTGTTTTGACTTGTTTTCCTAAAGTTCCAAAACAATGCAACAGCATATAAAACAGTAATTACTGCTCCTGGAATTCGAGGAAATCAGCTCCAACACCTAAAATATCTCAAAAAAAGAGCAGCTGTTATAGCCGAAAATTTTCCCATCCTCCATCTTGGATTACCCAGAATCCAGCTGGTAACTTGATGAGTTCCACGGCGGTGGGTGGGGGGAACCGGGGAGGCAATGTTTGGATCATAAGTATTCACGTTATGCATTAATGATCTGGTCAAAAGAACTGAGGGCATTGCTGCCAGGTTTACAGATGTCACAAAGGTAGGTGGAGGGACAGGTAGTGTTGAGGAAGTGAGGAGGTTGCAGAATAATTTGGACAGGCCAAGAAAGCTGACAAACAAGTGTCAGATGGAGTACAATATGGGAAAGAGTGTTGTTATGCTCCTTGTTCAGAAGAATAAGGGCATGGACTGTAGTTTAAATAGGGAAAGGCATCAGAAATCTGAAGCGCAAAGGGACTAATTCAAGAATTCTCTTAATGTTAACATGCAGGTTCAGTTCACAGTTCAGAGGCAAATGCCTGATGAACATTTATTTCAGGAGATCTAGAATACAACAGCAGAGATGCACTGAGGTATAGTCGTTGGAATATTGTGATCAGTTTAGGGCCCTGTATCTAAGGAAGGATGTGCTGGCCTTAGAGGGGGTCTAGAAAAGCTGTACAACAATTATCCCAGGATGAAGGGTTTGCTATAAAAATAGCAGTTCACCTACTCTGGGTCTCTATTAAATGTAGTTTAGAAGTATGAAGATAGAGAGGGAGACAAAAAAGGAGGAGGAATTACATTTTTGATAAAGGAAACATAACTGCTGTAACTACAGAAAATATTTCTAAAACCTCATCCAGTGAAAATATATGGATTGAAATTAGAAATAAGACAGGAATGAGCACTTTGATGGCATTGTATTATCGGCACCCAATAGTCAGGTGGAAAGTGAGTAACAAATATGTAGAGAGATCTCAGGTTATATGTAAGAATAATAAGGTTGTAACAACAGGTGATTTTAATTTTCAAAACACTGGCTAGGAATACCAAGGTGTTAAAGGTTTGCAGTATGAAGAATTTGTTAAATATGTTCAAGAAAATTCCAAAAACAACCCTCCACCACCATCCTCTGTCTTTGAGCCAGTTCAGTATCCAAATGGGTAGTTCTCTGCGTATTCCATGAGATCTAACTTTGTTAACCAATCTCCCATGGGAAACCTTGTCAAATGCCTTACTGAAGTCCATATAGATCACATCTATCGCTCTGCCCTCATCAATCCTCTTTGTTACTTCTTCAAAAAACTCAATCAAGTTTGTGAAGCATGATTTCCCATGCAAAAAGATATGTTGACTATTCCTAATCAGTCCTTGCCTTTCCAAATACATGTACATCCTGTCCCTCAGGATTCCCTCCAACAACTTGCCCACCACCATTGTCAGGCTTACTGGTCTATAGTTTACTGGCTTATCCTTACTACATTTCTTAAATAGTGGCACCACTTCCAGTCTTCTGGCACCTCACCTGTGACTATCGGTGACACAAATATCTCAGCAAGAGGCCCAGCAATCACTTCCCTGGTTTCCCACAGAGTTCTAGAGTACACCTGATCAGGTCCTGGGGATTTATCCACTTTTATGTGTTTCAAGACATCCAGCACTTCGTCCTCTGTAATACGTACATTTTTCAAGAGGTCACCATCTATTTCCCCATATTCTACATCTTCCATGTCCTTTTCCACAGTAAACACTGATGCAAAATACTCATTTAGGATCTCCCCCATCCCCTGTGGCACTAACACAAGGGCTGCCTTGCTGACCTTTGAGGGGCCTTATTCTCTCCCAAGTTACCCTTTTGTCCTTAATGTATTTGTAAAACAAAACTCTTTGGATTCTCTTTAACTCTATTTGCCAATTTGTTTTTCCGATTGGAGTGCCACAAGGATTGGTGCTGGGTCCACTACTTTTCATCATTTATATAAATGATTTGGATATGAGGTTAGTAAGTTTGCAGATGACACCAAAAGTGGAGGTGTAGTGGAAAGCGGAGAAGGTTACCTTGGACTGCAATGGGATTTTGATCAATGAACCAATGTGCTGAGGAGTGGTAAATGGAGTTTAATTTAGATAAATGTGAGGTGCTGCATTTTGATTCGATTCACTACAGTGTGGATACAGGCTCTTTGGCCTAACCAGTCCATGCCAACCCTCCGAAGAGTAACCCACCCAGACCAATTTCCCTCTGACTTATGCAACTAACACTACGGGAAATTTAACATGTCCAATTCACATGACCTGCACATCTTTGGACTGTGGGAACAAACCAGAGCACCCAGAGGAAACCCACTCAGACACAAGGAGAATGTGCAAACTCCACACAGACAGTTGCCCAAGGCTGGAATTGAACCTGGGACCCTGCTAAGAGGCAGCAGTGCTAACCACTGAGCTGCCCCAAAACTAATCTTAGCATCTTGGGAAAGCAAATCTTAGCAGGATTTATACACTTAATGGTAAGGTCCTAAGGAGTGTTGCTGAACAAAGAGACATTGGAGTGCAAGTTCATAGCTCCTTGAAAGTGCTGTCGCAGGATAGGAAGAAGGTGGTTGGTATGCTTTCCTTTATTAGTTAGAGTATTGAGTACAGGAGCTGGGACGTCATGTTGCAGCTGTACAAGATATTGGTTAGGCCACTTTTGGAATATTGCATCTGGTCTCCTTCCTATCAGAAGGATGTTGTGAAACTTGAAAGGGTTCAGAAAAGATTTACAAGGATATTGCCAGGGTTGGATGATTTGAGCTATCGGGAGATGTTGAATAGGCTAGGGCTGTTTTCGCTGGAGCGTCGGAGGCTGACCTCATAGAAGTTTATAAAATCATGAGGTGCTTAGATAGGATAAATAGACAAAGCCTTTTCCCTGGGGTGGGGAAATCCAGAACTAGAGTATACAGGTTTAAGGTGAGAGGGGAAAGATATAAAAGAGACCCAAAGGGCAACATGTTCACGCAGAGGGTGGTGCATGTGTGGAATGAGATGCCAGAGGAAGTGATGGAGGCTCGTACAATTGCAACATTTACAAAGCATCTGGATGGTTATGTGAATAGGAAGGATTTGGAGGGATATGGGCTGGGTGCTGGCAGGTAGGAGTACATTGGATTGCGGTATCTGGTCAGTATAGACAAGTTGGACCGATGGGTCTGTTTCCATACTATACTTCTCCAGGACACTTCGTAAATGTTCATACTAGAGAAGGCGCAAAACCAGAGCTTCTGTTCGATAATAAGGCAGGGAAAGTGACTAAAATGATACCAGGGTAACACTTTGGGTCTAGTGATCATCATTCTAACAGTTTAAAAATTGTTAAGAAAAAGGATAAGCCTTCCATAAAAAATAAAGTTTTTAACTGAAGTGAGACAAATATTAATTATAAGAGACAAGAACTTTCAAAAGTTGGTTGGAGTAGACTGTTCACAGGTGAACAGGTGTCTGATAAATGGGAGGCTTTCAAGAGTGTAATAACAAGAGTTCAGAGTCATCAAGTTCTATGATGTTCCTGTTAGTGTGAAAGGTAAGGGTGGTATGATTGGAGAACATACAGAGGCTCAAGTCAGGAACGAAAAAGAATTATATAATAGAAACAAACAATTGGGTTCAAATGAATTTCTTGAATGGTATAAAGGGTGTAGTGGCTTGCTTAAGAGGGCAATCAGGAAGGCAAAGAGGGAATGAGACGACCTTATCTGCCAATGCTAAGGATAACGTAAATTGATTCTACAAGTACATATAGAGCAAGAGAGCAACTAGAGAAAGAGTTCGGCACGTTGAAGAGCAAGGATGTCATCTTTTTGTTGAAACTCAGGAAAAAAGAGAGATTAGATTACTTTACAGAGTGGAAACAGGCCCTTCAGCCCAACAAGTCTACACTGACCCTCCGAAGAGCAACCCACCCATACCCCTAACACTATGGGCAATTTAGCATGCCCAATTCACCTAACCTGCACATTTTTGGACTGTGGGAGGAAACCGGAGCACCCGGAGAAAACCCACGCAGACACGGGGAGGATGTGCAAACGCCACAAAGACAGTTGCCTGAGGCGGGAATTGAACCCAGATCTGTGACCACTGTGCCACCCTGCCACCTATTAATAGTCATGTCAGTTTTTACTCTGGAGTAAGCTACCCAAATGTTCACTGTTTATTTATGAAGCTGGACATTCCTGTTACCAAACTATTGACCAAGGGCCAACGAAATGGAGACTAGGTGATAGTTCTCGTGGATGGATTGACTTTCTATTCTGTGTAGTTTCGCTCTACACTTCAAGTCTTTATGTTACCAGGACAGGACAATTTGAGATATATGGAGAAGCTGGATAGGTTAGGACCTTTTTTTGCTGGAGTATAGGAGGTTGAGGAGTTCAGAAATAAGAGTGATGCACTTAGATCTTGGATCAGTACTTGGGGCTACGATGTTGTGGCCATAACGGAGACATGGGTTTCACAGGGGCGGGAATGGTTGCTTGGTGTTCCAGGGTTTAGTATGTTTAAAAAGAACAGAGAGGGTGGAAAAAGAGGAGGGGGTGTAGCATTGCTAATCAGAGAGTGCATCACAACTACAGAAATGAAGGTTATTGAGGAAGGTATGTCTACTGAGTCAGTATGGATGGAAGTTAAGAATAGCAAGGGAACAGCCACCTCCATTTGGGGTTTTCTACAGACCACCTAATAGCAGGTGAGAGATTGAAGATCTCATAGGTGGACAGATTCTGGAAAAATGCAGATGTAGCATGGTTGTTGTTATGGGTGATTTCAACGTTCCCAATATCGATGGAACCTCCAAAGTGCAGATGGTTTGAATGGAGCTGTTTTTGTCAGGTGTGTTCAGGAGGGTTTCCTTACTTCGTATGTAGACAGACCGATTAGCGGAGAGGCTATTTTGGATTTGGTGCTCGGCATTGAGCTAGGACAGGTGTCAGATCTCGCGGTGGGAGAACACTTTGGTGACAGTGATCACAACTGCCCAACATTTACCCTAGCCTTTGAGAGGGAAAAGAGCAGTTTCCGAGGGAAGATATTTAATTGGGGAAAAGGAAATTATGCCACTATCAGACAGGAATTGGGAAGTACAGACTGGGAGCAATTGTTCCACAGAAAGGGCACAGCAGACATGTGGAGATTATTTAACAAGCAGCTGTTGCGAGTGATGCACGAATTTGTTCCTCTGAGACAGATAAGAAGAGGTAAGATTAAGGAACCTTGGATGACAGAAACAGAGGAGCTTCTCGTCAAAAGGAAGAAGGCAACTTCCGTAAGGTGGAGGAAGCAAGGATCTAGCACAGTTTTAGAGGATTACAGGCTTGTTAGAAAGGAGCTCAGAAATGGACTGAGGAAAGCCAGGAAGGGGCATGAAAAAGGCTTGGCAGGAAGGATTAGGGAGATACCAAAGGTATTTTATTCATACATGAGGAATATGAGAATGATCAGAGAGAAGGGATAGCGGAGGGAACTTGTGTGTGGAGTCTGAGCAGATAGGGCAAGCTCTAAATGAGTTTTTTACTTCGATTTTCACCGAGGAAAGGGCCTTTGCTGTGAATGAAAACTTTGAGGAGCTGGGGTACAGTCTTGACCAGATCAAGATTGATGAAGTTGATGTGCCAGAAATTTTGGAAAATATGAAGATTGATAAGTCCCCAGGGCCAAACCAGATTTATCCTAGGCTGCTCCGTGAAGGGAGAAAGGAGGTTGCGAAGCCGTTGGCAAGAATATTTGCGTCCTCACTCTCCACGGGTGTTGTACCAGAGGATTGCAAGGAGATGAGTGTTGTTCCTCTTTTCAAGGAGGGTAATAGGGAAATCCCTGGCAATTACAGACCAGTCAGTCTTACGTCTGTGATCAGCAAAGTTTTGGAAAGAATTCTGAGGGATAGGATTTATGTCTATTTGGCAAAGCATAGTGTGATTAAAGGCAGTCAGCATGGCTTTGTGAGGGGCAGGTCATGCCTCACAAACTTTATTGAGTTCTTTGAGGAGGCGTCAAGACAGGTCAATGAAGGTCAAGCAATGGATGTGGTGTATATGGATTTCAGCAAGGCATTTGATAGGGTTCCCCATGGTAGGCTCATTCATAAAGTCAGGAAGTATGGGATCAGGGAGATTTGGCTATATGGATTCAGAATTGGTTGGCTGACAGAAGGCAGAGAGTGCTTGTAAATGAAAAGTATTCTACCTGGAGGTCAGTGTTGAGTGGGGTCCCACAGAGCTCTGTTCTTGGGCATCCTGTTAGTGTGGCGTTGATGATCCGGTGTGTTTTCTCTATTTCTGTGTTTTTAATGATCACAAATTCAACCTAAACTCTGGGTCAGATATGTTGATGACACCTTTGTAATCATTAAAAACACAGAAACAGAGAAAACACACCGGATCATCAATGCCACACTAACAGGAATCCAATTCACGAGAGAAGAAGAAAAGGACAACCAACTCCCATTCCTAGACGTGATGGTACGGAGAATTCACCACAAAGGTATACAGGAAAGCCACACACACAGACCAAGTCCTGAACTATGAAAGCAACTACCCCAACACACACAAACGAAGTTGCATCAAGACACTATTCAAAAGGGCCACAACACACTGCAGCACACCAGAACTGCAAAAAGAGGAAGAGGAACACCTGTACAAGGTATTCGCCAAAAACGGATACCCGCGCAATTTCAGCAACAGATGCCTAAGAGAAAGACAATGGAACGAGGACATGCCGCAACCTAAAGGACTAGCCACACTACCATACATCAGGAGCATTTCAGAACTGACAGCCAGACTACTGCGACCACTAGGACTTATAACAGCACACAAACCAACAGCCACCCTCAGACAACAACTCACCAGAACGAAGGACCCGATACCCAGCATGAGCAAAAGTAATGTAGTGTACAAAATCCCATGCAAGGACTGCACAAAACACTATATAGGACAAACAGGAAGACAGCTAACGATCCGCATCCATGAACATCAACTAGCCACGAAACGCCACGACCAAGTATCCTTAGTAGCCACACACGCAGACGACAAGCAACATGAATTCGACTGGGACAACACTACCATTATAGGGCAAGCCAAACAAAGAACAGCCAGGGAATTCCTAGAAGCATGGCACTCATCCACAAACTCCATCAACAAACACATCGACCTGGACCCAATATACTGGCCACTACAGCGGACAGCTGAAACTGACAACTGGAAGCGGCAGGGACAGGCCACTATAAATGCCAGAGGAAACACCACAGAAGCGCTTCACAGGAGGCTCCCAAGCACTGAGGATATCACCTAGACAGGGGACGAAACGTTTGCAACAAAAATTTCCAGCTCGGCGAACAGAACCACAACAGGGTATAGGTAAAGTTAACAGCAAAGTTATTTTCTCTTAGATAGTGGAGTTCAAAATTAGAGGTGAAAGGACCAAGATTTAACAGGGATCTGGGGCAACCTTTTCAAACAGAAGTTGGTTTGTATGTGGAATGAACAGCCAGAGGAAGTGGTAGATGCAAGTACAGTTACAGTTACAATATTTAAAACACATTCAGTTAGGTATATGAATTGAAAATGTTTAGAGGGATTGGGATCAATTGGAAGCAAATGAGATTCGTTCAGTTCGGGAAACCAGGTCCTCATGGATGAGTTGGAGAATGGAGGTTGCAGAATTCAGCGAAATAAATATTTATGTTTTGAGAACGGTCCACATCACAGAGAGGCAGTGCAGACGTTCTTAGATAGTATAAGACCGGAGTAGGGGTGGTGTGGAGGCAAGGTGGCTCAGTGGTTAGCACTGCTGCTGGGTTCAATTCCAGCCTTGGGTGACTGTCTGTGTGGAGTTTGCATAATCTCCCTGTGTCTGTGTGGGATTCCTCCGGGTGCTCCGGTTTCCTCCCACAATCCAAAAATGTGCAAGTTCAGTGCATTGGCCATGCTAAATTGCCCATAGTGTTCAGGGATGTATAGGTTAGGTGCATTAGTCAGGGGTAAATGTAGGTCATCAGGTAATTTACTCTTTGGAGGTCAGTATGGACTTGTTGGGCAAAATGGGCTGTTTCCACACGTAGGGATTCTATAAAGGTGGATACATTTCTGGGATCTGATCTCGTGTATCCCAGTACATTGTCAGGAGTTAAGGAGGAAATTGCACAGCTCCTCACAGAAATATCTGTGCCATTTGTAAACATGCATGAGGTGCTGAATGACTGGTGAGTGGTTAATGTTCTACCTTAAGAAGCGATTTAGGAAGAAGCCTCAGAGTGAGAGACCTGTGAGTCTGACTTTGGTGGTGGTAAGTTGTTGGAAATGATTTGAAAATTATCAGTTGAAGAGGCAATGAATTATTAGGTTTTGTGTGAGGAAAATAGTGTCTCAGAAATTTCATTGAATTTTTTTGATGAAGTGACTGCTATGAAGTTAAATGCCTGTACCGTACCTTTAAGAGAGAGTGAAAGCTGTTTCATACCGAGAGCTTGCAGGCACCTGCCATGTCACTAGCGGTCTCAGAGTGTGCTGGAAATGTTAAAATATGTAACATTTGCATGTGAAACAAAGACCTGAGTTTTGGTTGCTGTTTTTACAACAATTCAAATTTAACCAATCAGTTTAAACTATGCCCCAGGATACTAAAACACAATTGGGTATGATTTATTGCTTTTGCCAAAATTGAACAAATGAGATGATCCAATGTTTGGGGTATAAATAAGAAGGCATATTGAAAGTTAGACAGAGAGTAAACTGCCATCAAGTGAGATTGCCATTCAAAACACTCTCTATCAAAGGTATATTTTTCATATGAAACATCTTTGCAGCAGAAGACAGAAGACAACCTAGGGGGATCTCCAGATGAAAGAAGACAGACACTGATGATGATGTCAGCTGCTGTGTGGTTTTGAAATGAAGTTGATGGCATTTTGATATGGGCTTTTATTGGAACAGTATATTGTTATACAGTTGGAGACAGATAACAAACATTTAGAGAAAGTGGACTTAGAGTTGTAAATAGTTGTTGTTAAATATGCACTTTTAATGTTAAAGGATAATTGACATTTTTCTTTAAATAGTGGAATTTGGGAGTTCTATGTCAGTCATACTTTAACAGATTACGAGACAAGGTGAGCTTTTCTGCGTTTTTGGTTTAATTAACAGAAGGGTTCACCACTGTGTCATAACATAACCAAGAAGATTGATGAGGCCAGTACAGCATTGTTTACTTGCACATTACTTTTGAGCGACACGGTGGCTTGGTGGCATGCACTGCTGCCTCACAGCGCCAGGGACCCGTGTTCGAATCCCACATTAGGTAACTGTCTGTGTGGAGTTTGCACATTCTCCCCGTGTCTGCATGGGTTTCCTCCAGGTGCTCTGGTTTCGTTCCACAATGCAAAGATGTGCATGTTAGGTGAATTGGCCATACTAAATTGCCCATAGTGTTAGTTTCATTGGTCAGGAATAAATATAGGGTAGGGGAATGGGTCTGGGTTGGTTGCTCTTTGGAGGGTCAGTGTGGACTTGTTGGGCCGAAGAGCCTGTTTCCATACTGTGGGGAATCTAAACCCTTTGACAAGTTTCTGCATGATACACTAATAGTGAATTTTGTGTCAAAAAGCATAGTGCTGGAAAAGCACAGCGGGCAGGCAGCATCCAAGAAGCAGGAGAGTCGACGTTTCCAGCATAAGGTCTTCATTAGGAATTGGTAGGGGGGAGGTCAGACAAGCAGGATGAGAGATAATTGGAAGGGTGTGGGGCTGGGGGCATGGTAGCTAGGAATGCAATAGTCAGTGAAGGTAGCGTTGATGGTGATAGGGTTGGTTGTGATAGGGTGGAGCGAATAGCTGGGAAGAAAAGTGGACAGGTAGGACAGTTCAAAAGGGGGGTTGCCGCTTTGGAGGGTTGAGGAAAAGGTGAGTGGAGTGGAGATGAGGAAACTGGTGAAATCGACATTGATTCCGTGTGGTTGGAGGGTCAGAAGGCCGAATATGAGGCGTTCTTCTGTCAATCATCAGGTGGCTAGGATTTAGCAGTGGAAGAGGCCCACGACTTGCTTGTCCTTGACAGAGTGGGAGGAGTTATTTGGTGCATGTATCCCAGAGATGTTCAGCAGGTTGGTGTCCTGTCTCACCAATGTCAAGGAGACCACATTGAGAGCAACGGACACAGTATCTGAGTTGTTTGGATGCACAGGAAAATCTCTGCTGGGTGTGGAAAGAACGACGCATCATCCACCACCATTTCCATGACCTACAATCTCCCCCACCCCTTTCAGCATTCTGCAGAGACGATTCCCTCTGTGACTCCCTCGTTAGGTCCACGTTTCCCCCCACACACACACCCCTTCCCCCCACCAACCCACCCTCCATTCCTGGCACCTTCCCTTGCCACCATAAGTGGTGTAAAACCTGTGCCCACACCTCCCCTCACACCTCCATCCAACATCGATACAACACTACCGAGGGTCCTACCACTAATTATGTAAGTTCTTCCTTGAGCAGTATAATAGATAAGGTGAATTGCAGGTATACTCCACCCCGTGCCCTTCTCCCCGACCCCAAGGGTGGGGGATTTCAAAACTGGGCAATGTATTTTTAAGGCAAAAGGAGAAAGATTTTAAAATGCCATGTGGAGCAACATTTTTTATACAGAGAGTGATTCGTGTGTGGATTAACTTCCAGAGAAAATGGTGAATGCGGGTACAGTTACAGTGTTTAAAATACATTTGAATAAGTAAGTGAATAATAAATTGTCAGAGAGGTATGGGTCAAGTGCAGGCAGGTGGGACGACTTTAGTTTCAGAACATTTTTGGCATGAACTGGTTGGACCAAGGGGTCTAATTCTATGCTGTCTGAGTCTATGCCTCTTTGTAATGGAAGCTTAGAGAAAACTGAGAGGCCTGGATAGAGTGGAGGTGGAGAAGGTGTTTCAACTAGTAGGACAGACTAGCACCCTAGGGCACAGCTGTAGGATGAAGGGATGACCATTGAGAACTTAAATGTGGAGGTTGCTGTTGAGGGCTGTGGAGGTCAAGTCAGTCAGTGTATGCAAAAGAGATAGATAGGTGTTGATTAGTGAGGGGATCATCAGTTATGGGAGAAGGCAGGAGAATGGGGTTGAAAAACATTTCAAAAGGTAAAGCAGACTTGATGGGCCAAAAGCCTACTTCTGCTCCTATATCTTAGGGTGGCTTCAATCTGCACGTGAATTGAGCAAATCAAATCCGTAACAATACCACAAATAAGACATTCCTGGACTGTGTACAAGATGGTTTTCTGGATCGATCATTGAGGATGCAAATAGAGGATAGCCATCCTGAACGTTGTGTAACAGCTGGGACTGGTTTAGCTCAGTTAGGTGATCGGTTGTTTTATGATGCAGAGTAATACCAACAACTCATTCTCAAGCCCTGTACCAGCTAAAATAACCATGAGGGTCCCAAATTCTTAATGCTGCCTCTTGGCTGAGGCACAGTGACACTCAGGTTAAAACACCATTAGACATTTCTCTCTCTCAACTGTGGGAGCAGTCCTATGGTCTTCTGCGACGAAGGGGGGCATCTTTACTTTCAAAATTTCAATTGTATAATGAAAAGGGAATAATTGATAATCCATCTATTTGAGACCCTTGTGGAACAGTGAAGAACTTTGTGATAGAAATCTTCATTTAGATGGAAAGTGATCGAGTTGATTCTGAGACTAAGGTCCAAAATTGAAATAAAGAAAATTATGACAGTATGAGGCAAGCGGGCTAGAATAACTCAGGGAACATAACTTAGAGAACAACCCCAACCCGGGTTGACAAACAATACAAAGCACTTGGAGGAATTCCAACTGTTGTTCATTCTTGTCTGGCTCAAAAGAAAATAGAAAAGGTGGCTCTGCCATGGCTAACAAGGGATATTAGGATTGGATGCAAGGAAGAGGCGTACAACTTGGCTAATAAGATCAGTGGACCTGAAAACTGGGAGTAGCTCAGATTTCAACAAAAGAGGACAAGGGATTGACTGTGGGTAGAAAATAAAGTCAAAGAGTAAGCTTGCGGGGATTTACATATGAAAAGCTCCTAAAAGGTATAATGAAGAGGAAAAAAATGAAAACAAATCTCTTACAATTCAAAACAGAACTTATAATGTGGAATAAAGAGATGGACAGAACAATTAACTACACAGTTTGATTCTGTCGTCACAATAGATGACACAAATAATTTCTCTAAAATACTGGGGAGCACATGAGAGGGAAATCATTATTTGTAGGGAAATGGTGATGGAATTAAAACTAGCAAATCCCACAACCTGGTAACCTATATCCGAGAGTACTTAACAAAGTGGGCCGAGATATAGTGGATGCGTTCTGAAACTAGGGGCTTGAATATAAATAGAGTAAATTGATGGTCATTTTTTAACATTCTATAGATTCTGGAACTGTTCCTATAGATTGTAGGGGATCTAATGTAACTCCACTATTTAAAAAGGGAGTTAGTGAGAAAACATAGAATTATAGACTGGAAAACAGTGACAGGATTGGACAAAGTCAGTCAACATGGTGTCAGTGTACACAATTCACTGAAAGGAAGCATGCAGGTGCAGCAGTATGTGAAGAAGGAAAATGATCTAAAAGACATTAAGGTGGACAAGTCCCCAGGTATGGATGGGATCTATCTCAATTTACTGAGGAAAGCAAAAGAGGAAATAGCTGGGGCTTTAACAGATATCTTTGCAATATTCTCGAATACAGGGGAGGTCCCAGAGGACTGGAGAATTGCTAATGTTGTCCCCATGTCTAAGAAGGGTAGCACAGATAATCCAGATAATTATAGACTTGTGAACCTGGTAGGGGAGCAACTGGAGAAGATAATAAGGGATAGGATACATACCTATTTGGAAGAATATGGGCTTATCAGTGATAGACAGCATGGTTTTATGCTGGGAAAGTCATGTTTTACAAACCTAATAGAATTCTTTGAAGAGGTGACAAGGTTGATTGATGAGGGAAGGGATGCAGATGTCATATATATTGACTTTAGTAAGGCGTTTGATAAAGTTCCCCATGGTAGGCTGATGAAGAAGGGGAAGTCACATGGGATCCAGGGTGTTCTAGCTAGATGGATAGAGAACTGGTTGGGCAACAGGAGACAGGGAGCAGTAGTGGAAGGGAGACCTGTGACCAGTGGTGTCCCACAGGGATCCGTGCTAGGCTCACAGTTGTTTGTGATAAAATAAATGATTTGGAGGAAGGTTTAGGTTGCATCATTAGTGAGTTTGCAGATGACACTAAGATTGGTGGAGGAGCAGATAATGACGAGGACTGTCAAAGAATTCAGCAGAATATAGATAGATTGGAGAATTGGGCAGAGAAATAGCATATGGAGTTCAATCTGGGCAAATGCGAGGTGATGCATTTTGGAAGATGCAATTCAAGAACGAACAATGCAATAAAGTTGATGTACAGAAAGATCTGGGTGCTCAGGTCCATTGTTCCCTGAAGGTGGAAACGTAGGTCAGTAGAGTGGTCAAGAAGGTATATGGCATGCTTTCCTTCATTGGACGGGGTATTGAGTACCAGAATTGGCAGGTCATGTTACAGTTGTATAAGAATTTGGTTCAGCCACATTTGGAATACTGCATACAGTTCCGGTCACCACATTACGAAAAGTGTGTGAATGTTTTGGAGAGGGTGCAGAGGAAGTTCACAAAGATGTTGCCTGGTATGGAGGGTGCTAACTATGAGGAGAGGTTGAGTAGATTAGGATTATTTTCATTGGAAAGAAGGAGGATTGGGGGGAGGTCTGATAGGGGCCGACAAAATCATGAGAGGTGTAGACAGGGTGGATTGCAAGAAACGTTTTCCCAGAGGAGATGACTGAATTACTAGGGGTCATGTGTTCAAGGTGAGAGGGGAAACGTTTAGGGAAGTAAAGGTGGAAAGTTCTTCATGCAGAGGGTGATGGATGCCTGGAATGCATTGCCAGTGGAGGTGGTAGGGATGGGAGTGATAGCGTCATTTACGATGTATCTAGACAAATACATGAATGGGCAGGGAGAAAATGGGTGGCAGGTTCAGATAGAGGATCTGGACTGGCGCAGTCTTGAAGGGCCAAAGGGCCTGTTCCTGTGCTGTAAGGTTCTTTGTTCTAAACTGTGGAGAACCTGTAGAAATTTCAGGACAATGACAGGGATATAGTTGCCCACCTGAGCTGGCCACCCAGTGGTGCAGTCACACAGGGGACAGACCATTCCCCTGCTCCAAGTGCAGGAAGGATTCAGTCAGACATCCAGCTGCTGAGAGCCCTGTAAGCTTCCAGGGAGTTACATGAATTCAATTCCTGTTGGATTGCTGCTTTTTATCCCATCCAGCTTCATCTCCTCTTCATATTGCACTTTTCCCACAACAAACCCTCCCACAGGGAATAATCAAACTAAATAGCACAGCCCAAGGTGGAGACACTGGGTCAGATTGGGTTGGATGGGAGGGTAAGAGGGAGATTAGGAACCGGGGAGAAGGGCAACATTGAAACGTTGATTCTTCTCCTCCTCGGATGCTGCCTGACCTGCTGTGCTTTTCCAGCACCGCACTCTCGACTCTGATCTCCAGCATCTGCAGTCCTCACTTCCTCGCAACACACGATCATGCCCATTTACTATTATGTCACCACACCTGCGCACTCCCACATCCTGCTGAACCAAAATGGCAGCTATTGCCCAGGGCCAGTTCCTGGGACAGAGCCTGACACTCACTGCAACTTAAATCACAGTATCGGAAACCCATGTTGGGGCTTGAGACCGGAAGTGGGTAATTATAAAACCTCTTGCCATAACATTATGCATCACGCTGCCCACCTGTTTTAACCTTTACTAACCACCCGTAGATGTGGTAGACGAACACTTCTTTCTGGCTATCATTCACGACACACATACTCCCTATCATAATTAACTGTACACATGCTCCAGCACATTGGTCGCCTGATTGATGATGTCTCATGACCAATAGCCAGCAAAGAGTGGGGCTGGAGGATCAAGCTGGAGCTGCTGGTCCTCCAACCAATCAAAGAAGATGAGGGGCGTGACAAGCACCCTGACTAATCCTAAACTGTATAGGAGTGAGTGAAGGTTCATGGGAGGATCGTTGGAGCTAGAACATTTTCTTAGACTATCACGTTTTCTCAGGTACAGGCTACAGAGATAGTGAGAAGTGGACATGGCAGCATCTTAGGTATAAAATACCTAGATACAAAACCTTAGTTACAGGAGTTCAAAAATAAAGAAATAAGTTAAAAAGTTAAGTACTACACTCTGCTCAGTTGAAAAGTGAAGAAATATTGTAATAAAGTTAAGTCAAACTTTGCAGACCTTCCTTAAGCCATGGGCCTGCAGGCATTATAGGCTGGGCTTTCCCCAAGATGGCATGCTCTCCCCTGCTCTGGGCATACTTTCCTGCACACTACACCTGTTTTTACCAGCCGCCCTCTCTGCTGACGACCTTCATCGGATGGAGCAAGCCTTGCCACTACTATCTAAGCCACAGTTGCGACCACTGTCTCCATTCTTTATGACTAACCGCTGCTGCCATCTTTTGCTGGTGATCACCAGCAGTCACTGCTACTACAATCCGGGTCTGTGCTGGGACCAATCTGTTGCAATGCTCCACTGCCTTGTCATCAGTATCACTGCAGAGTCCAGTTCCTGTACTGCTCCAGACTTTGATGAATCACGATGCCGCATACTGCAATCAGCCTCCTTGTGGCCAACTGTCAAAGTCCCCCAGCCATCGCTGCCATCATTTCACAACTGAGCTCCAAAGACCAAAGGAAAGAAAGAGAACAACAAGTAAAGAAGAAATACAAGCAGAGTGGACGAGCTCTCATGCGGAGGCCTACTCCATTGCCATCTTCAATGGAGGATTGTGCCGAAAACTGAAGGGAGGACTGCTTTCTGTCCATTTTATTTGCAACATTTTAAATGGGAATCATTTCCAAATCATCAATTCCAACCAGATATCACAATAAGATCTGACAGTCACTTGATTCACTAGCGCCCCACTATCATGGGCCTTTCACCACACAAGGTAAAAGGTTTGTCTATTATGCCTTCGAGAAAAGACCTCTGAGATCAGTGTCATTGTAAAAGCTCTGAAAAATTCAAAATCATGTCTACAGAAGTACCAGAAGATGTGGCTGGGTACCACAATTGAGGAAGGACAGATTAGACCTTCCTGAGCAAGCAGCACAGACTTACCCAATGATTCCTGCACTTGAGGGTTATATTATGAGCAGAGTTTACAGAAATCATTCTTTAATTCATAGTGGCACAGAAAGAAGTAATTCAGCCGGCATTATCATTGCCAACTTTCTGTACAAAAATATAGTCTTGCTAATTCCCATTCTCCCTTCCCAAAGTCCTGCAAGTTTAGTTCTCTTAAATGCTTATCTAATTTCCATTTCTAAGTCATTGATTCTCTTCATTTCCATTTGTAAGCAGATAGGACTGCATAGTGACACTCATTCTGGTAATGGAGGGGGGTGTTTTATTTCCCTTGCACCTGTTGTTGCTGAAGTGGCACGGTTGGGAGTACATTAGCCCGAAGATATAAAGGTGCCTGGTTCAATTTCAAGTTTCATAGAACTTAGAACGTTACACCACAGTAAGGCCCTTCGGCCATCGATGCTGTGCCAACCTGTGGAACCAATACGATGCCCAATAACCTACGCTATTCTATTATCTCCCATACGTTTATCCAATGACAATTTTAAAGTTGGCGAATCTACTGCTGTGGCACGCCCCATTACTTTCTGAGTAAAGAAACTACCTTTAATATCTGTCCTATACTTATCAGCATTCAATTTGAATCTATGCCCCCTCATGCTCGCCATAGCTATCCGAGTAAAAAGGCTCTCACAGTCCAACATTTATAGCCCAAAGATTATCTTATATGTCTCAATTAAGTCACCTCTCAACCTTCTTCTCTCTAACGAAAACAGCCTCAAGTCCCTCAAGCTTTCCTTGTAAGACCTACCCTCCATACCAGGCAACATTCTAGTAAATCTCCTCTGAACCTTTTCCAAAGCTTCCACATCCTTCCTATAATGCGGTGACCAGAACTGTACATAATACTCCAAGTGCGGCCGCACCAGAGTTTTGTACAACTGCAGCATGACCTCATGGTTCTGAAACTCAATCCCTCTACTAACACACTGTATGCCTTTTTAACAACCCTATCAATCTGATTGGCAACTTTGAGGGATCTATGTACATGGACACCGAGATCTCTCTGCTCATCAACACAACCAAGAATCTTACCTTTCGCCCAGTATTCTGCATTCCTGTAACTCCTTCCAAAGTGAACCATCTCACACTTTTCTGCATTAAACTCCAGTTTCCACCTCTCAGCCCAGCTCTGCAGCTTATCTATGCCCCTCTGTAACCAACAACATCCTTCCGCATTGTCCACAACTCCACAACCTTAGTGTCATCAACAAATCTACTAACCCATCCTTCTACATCCTCATCCAGATCATTTATAAAAATGACAAATAGCAGTAGCCCTAAAACAGATCCATGTGGTACACTACTAGTAACTGAACTCCAAGATGAACATTTCCCATCAACCACCACCTTCGTTCAACTCGCCAATTTCTGATCCAAACTACTCAATCACCCTCAATCCCATGCCTCTATATTTTATGCAATAGCCTACTGTGGAGAACCTTATCAAGAGCCTTACTGAAATCCATGTATACACATCAACTACTTTACCCTCATCCACTTGTTTGGTCACCTTCTCAAAGAACTCAATAAGGTTTGTGAGGCATGACCTACCCTTCACAAAACTGTCGTGACTATCTCTAATCAACTTAATCCTTTCTAGATAATTATAAATCCTGTCTCTTATGACCTTTTCCGACACTGTACCCACAACCGAAGTAAGGCTCACTGGTCTATAATTACCAGGATTGTCTCTACTCCGCTTCTTAACATGGGGACAACATTTACTATCCTCCAGTCTTCTGGCAGTATTCCTGTGGACAATGATGGCATAAAGATTAAAGCCAAAAGCTCTGCAATCTCTTCCCTGGCTTCCCAGAGAATGGTAAAGTAAATCCTATCTGGCCCTGGGACTTACCTATTTTCAAACTTTCCAGAATTTACTCTTTTCACCTACTCCTTATGAACCTCAATCCCATCTCGCCTCACTGCACCAGGAATCCAGGTTTGATTCGAGACTCTGTTTGCATGTTACTCCTGTTTTCTTCAGGTGCTCAGGTTTCCTCCCACGGTCCAAAGTTGAGCAGTTTAAGTGGATTTACCGTGTCCATGGACACAGGTTACGTGGGTTAGACATGGTAAAAACCCCATGTCCGGTTTACGGAGATGGAATAGGTGGAGAGATTGGATGGCATGCTCTTCGGACTGTCGGTGCCTCTTTCTTCACTGTAGGGATTCTTTAGTAGTATCTCTTGCCCAAGTTGGAGATGGCCTAATACACCACCTAATCTATTACAACTTACATAAATTACTTCAATGATGGGTGAAGACAGCTAAAGATAGATAGAAATCTTTGTTGTGATGAAGTTGCAGGCAGACAGCGATAGACTCATGGAGTATCCAGACCCTTCAGTCTAACCTGCCCATGCTGATCATAATCCCAAACTAAATTTGTCCCATCTGCCTGCACGTGTCCCATATCTCTCCAAACAGTTCTTCTTCATGTACTTATCCAAATGTCTTTTAAATATTGTAACTGTACTCATATTCACCACTTCCTCTGGAAGTTGATTCCACACACAAATCATTTTCTATGTAAAGTAGTTGTCTCTCATATCTTTCCTTTTTAAATTTCTTTCCTCTCACTTTAAAAAAATGCCCCCTAGTCTTGAAACCTCTCACTCTAGTGTATAGACACTTGCCATTCCCCTTATTTATCCCCTTAATGATTTTATAAACCTCTATAAGGTTGCCCCTCAACTTCCTGTGCTCCAGTGGGAAAGGTCCTAGCTTTCCTTACCAGCTTCTCCTTTTAACTTAAACCTTCCATTCCTGGCAGCATCCTGGGAAACCTTTTATGAACCTTCTCTATCTTAACAATATCCTTCTGTTATGAAGTTGATGGTGTGTACTGTACCTTTAATAGAGAGTGAATGCTGTTTTGAACTGAGAGATTGCAAGCACCCAAGTATCTGACTAGTTGGCAGTCCCAGAGTGAGCTGGAAAATTGAAATTATGTAACATTTGGCTGTGAAATGTATACCTGAGTTTTGGTTGCTATTTTGACAACAATTTGAATTTAACCAAATGGATTAAATTATGCCCCATCAATACTAAAACTCAATCAAGTTTGAATTAATTGTTTTGCCAACATCGAACCAATGCGACGATCTAATGACAGAGGGTATAAAATATGCACCTTTCGAAAATTGGTCAGAGAGCATTGTGACAGAAATGCATGGAGGGCTTAACATCTTGCTCTCCAAGAAAGTAGGAAAAACTTTCTATCATTGTTTCATATGAAACATACTCGCAGTAAAAAGAAAGGAGATGACACAGGGATATTCTCAGCCGGAAGAGGGGAGAGAAAAGACAGCCGCTGTACAGTTTTGAAATTAAGTTGTAATTTTAATCAGTGTCTTATTAGAACAGCATATTGTTATAAAGATGGAGGCAGATAATAAGCAGTTAAGAGAAAGGGGGAGATTTAGAATCATGAATAGTTGTTTAATGTTCACTTTTAGAGTTAAAAATAAATTGATGTTATTTTCTCTAAATAGCGGAATTTGTGAGTTCTCTGTCACTCATATTTTAACAGATTATGAGGGGAGGCGAGCTTTTCTGGGTGTTTGGTTTAATGAATAGAGGGTTTCCTCTCCATGTCACAACACTTCTGTTAACAGAATGACCAGAAATAGACACAGTACTACAGAAGAGACATCACCAATATCCCGAACAAACTCAAAATGTTGTCCTCACCCCTGTACCCAAAAGAGCGAGCAATGATGGCAAATGTAATAAACATCTTCTTAGTCACCCTGTCTATGTGTGAATAAACTTCAAAGAATAATGTGCATGTGCCCCTAAGTGTCTCTGTTCTACAGTACTACCCAAAGGCCACACTTGCAGGTGTTTAAGTCCTGCCCTTGTTTGTTTCACCAAAATGCAATACTTTGCATTTATCCAAATTCAACTCCATCTGTCACTCCTGTGTGCCCATTCACCCATATGATCAAGATCTCTTTGGAATCTTAAATAAATCTTTTTAGTGTCCACTGAAAGACCAATTTTGGTATCATCTGTAAACTTACTGACCATGCCTTCTATATTCTCATGTAAATCATTTATATAACAAATGTGGAACCAGCAGTGATTCATGTAGATCATCGCTGGTCACAGGCCTCCACTCTCAAATAAAAAGTGTAAACAGAAAAAAAAACCAAGACCCCCCGACATTGTACCCATCACACATTCCCGGGACAGGGACTGGCTGAAACATGGAGCAAAACGTTCTGCTCTTCCAAAACAGAAAATATAGCTGCTTGACTTTGCTAAACCAAAATAAAGATGCCTTTACTCTGGGGAAAAGCAAAAACAGATAAACAAGCAAACAATGGCTCTTCCTTGACTCTGTTTCCACCAACCTGTTTTGGGCAGGACTACAGGGGACCAAAATAAAAATAAACTCAAGCAAAATCAAAGAAAAGAAATAAAGAATCAATTAAATAAAGAAAGCCCCTCTGCTCTGTCCCCACTCCTGGACCAGGGGACAACAATGGTTTAAGATTCAGAGGAACTTCCCCAGCTCAGTTCAACTAAATATAAAATTCCCCTCATACCGATCCTGATCAAGCGCATCTGAGTCAGGAACACAATGGGGCTAAAATAGAAGCCCCCCTTGGCTCTTCCAAGGGGCCCAATATTGGAACTAAGGGAAAATTTAGACAGCTCTATTAGGGCATCAAACTGGAAACAAACACAAACTCATTGTCCAGGCTGATAATGCACTCCATCAACTGTGATGGTGAACCCTGCATTCTCCGTCTCTAGGGACAACCGACTGTGGTTGTAACCGCAAAAGAGTCAGGGACAATTGGGCCTGCTGCATGGCCTTTTTGTTTTGGCCACCCTGGCCAGTCCCAGGCGCAAAGTGACGAGAAGGCGAGTAGACTTTTCCGCCACTCACTGTGCCGGGTGGATTTGGAGTGAGGGGCTGAAATGCTTCCAGAATTTTACCACCAGCCCCCTCAAAAATCTAAGAAAGGAACTGCAGATGAAAGAACACAGCATAAAAGTGGAAGTCCATCTAATCCAGTATGTGTTCATTGTCTGGCTCCCAGTAAACCTGCTCAGTTGCTGTTAGCACCAGATTGCAGTGTGCAGCACTGTCCACCCCAGATCCCCGATGGAATAGGGGAGGACCCATTCAGAGAGGAGCATCCATGGGAGATTCTGCTGCTGGGGCACAAAATGTCATGCCAAGGTGTCACCGGGTGGCAGGTGAAAGCATGGCAGTGCAGCGTGTGCACTATCAAACCGTACAAATAACGCTTTTGTGCCGTTCAAAAGGGCACCTGGAGTATATCCTTGAGATGTCCGAGATTGTGAGACCCGTCAACCTTCACTAGGCAGTCTATGGCAGCATCTCGAAATCGGATCCAGGCAACAAAATGCGTTCTAAACCCAAATGCTCGCAGAGTCGCGAATCCATACTCATGATCCACTCTATCAAACACCCTCTCCTGATCGAGAGAGAGAAAGGCACTGGATAGGCCAGCCCTCTGGAAATAATGGACAATATCTCAGATCAAGTGAATGTTGTTTTGGCTGATAGGACTGATCTGGGTGGACCATGTCCTCCAGCACGTTGCCAAGCGATTCAAAAGTGTCCTGGGAAAGGTTCTGTAGTTAAGGTGAGACACTGGACGCTAATTCTTTAACAAATGGACATCCCCCTACTTAGGCAACAGAGTGATGATGGCCCTGCACCAAGAAACAGCATTGCTCCAGATGCAACACATTCCTCCAGGACCCACACATAATCCCAGTACGTCCCAGAATGCCCTGAAAAACTCCATATTTAGCAAGTCCTACCCGGGGGAGCTCCTCTGAGCTGTGAGGGATGTGGAGCCTCGGGGCTGACCTGTGGCAGGTCCTCCCACAAAATTCTGGTTTCCCTCCCATAGGAAAGATGTCGTGAAACTTGAAAGGTTTCAGAAAAGATTTCCAAAGATGTTGCCAGGGTTGGAGGGTTTGAGCTATAGGGGGAGGCTGAATAGGCTGGGGCAGTTTTCACTGGATTGTCGAGGCTGAATCTTATGGAGGTTTAGAATATCATGAGAGGCACGGATTGGTAAATAGACAAATGTTTTACCACTTTGGGGGTATCCAGACTTAGAGGACATAGATTTAGGGTGAGATGGAAAAGATCTAAATGGACCTGTGGGCAAATCTTTCACGCAGAGATTGGTGCGTGTATGGAAAGAGCAGCCAGAGGAAAAGGTGGGCACTGGTACAATTACAGCATTTGAAAGTCATTTGGATGGGTATATAAA